>NC_057935.1:41779309-42095997 GCF_018555375.3 Anguilla rostrata
TAGACACACACACAGGTTGCGTCACTCTCAAAGAAGGACAGGCTAAAATGAGCTAAATCTGTTTTTCTCTTTCCTGAGTCTGTGAATAAGTAAGCTCAGCTTCCAGCAGATCCACCTCTCACCCACCCACCCACACACACACACACACACACACAAAAGCAACAAAATAAGAACAATAAGCAATTATGCGCATCACAGACCAAATGCATATATTCATTTGCCTTTAAGCTGAGGACCTGGCTGTACCTGTCCACCTCTGGAGACACACAGGACCATCTGTGGCCCTGTGGCCCAGCAGACAGGTCCCAGTGTGGTGGCAGAACAGACAGCTGCACTGACAGCTTTGGGGGGTGGGGGGGGGATGAGGAGGGTGAGTGACAGCTGCTCCCCCCTCCTCCTGTTCCCTAACCGTCCCCAAGCACACACCTCTCCTCCAAAAGCAGCCTGTTTTCCCTCCAGACTTTCCAGTGGCTGGTGAGCCAAGGTCACAAAGCAGCGAGGAGGGGCACCGCTGTCACCGTATGGGGAGCGGAAAGGAGCTGACGGAGAGAGAGGGGAGCGGCTGGGCCAAGTAGATTTCATCATCCATCCCCCACCCAACCCCTCAGGTTTCAGATTCATTTAGTATGAAGTCTCAGTTGGGCAATATTTTCCAAAGCCAGTTCTTTGGTGTAAAACAATTGTGCAAACCCAAACATCTGCTGTTTTGTGTATAAAATAGGAAGTTTGTACATTTTTTGTGATTTAATAGAAATTATTATTTATACTTCTACTACTACTGCAAGTTAGTCAAAAAACCGCATTTAGTGGCAATTGGGTCAGCTGTTGCAAACAGCAGGGAACTACAGGGGACCCAGACCTTCCACTCTATAACCTCCTCAGATCCCTGTCTGCATTTCTTGGCTCCCCAGGGGCGACCAGGTCCAGGCCTAGTATACTCTTTAGATGGGAGGAATAACAAGGAGCATAGAAGAGATCAAAGGCTCGTGCTTCAACTTTCTTCTTCTGTTCTAATTCCCTCTCTTTCTCTATTGGCTCTTTACCTCCAGCTCTCTCAACTGTCTCTCCTCTCCCTCTTGCCTTCCACATAACCGTTCACTTATTTCTAATCCTCTTTCTTCCTTCAGTTCCTATCTCTGCCATCCCCACTCCTTCACTGGCCCACTTTTTTATTCTTCATCTTCCCTTTCTCCTCTCTCCTTTCACCTTGCTCCACCCCTCCTCCTCTCTCCTTCCCTCTCCCCTCTCCTGTCCCACTCTTCAGTGACAGACCAGCACATCAGCTGAGGTGACAGCATAAGCCTTGCGTTGTCACAGCAACAGATCAGCTGAGGCCCAAATCCCCTCAGCAGTGATGGGGAGGAATGATCTTCATCAACATTCACCCTCATCATCATCATCACTAATCAGCTCACTTCTTACTGATTGAAGAAGTGTGTGTGTGTGTGTGTGTGTGTGTGTGCATGTGTGCGCGTGTGTGTGAAGGAATATGTGTGAAGGAGAGTGTGTTTTTTCATGCGTGCATGTGTATGTACATATATTTACCAAGTGTCCTGCAGTACAGAGAACTTTTTCTGGACAAGCCTCAGTTGATCGATCACTGGATGGCCAGGGAGACTACAGAGTGAATGACCTGTGTGGAACCACTGCAGGAGAGGAGAACCAGTGCAACACACATTTAAAAAAATAAAAAATGAAAAAGAAAAGTTATTTTTGTTGCACCAAGGAAACAGCAGCTGTCTAAAAAGAGTCCCTGTCCTTTTTCTGTTGGGCTGCTTCTAAATTTGGGACACAGGTAAAGGAAGCAACGGGGATTTCTGGAAAGGCACATTACAAACCTCGTGGAGAAAGAGAAAATGTCAGTTGTCAAGAGAAAATGCCAATGGCTAGCAATTCTTGTGCTCTCAAACCATCACACCCATTATCTAACACTGACTTATCATTAACCATAAAGTACAATAATACATCATTCCTTTTTTAAAGCTGCAGGCCTACTTCACAGACCACACTAATCTAGATGTTCCAAATGGTTATCCTTTATATAGAACAACATTTTATATTTGTGCTAGTGGTAGCTTTAGCCACACTAAACACCATGGGAACAGGCAGCTCTGTCAAATCTCAACAAACCTCAACCACTTCATCTTCTTAAAGCCCATTTCTAAAAATCAGAAAAATAAAATAATGGGCAGCCACCAGCTAGTTAGTAGGTCACTGTTGGCTACCCTGCCAGACAAGCTAGCTGCTACTAGCCATCTTGTTCACACATGCCCTATCCAACAAATTATGCTTGTGATGGATGTGGTGATTCAAGACAAGAATGTATATAACATCTGTTATATACACAAAAATAGTGTATATAACAGAAAACACTACCGACTTTAAAGTTGTAAACCCCTGGAAAACTGAGCTGACAGATCTGCTGAGCCTGTGTGTGTGCATGTTTATGCCCATTGGAAATGTGGGTTTCAGGGAAAAGTTCAGAACACAAATAGCTTTGTAAGTTAGTAACTAATATTCAGACATGATGTAAGTGGTATCTTATTAGAGCATTTTGTCCATGTTGGCATAACAAGGGCAGTGTAATAAGTATCTGTATTTAGCTGACACTGGTAGTGAAAAATGCTACCCTTTTTGAATTCTCAAAAATGAGAACATTACAAAAATTGTAGGCTAATTTAAGGTCATAAAGAATTTAGCCTGTCTGTGTCCATTACAGAGAAACTTAAAATTATCAACCGAGAAATAAAGTGCTAGAAAACCCCATAGGGCAAACAGCAAGTTTGAAGCCAGCTAGGGACAGTTCTTGGCATAGACCTACCCTACAAGTCAGTGAGGGAAACAGAAAGGTGAGCAACAGTCTGTGGCAGCTTCTGACAAGAAGGCTCAACTTAAATGTCAATGTATCAAAAAAGGTTTAAAATGTGTGCTGTACTGTGAGTAAGATATTAGTCTACCACCTTTGTTTTCCTTTCATTCAGTTACATTGAGATATCTTTATCCAGTTTTTTTGGAATATGTGACTTATTTATGTTTAATTTCCTCAGGTTTTGTGTAAATCAGAAGTTACTTTCTGTAGTTCTGTACTAACATGGTTTTTATACAACATACCAAGAAATGAAAAAATAAAATCTTCCAAATATCATTGGTAAACTTCAGGAAGAAATAATTTATCTATATAACGCATTAACTGTTTATTTCTGAAAAGTGAGCTCTGATACACCCCTACTGCACACCTTCGAGTGTCCTGAACTTCAGATGATCAAGCACATGGGTTTTACAATAGAATCATGTAGGTTGGCATCCATCCCCTATTTCTGTCTCTTGCTAGAACCACCTAATCGAAGTTAATCTGTTTATATAAAGCTATTAATTTTATGCCTGATTATTTGGTTATAATACATTTACATCGAGTTCTATGACAGTAGATGCAATTATGACGTTATGAAGGATTTGATTATGGAATTATTAGCCATTTTAAGGTGACTATCTCTGAACCTCGCTTACTCTGATCTTGTGTTTTCACTTCACTCATTTAGAACTTCCTCCACTCTTCGTCCAGGAACTAAGAGACTTCTAAAGCTGCCTTATTTTTTTTAAAAACTGACACTTGCATTGCATTCTTAGAATTTTATGGGAGCTTTTGACTAACTTCTATTTTTAAGCAATTTTACCTCACTTAGAGTCTCATGAATATATTCACATGCGACTGCAATGGTAATAAAAACTTTACCAGACAGCTAAACTGCCTCAGAAATGTTTACTCTCTCTGTTGGCTCCTGAAAGTTTAGACTAAAGGAATTCACACATCTCCCCAAGAACAAGCAGCACATCATTCATCATTCATCACTCACATGCAGTACAGGTCAGTTATGAGCATCAGTGCTGGACATGTCTAAGCTTTATGGCTGCAAGTTTTTTAAAGCTTTGTTGCAAAAAATTGTGGATTCCTTTTATTATATTCACAATATGAATTTTGTTGGAAATCATTTTTTTAAAATGTTCAAATCCATATAATACTGTATATCAATCACATAGCCCAATGGATTGCTGAGTGCCTTTTTCAGAGGGCTGGAACCCTCCCTCAGTTAAGCTCACAATGAGCGAGCTAGAGCACTGATCAAATTACTGTGAACTTATCACAAGACCCAAAAGACGTGCTTAGAAAATTGCATTTTTCAGCACGTCGTCCAAGATACCTGGCAAGGATAAATTAAATTCAAAACTGAACACTGTGGCTGTGTAAACGTCACGAGTGGGAATGATAAGGAAAAAAGATACAAAAACCAAGAAACGTTTTAAAATTTAGCAATTATCAACAATTCGTGGAACACCCTATGCTGAGAAATAAGGATCTGAATGGTGAGGCTCCATTGACCTGAATGTAGCCCTGTAGAAAAGCTGCCTGTAGACTGTAAAACCTGGTTACCCCTCTGAATGGCTGTAACTGACTCTGTGCAGTGTCAAATTTTACACGAAGTATGAACTGTAAGTCAAGACCTAATGCGCTACTGCCAGGGTGACCCAATCTACCTCAATTTAATTCATCATCACGTTTTAGCCACACAACCATAAGGCATAGTAGAGATACATCTCCCAACTGATGCTAACTGAAATTCTTTTGCTTTGCAGGGCAGTGTAGACTTTGCTCTACTAAGTGAAATGAATATATAACAAATAAGCATAATATACCAAAAGCAGAAAATTCCTCAAATCTAATTATTAACTGAAAAGGAGTAGAATAACTCAAAGATAAATGTCCATGTTCACAAGTCTTTCCCCCAAAAAATCTCTGCCATTAAAAAACAAGAGTCCTTGTTGTGCATTGTGTCAGAACTGCAATGTCAAAGGGAATGTACAACTTTACTCCATTTTCCAGAATTCCCAGCATCATTTCAGGCATGACTAATCCAGCATGAAGCATACTGGTGGCCAAACACCATCTCCAGCTTCCCTCGAAAGTAGGGCAGCATACACATGCATAACCTTGATCAGAGCTATTTAAAGTGCTAAGAAACTGCTGGTTTATAATCCTGCTGGTAACGAGATTGGCTGCCAGACCCACTGGCAACTTCAGCCATGGTGTCACGACAATGGCTGTGTTTTTTTTTTTTTGAACCACTGAGAAACGACACCAGTGCTCACAGATTATTACTGTTGCTGGGCTTAGCTTGCAGTCTAATACATTGTTATAAGGCAGGAATCCCAAATCTAGGGCCTGGAGAATTTGCTGATTTTTGCTTTCACCTAAAAATCAACATTCAGTTTAGACTCAACAGATCAGGTGAGGTGAGTTAACTGTGTAATCAACTTCTTTAGTTGATCAATTAATTGCTGAGTAACACAAGCAGACCCTATGGCTCTCCTGGATCCCTTGTGTTTTAACCACTGATGGGAGAAGGAGGCTCCATAAACCAAAAATGAAGTAAGTTGTCAGGTTGTTTTCCAGTAACTCACTAATTTGAAGCAATCATGTTATGTTGAGCAAACCCTATTTAATTAGTGTTCATGAAGCCGTTGTTTAATAGCACACAAACTGTTCATGAAGCTTCAGTTTTCCATTGCATTTTCATATATTAATGTAGATACTGTTGTAGTAGATTTTATAAAGGACAGTGTGGAAAGCAACTGTGATTATTCTCCTGTAATCCTCAACCAACAGCTGTCAGTCTGCCGCCTGCCTTCCCACCACTTCCTGCTTGTACACCATTTGACGGCCAAACCGCAATTTAAAAAATAGCGAGACATTCTAGTGAACAACTGTCCAAGCATACATAATCATGTTCCGTTGTTCATCATGCAGAAATAACAGCCAACAGGGAAAAAACCAGCATTCATTCATTTCATTTCATGCTTTTTTTTGCACCAGTTATTTTCCTGATTGCAGTTTCTGATGCACTACCACTGACCCAGTGATAACGCTTCAGGAAGATCTACCAGCACGTTTGCCTCGCCCCCTCACCCCCAGGCACCACCTCCCAGACACAGGCACCGAGGTCAGTGGGCCAGCCAGCCAATGGGAGGGGCCCCAGAGAAGGCATCACCATGGTAACCAGGACAGCTGGTTACCATGGCGCCACCTCCACCCCCCCCCCCCCCCCACCGTAGATACGCACACAGCCAGTCACCAAAATGCTGGGAAATGGTCGGTGAATCACGTTAGGTGCGATGATGACTTTAGATTACATATCATCATTGTCTATTGCACACAGAATGTTTTTGCTTGCATCAATCTTGCAAATCTGCGACTAAAAGGCAGCTGGACAGCATACATTTAAAGCAACATGCAACAGTGAATACTCAGAAATACTGTGAGTGCAGATGTGGTTCTCCAGCTGAACAGCTTCCTGGAAGTGTCACATGACACAGTACATCTACATGCGAGGAAATCTCGGGCCTGTTTCAAAGAAATCAGTGGGCCTTCCTGATAACCTCCCAAGATATAGAAAATCATTCCTGTCCCCTGTAGGGGACATGAGTCTCTGGTGTTAAGCTCAAGAGCCAGCTATTCTTCAGAAGTAGAAAATTCATGTTCAGAAAGTAAAAAGTCATCCCCAGTATTTTGTTCCAATCACCTATGTTTGCTCAGTAGCACAATTCTTCAGCTAGGTGGTAGAGCCAATTAGTGAAATCAGCTGGCTGGGTGGAAGAAATGCATGGCAGGACTTTTACATTCTGACCCCTGGACATTATAACCTCTGCTACTCTTCAGTGTTGAAACCTACACGACAAGGGACATTCAATGAAAAGAAATGATAATGATATGTCAAAAACTGCTTAAATTTGTTTTTAGCCAGGTCTCAGGAGGAAAAAGTGCACTCTCTTTTTCTTAGGATGTGGCCTCTGCTCAGGTCACTGTGCACAACGGGAGCTTTATGAGGAACCTGCTTTTTCAGTGGGAGTAGCCATCTTATTTAATTTCTAGAGTATTTTTTTTATTACGCAGCCCCTGTAAATCACAGAGCCATTGCCTGGGACTGCTGTGTGCCAGCAAGTTTGAATCCAGAACATCTTTAGCATTTTCCAGAGATCTGCACAGCACTGAAGATTGCAATGTTTTGTAAAATATTTATTTACATAATTTATATAACTGATCTGAATAGGTCTTCGTCCAGAACGGAGCAAGGCAGAGGCCTCAAAACTGCAAATGGAACCTCGCATGGTGAACATAAAACTTTTTTTACGATTCTAACTATTTTTCTCATTTCTGTTTCTTGCGATATAGTTACAGGAATCTGTTTGGGGCTTTTTCCAGAAAGACGGTTTGATATTTGGTAGGTGGGCAGGATGCCATGAAAGTCAACGCTTGCCTCAGGAGTCCAGCAGCAGGGGATGGGCCCAGTTCTGAATGCTAAGTGTCCATTCAGGAAGCCCACTTATTAAGTTGGTAATTAGAATTGGACTAAGTGAGGGCATTAACCACATTCACGATAAAGATATTGATATATAATTCATGAACACAATGTTTAATAATTGAAGGGATGGTTAATTGGCTTGGATTCTGTGCTGTAAGAGCATCCCTTTGGGCCTCAATTGGTTAACTCCTGTTACAATAATAGATTTAATTTATATAGCGCCTTTAATGGACGTTAAAGCATTTCATAGAGACTAGTAAATTTAATGACAGTGGTATTTTGGCCCACACTGTACACCATGCGCCAAATGAGTTAGAGAGACAAACTGGGGAATGATTAGATACTAGATTAGGAGACCAGTGAGTCCGGGCCTCAGTTTTTTCCCTTGGTCTAGAGGGATGATTGCTCCAACACCATTTCTAGTCACATATGTCTTCCTAGGACAGTTCTGATTAAAGAACTAACAAAGCCCAGTCCTGCCTGACTTCCATACTGCTCACTAATCTAGCCCAGACCTGCTTTCTGCTTCAGTACTAATCAGGCCCAGACCTGCTTTCTGCTTCAGTACTAATCAGGCCCAGACCTGCTTTCTGCTTCAGTACTAATCAGGCCCAGACCTGCTTTCTGCTTCAGTACTAATCTAGTCCAGACCTGATTTCTTCTTCAGTACTAATCAAGCCTAGTTCTGCTTTCTGCGTCAGTACTACCCAAGTCCAGATTTGCTTTCTGCTTCAGTACTACCCAAGTCCAGACCTGATTTCTGCTTCAGTACTAATCAAGCCCAGTCCTGCGTTCTGCTTCAGTACTACCCAAGTCCAGACCTGCTTTCTGCTTCAGTATTAATCAAGCCCAGTCCTGTGTTCTGCTTCAGTACTAATCTAGTCCAGACCTGCTTTCTTCTTCAGTACTAATCAGGCCCAGTCCTGCTTTCTGCTTCAGTGCTAATCTAGCCCAGATCTGCTTTTTGCTTCAGTACTAATCTAGCCCAGTCTGGCATAGTTGCCATATTAAATAAAGGCCTCTAATAGTTTATTTTTGAGATTTACCTCCCCAGTATTTCTTCTTTTATTAAAAGATGCAGTTGAAAGATGGGTTTTCTAGGTTTTGGGAGGCAAAATTAGAAAATCAATACTACCTTGGTAGGGCAGGGTCCCTTGATCTGAGGGAGTCTAAATCCCACTCTCTCATGCCACTCCTAAGACCCTCTCCGAATGTACAAAAGAGAACACACATATGCATGCATGAAAACACATTTTCACACACACACACACACACAAACAAACAAACAAACACACACACACAAACACACAAATTCATATACAAAACAAATACACACACACATACATGCGTGCACATACATGTATGCACATACTCACATACTCATACACACACACACAGATGGACAGACACTGCCAGGTGTGGGGTTTAAGGTCAGAATCACAGCGGCTCTCTATAACTGTGTTCCAGCTGCGTGCTGGAAGAGGCGCTGCAGGCAGTGTACCCCCAAGAGCTGCTGCCATGATACACCTCCTTGGCACAGGTGCACTTTCCTAAAAACACCTGAGAACTGCGGGGCCTTATCTACCCCTGGGGCTGCAGGCAGCCCTGTGCTGCAGAGACCCTCTCCTGAACACACCTTGCAGGGGAGACCTCGGGTCACTAGACCGTCTGCGTGTTGACCATCGTAAATCTTTACAGGGCGGGAAGGTGTTGGGGGTCTGAACTTGTTTATTGTCTTTGTGGGTGGCCAGCGAATGCAGAACAGCTAATTAGGTCACAGTCCTTCCCTCTGCTGGGGAGGTTTAACCAGTCCCTGTAATTAACCATCACCTGTCAACACTGAAGGTTAATTCTACCTTTTAGCCTTAAGCCGGCCAAGTAATGCTGACCATTACATTCTGACACCTAATAATGACAAAGGTTTGGGGAGATATTTTTTTACAACTCCTCACACAATAACTAAATCTTGCTAAACCAGTTCAGTCCAATAATCCCACAAACCTTTACTTTGTTTCCCTCCAAGTCCACTTTCTCTTCTCATTTCACCTTCTGTCTGCCTTCTTCTTCCTTTCCTTCTTTCTTCCTCTACCTATTCCACAAAGTCCAGAGAGGATAGATTTTTGGTAGAACACCATCGCTGATAGGTAAGGGTCCTGATATGCAGGCCCTGAGGTGCTGGATGCTCTTGTGCTATTGAGCAGTCACATGCTTCAGCTACACCTCCAGCTGAGAAGGAAAGTGTTAAATTTAATGTAGAAAAAGGACCCACTCACTGTGTAACTGCAGGGACTATTTTCCACATTACAAGGCACACAGCGTAGGATAGGAAACCCAGTGCCTTGTCTTACTGACAACAACTGGCAATCGGTACTGTAGATGTAATCTGACAACCCGAGACATCGGGACCAGCTTGAGCCCACCCAACACCCAAACGGGATCCTGCCAACTGCACCTCCCTGATGCAAACTCCTGGTCATAGTTTGCGAAGGGCTGTCCAAACTTTCCACAACTAACTTAATGAGCAAATGCATTTCTTGTGAATCTGATGAAGGCCTGATGGCTAAAACTTCAATGGTTTTCATATAAATGGATTAAGTAAAATTGAACTATTTTTTACTGAGGGCAGGAGTTGCACTGTTTCCTCCTCTTATAATGTGACTATGGATGCACAGGTATCAATAAATATCAATAAATGATAATGGACTGGCCATGTTGGCCAATGCCAGTACCGGTGGTGGCTTATACTTTATCTATTAACCTTTAGCCCAAATGCAAACTGCAACCAAATTGCATGGAAGAAGTAGATGAGAAGTTTCAAAGGTTTTTCTTTATTATTGCGCATGAGTCGCGAGAACAAAACCAGGCGTTGTATGTTATTTTTAGAGAACAAATGTAAATAGACACTGTTTATGTTCTCCACATTGGACATTGGTTGAACAGTTTTGCTCACATTGGAATGCTCCTGTACAGCCGACATTTTCTCTGCATTTACACTGTCAGTGGGAAATCAGAAGTGTCGCCTCTCTGGCTCATGTATGTTGCATCTTCATATTAGTCCAGCACATCTGCCATGGTCTCAGCATCAGTCCAATAACAGTAAGTTCATTTTAAGTTATTGGTTAAACAACCCCAGCATTATTGTGTGTCCCTGCTCTTGACTCTCATTAAAATGCAGTCTAAAGATTTTGATTTACATCCTGACCATCACATATCTTCATGAGATTGTTGAGAAGGGACATCAAAAATGAAAGCAATGTATTTGCTGAAATGTACTTTTAATCGTTGCTGAAAACTCCTGAAAACTCAGCGGCCAGAGGCTCATCAAACCCCTGATGGAGATCAGAGGAGGGTCCTATCTCATGGAACATGGTGTTCTCATTGGGATTGGCTACTGTGTGCCATAGACAGGCATGACAAAGCTAATGGTGCCTCCCCTGCTGCCTGTATGCAGAGTTCATTGCATCGGGTCAATAAGGAGTTTTGGTTCTCAGCCAGAGCAGCCAATCCATTCTCTTTCTCACAGGGCCTTTCCCCAGTCTACATTTGAATTTTTTATTGAAACCAGAGGAGAAGATGAAAAATGCATTTTCAAGAAACAAAATTTCTCTAAGTGTGAAAAGCTTTCAGACGGTTAACACACTGGACTGCCAGTTTCTTTCTTCAGTCACTCGGATTGAAGAATAACAGGTTCTGAACACCACACCCTCACCTACAAAATTGCAATCATGTATAATGACCAAATCAGGAACAACAATGCCAAAATCCAGTAAGCTGGCTACTATTAAGAGAGGAAGCAGACTAAATCAAGTGTCAAGCCTATGGGTATCAGTGACTGTGTGACAGATTAAACGATGTGACAGTTTCAAAGGGCAGGGACCTCCACAGCACAGGGCTAGCTGCTCTTAGCACCTCTCCCAGTGCTTTTCCAAAACTAACAGTTGGCTGTACCTGCCCTCACCTCCACTCAGTGCCTACTTCAACCCTATTCCTACCCCCACCCCACCTCTACCTTGATGTCACTGTCCGTAAACACACACACACACACGCACACGTGTGTATATATATATATATATATATATATATACAGTGTATGCACATAGACATACACATACCCAGAACCAACATTTATATATACAGACATGCAAATAATCACACACCCACACTCATATACCAATACAATGTATGCAAAAGTGTGTGGGGGAAGACAGATAGAGTGAGAGAGAAAGAGAGAGACAGAGACAGGTAGAGAGTCAGAGAGAGAAGAAAAAAAAACAGAGGGAGACGGACAGTGAGAGACATAGAGGGTGGAAGAGAGAGGGAGAGGCATAGAGAGAGGAAGAAAGAGGGAGAGTGAGAGACATAGAGAGAGGAAGAGAGAGGGAGGGAGAGTGAGAGACATAGAGAGAGGAAGAGAGAGGGAGGGGGGGCTGCTGCAGTGTTTACTTCCAGAGTTTGGCCCCCCTCCCCCTGAGACCCATTCCACATTCCTCCACCAGCCTCCCTGCATTCTTTCCCTGCCTGCTCTCTTTCTCTCTCATTCTCTTCCCCTTTCTCTCTATCTCCCTCTTTCTCTCTGTCACACTCTTGCTTGCACGCTCTCAGTCTCTCTTGCTCTCCCTCTATTTCCCCCCTCTCTCTCTCTCTCTCTCTCTCTCTCTCTCTCAGTCCCCTGCTCTCTCTTTCAGTCCCTCTCTCTCTCTGTGTCTCACTGTCTCCAGAAGCGGGCCAGCAGAGGTATTGATTTGCAGCTGAACAGAGCGGTAGCTGTGTGTATTTACAGCGCAGGTCTCGGGCTTGCCTGCTCCTCTCCTGCTGCGTTGCCCTTTGGCCCAGATAATGGGGCGCAGAGAAGGCCTTTGTCCTGGTGCCGAGACTTTCGTGCTCCCCCCATCATTGCCTCCCTCCCCACCTCCTACTCCTTTTCCTCCTCCCTCTCTCCACCCCTCCCTCCCCCGGCTCCTCCCTCCCACCCGTCCCTGCACACACACACACACACACACACACCTAAAAAAAAGAAAAAAAAGAAAATCAGACAGTGATTTGAGGGCAAACTCTCCCCGATCTGAATGCACACAGCGCAGATTACTCCCCAGTCAGCAGCGCTAGGAGAGGAGAGAAAAGGAGAAAGGGAGGATAGAGGATAAAAAACCTGGAGGGAAAAGTGTGCTGTTGGGCAGCAGGAGTTCTCCGATTTATATTAGGAGGTTTTCTCCCCGTAAGATTTATACTGAGCAAGAATGCCGCATGAATTTTTTTGTTAGATTGGGCGCCTCATACAGCACAACAATTTAACGGTAGGGGTGGTAACAACATGTGCATTTGGAGATGCACTGAATTATTTATTAGGTTAGAGAGATTAAGTAAAGATCCCCAGACTGAGTGACTGTTTGTTTACGCCTGTATATTCTCAAGCTGGCCACTGCCTATTCCGCACACTCCTAATTGTGATTTTCTATCATAAATTCTGACCAGTAATTCATTTCTGAGCAGATCAGTGTGAGACAGAGAGAAAGAGAGAGACGGAGCTCCAGAGAAATGAGCGAATGTGTGGAACATACAGTTCCTTCGCAGGATGTGGAATGCGCATGACATTTTCAGAATGCTGTCAGGGTTCCAGAGGACCGCAGTCTCTGGCGTACCCCCCGCTCCCTTCTGACCCCGCGTAGAGACGTCACAGGCTCCGCTTCCCAGGGGAACCTGGCGGCGACCAGCCGAGCCCCCCCCCCCCTTGCCGTTAGAAATGCGGAGATGGATTTATCACCCCCATGCGGGACATCCGTCCCTGTCCGGTCTCCCTTCGCTGCGTTCTGCATGACAGCTCGGCGGCTGTGATTCCACTGCGTTCCATTGTATCGGGTTGCTATTGGCATCATCTGTCATTTACTGTAATAGTGGGCACCATATTTATTTGCGGGTGGCTGCGTTGCTCTTTGTTTCCAGCATACCAACGTGCTCCTTCATCATCTCATAATGAAGAGCTATGAGTAGGAACGACAGTGACCCCGAAATGGTTTCATGCGAGACTAAAGTGTTAATAGCAACTCTGCTAATGAATAGAAAACTGTAAACTTGCCTGGTACCATCATTTTATTGTGTTTTACAGGCTATACGATGTTGGATATTAAAAGACACTTTCAATGTACTGGGCAACAAAAACTCACTATTCTGTTGTGGCAACAAAATGGACGAATAGGCGCATGTGGAAAGACAGAATTGGATGGTGTTTTCCCTGATTCTTAGCATTCGGTGCACAGTGGGATGAATTTACATTCATTGCAGTTAGTCTGAAGCACCAGTGCCCTTCACAGAAAGAGAGAAAATAAAGGGGAGAGGGAAATAGCGAGAAATAGAGAGAGAGGGAGAGAGAGACAGAAAGAGAGGGAGAGCACTAATCAGTAAAAATTGTATGATGCTGTGTTGGGGTCCCTGGGTATCCACGCACCGGGTCTCTCTTAATTACCAGCTACCGCCTTGCCTCCCCCTCAACCGCAGAGGAACAGAGGACTGTTTCTCTCTCCTCCACTCTCTCTGACTTCCTCCCTCCCCCTCTTTTCCACTATTCCTTCTTTTTCTTTGTGTAGTGTGTGTGTTTTTTTTCTCTTTAAGTTCCTCTGGAAATTACGGCACTACATGGAATTTGGTTTCAGAAATGCAAACTACTGAACAGTGGGTGTGGTCTGTGATCAGCCTCCCCACCCTGGCCCCTCCCCTAAGCCTGTGATCAGCCTCTGTAGCCTTAGCTCCTCCCCCCTAGCCTGAGGCGCTGGACTGTTGGAGGCAGCCGGCAGAGTGTCTGTGTTTAAGAGTGTCATATGACTGACCAATATATTGCCATATACTTGTGTAAATGTGTTTGTGTGTGTGTGTGTGTGTGTGTGTGCGTGCCTCTGCATAACGATGCCTTGTGCTGCATGCATGCATGTTGACTTTGCCGCTATTTGGTGTATGTGTGTGAATCTTTTACTTTTTATGTTTGTGTGTCTGAGGGTATATGTTTCATATGTGTCCATATAAGTGTATGTGTGTATGCCATCTAAGTTTTCCTGACAGTGAATTTTGGATAATTTGAATATGTAAAATTTCATTTTGCTGATAAAACATAACACATATTTTTTCCTAATTTGGCTCTGTACGCCACAATTTTAGATTTGTAATCAAACAATTCACATGTGGTTACAATGATGTGATTCTCAGCTTTAATTAAAGGGTATTTTTCTACATTTTGGTTTCGCCATGTAGAAATTACAGGTGACATTCTAAACAATACCATGTTTGGGGAAGGCCTATTCCTGTTTCAGCATAACAATTCCCCTGGGCACATAGCTTGGTCCACATAGAAATGGTTTTGTCGAGAACAGTGTGAAAGAACTTGACTGGCCTGCACAGAACCCTGACTTCAACACCATCTAACACCTTCAGTATCAGCTGGAAAGCCAACTGCGAGCCAGGCCTAGACACCCAAACAGTGCCTGATCTCACTAACGCTCTTCTGGCTGAATGGAAGCAAATCCCTGCAGCAATGCTCCAACATCTAGTATAAAGTCTACTCAGAAGTGTGGAGGTTATAGCAGCAAAATGTGGATGGCATATTAATGCCCATAATTTTGGATGAGATGTTTGATGTCAGTATGTCCACACACTTTTGGCAATGCAGTGTATATGCATATACTGCTATGACTTTAAGTCTTCAATCCGTCGAATCAACCATCAAGTTACAGCTGTGCCCTCCCAACAAAAGGTTTCTTTTTTTTTTTTTTTTTACCAAAAATGTAATTTACATTATGTTACAGCCCTTTGCTCAAAAGTGACCCTAATATTCAAATGAACAACTACCCAAACACACCTTAGCTGCCTTGTGGATTTCTTTGTCATCCAAAATGGCTAAAGGAGATATTTCTGATGAGTTTAAATATAAGATAATTCAACTGCAAGATGAAAGTCAAAGGAAAATAAGTGAAAAAACCAGAGCTTTCAAAACTGGAGTTCAAAAGATTATTGCTAGATACAGAGAAAATGGTACTCTTAACAACCGTGCAAGAACTGGTAGACCATCGTAACTGTCACCATCACAGACAGTACTTAAAGCCTTTATTTTTCAGAGTTAGGAAAAAATAAAGCTTCACTCTCGTTTCAGATCTGAAGAAATCCATAGGTGTTTCTGTCAATCCTTCCACCGTGACAAGACGACACAATGCTATGGGTCTGAAACGATGTGTAGCTTTAAAATGAGAACTCTACTGAGAAAAGGAAATAAACAAAAGAGTACGCCAAAATTGGACACCTGAAATGTGAAGTAAGGTTTTCTGAATAAATTAGTCTACATTTAAAGAAGAAAGAGAAGGCAGTATGTACACCATGGAAGCAATAAAAGACTCAGAACCATGTCTACAACCATCAGTCAAGCATGGTGGAGGATCAGCGAGAGTTTGTGGTTATATTATAACTTACGGAGTTGTTGATTTGGTTTTGATTAGAACCTGGATTCATCTGTGAAGAGGGCACTTCTCCAGTGTGCCAATGGCCATTGAAGGTATGCATTTACCAACTCATGCTGGTTACGACAACAAACTGCAGTCAGGTCTAGACCGTGCTGAGGACTAGAAGCATACAAATGTGCTTCACCCAATTTAGTTTCTGACAGTTTGTGCAGCTATTCTTTGGTTGTGCAAACCAAGTTTTGTCAGCTGTTTGAGTGGCTGGTCTCAGAGGATTCCGCAGGTGAAAAAGCCAAATGTGGATGTCCTGGGCTGATGTGGTTACATCATGGTCAGTGGTTGTACGATCAGTTGGGCGTACTGCCAAAATCTCAGAAGCAACTTTGGAGGCGGCTTATGGTTGAGTAATGATCATTCAATTCTTTGGCAACAGCTCTGGTGGACATTCCTGCAGTCAGCCAATTGCATGCTCCCTCAAAGCTTGACACATCTGTGGCATTGTAGTGTGCCGCAGCTGTCAGGTGGATGGATTATAATGGCAAAGGAGAAACGCTAACTACCTGGAATTTAAATAAATCTGTGTACTAAATTTAAGAGAAATAAGCTTTTTGTGCACATTCTGGGATTTCTTATTTCAGCTCATGAAACATGGGACAAAACTTTACATTTGCAGTTATATTTTTTGTTCAGTACATATTATTACGCCCCTATATTCTTAAGCTTAGCTTACAGACACATCATGTTGTAACAGTAAGAAGAAGCCGTTGTAAGTTTCCATAAACAACCATGAATGCTAATGAAAAAATAATTTGCATAATTATATAACAGCTATGTAATAAGCAATCAATAACTTAAATGATTCATTATTAATAAGCACCTAAAAAAAAGGTATCTGACAGGCTGACCTCGTCCTCTCCAAAGTAAATTGTTGCTAAAATAATGGAGGTTTGCTGGAGACAGCAAAAACAAACAAAGAAAAAACATGTCTATACTCATTAGCTTAACACTGGATGTGTTTTTTTCCAGAAATCTAATATAATATAATTTTTAAAGTCTTCTGGCTCTGTATGAAATTCTTTGGATTGTTCACTGTCTGGAATTGACTTATCTGGTTTATAAAATTGCAGCAGCATGTAGCAGAAATGGACTGAGCTCAGACCCTCTCACCTTTAAGAACTCCATCTGCGCACAACAGGCCCTGTGTTTCCCACTGCTACTTTGCGGTATTCTCCTATCCCAGCGCAAGAAAAAAATAGTCTCCTTTGCCGGTTTAAAATCTCATGGTACTATCAGCCTGGCCAGGTTGTAACCTTATGGTACTATCAGCCTGGCCAGGTTGTAACCTTGTAACCTATCAGCCTGGCCAGGTTGTAACCTTATGGTACTATCAGCCTGTTTAGGTTGTAACCTTATGGTACTATCAGCCTGGTCAGGTGGTAACCTTATGGTACTATCAGCCTGGTCAGGTTGTAACCTTATGGTACTATCAGCCTGGCCAGGTTGTAACCTTATGGTACTATCAGCCTGTTCAGGTTGTAACCTTATGGTACTATCAGCCTGGTCAGGTGGTAACCTTATGGTACTATCAGCCTGGTCAGGTGGTAACCTTATAGTACTATCAGCCTGGTCAGGTGGTGACCTTATGGTACTATCAGCCTGGTCAGGTGGTGACCTTATGGTACTATCAGCCTGGTCAGGTGGTGACCTTATGGTACTATCAGCCTGGTCAGGTGGTAACCTTATGGTACTATCAGCCTGTTCAGGTTGTAACCTTGTAACCTATCAGCCTGGCCAGGTGGTAACCTTATGGTACTATCAGCCTGGCCAGGTTGTAACCTTGTAACCTATCAGCCTGGCCAGGTGGTAACCTTATGGTACTATCAGCCTGGCCAGGTTGAAACCCTATGGTACTATCAGCCTGTTCAGGTTGACACAGATGCGAAATCCACCAAATTTACTCAAACGTGCTGTGTTAATAAAGCAAAAACAGTTACTTCTTCAGAGGAATTAGGATTGTCTGTAGCTGGGGCAGAGAGTGAAGCCAACTCAACCCATGAACTATAATGTGATGCTGCTAAAACTGGCTAGAAACAATCAAATTGCTGGAAACTAGATCATAGCACTGTCTAAAACTAGAACTAATCAAACCGTAACTTCCTTTTCCATACGTCCAACAGATAAATTGTCTAGGGCTGAGACTGAAGAAAGTCAAAACTGAAGGTTCCGGATGGCCTTGAATGATGAGAGTGTGAGCTTGGTTTCGTTCCATCCTTTCCTCCCTTCTCCTTAACGTCAGGCGTAATTCAAGCGATAACAGTGCAGTGGTGCAGACCCAGAGCAAAAGCACCTTTACCACTGTCACACACATTACTGTGAAATTGGCAACAATGGCAGCCAATCAGAACCAGAGGCAAGGGAAACATGCCAACATATGGTATGAACCGAAATGTCTTCTTGTGCCAACACATACAGGTGGGAAACTAGTGGGATGCAGTGGAGTAGATGGTGAAGGGGTTGGGGACACTAGTAATTGTTTTGAGGGAGGAAGGTTAGGGTCGGTAATCACATTGAGAGAGTAAACAGAAGTAGTGGGTTTTTTTTGTTTGTTTTTTGCTGCAAATTAGAATATTCTAGATTACTTATAAATGAGTGTGCATATGTGTAGGTTTATGTGTGTTTGTGTGTACCTATGTGTTTGTATGTGTACTTGCATGTGTGTGTTTGTATGAGCACTTGTGTGCGTGCGTGTGCATGCATGTGTGTGTATGTGATTTGGTGTGTGTGTGTGTGTGTGTGCCTGTATGGCCCCTCCATGCAGCTGCTTTTCCTGCTCCATCCCAGCCTGCTCTACTTACCCCAGCAGAGGGGCCCTGATCAGGGTTTCCCCTCCATTTCCAGACCTTAAAATAGCCGGGCCTCTTTTTTTATACCCGATTATGTGTCGATACGGCTCGGGCGGGATCGAGTGACTGCCAGCATACAGCTGGGTGAAACAGAGCAGTGTCAGATTTAGTTGGAGGAAAGGGGAGGGGGGGAGGTACATAAAGAGAAGAAAAGAAAGATGAGTAGAGTAAAACAAAGGGATAAGGTGTGCATGTGTGAGTGTATAGATGTGTGTGTGTGTGTGTGTGTGTGTGTTTGTGTGCGTGTGTGTGTGTGTGTGTGTGTGTGTGTGTGTGTGTGTGTGTGTGTGTGTGTGTGTGTTTGTGTGTGTGAGTGCATGCATTCATGCCTTTTGGCTGTATTCTCTAATCTTGTTCTGTTTGCTGCCACTCAGTTACCTGGTTTGAGTTATTTAGCCCCTGTGTTAGAGGGTCCTGGCCACAGTCATGTTAAACAGTTCTGACAGGTCACATGACTTCAGTGTGTGACAGGGCTCCTCCCCCCAGAAAGGCAGATGCTGGGGCCTAAAATACCCATGAAGGCAGGGACACCAGTCTGCACAGACTGCCCTTCTGCCTCAGCTGCGCAGCCACACCATATACCATATGTTATCCTGTTTCAGCTGCTTAGCCAAAAAATCTATGGTGTAGATTCCATACCTTGTCTGCATACATGCGTAAAGAATGCACCTACCACAGTCTGTGCCCACCATACTGCTGGAACAATGGGTACAATTCACCCCCTGAGCTATAGACCAAGGTCCCCAGCCAGGGGAACTAACCACACCGTCATTGAGGGTCCAGGGGTTGGTATATTGGGTAATAATCAGACAACATTCTGAAACATGATTGGTTAAGATATCAGAGCAGCTGGATCACCAGGTTGGAGATGTCTTTTTGGCATTGTATGCTCGTTCAGTTTCATCCCCTGCCGTCCTGCAGTTGCTAAGCAAGAAACATTTTGTTATAAGGCATCAAGGCCTTTCACTTCTGCATTGTGCAAACAAGCGAGCATAAGCAACCTCACTTTGGCCACAACTACTTTCCCCCAGCCCATCAGGGACCTTGCCTGGCAGTGAGTGGAGAGAGATATCATGCCTGAGATCACGCTCCAGGCATACCTGGAGTAGATGTATTTAAAAGGAAACAAAACTGACATGCTGAGGCACAGAATGGCTGAATCCAAGTTGCTGTCAACACCCTAACAATAAGTGACAGATCTCCCAAAATAACACACCTGATTTTCATGTATTTGAATAACCGCGTCCCTTGAGCAAAGAGGGAAATGTATTATATCTTTCATATTATCTGTTGCTATGGAAGATACTTATCCGCACAGGTGACCCACAGGGCAGAATAATTTCCTGGATGTGGTTGGATGAAAATGGCCCATCCCATGATGTGCGTCCTCTGTTCTCTAGGTGCAGGGAAAGCATGCGACCATGAGAATATGAAGCCCAAACAGACAGCTGTATATCAACCCATCTGCCTCACTAAACAGGAGATTTTTTCCTTTACAAACCTTAACCATCTTACAGTTCTTCTGGAGGGCAAATTCCAAATCCACTCCAGGTACATTTTTCTCCAGGTCTTGGGTGTATGGTCCTTGTGCTTTAAGACAGTTTCCCATAGCGTAGTGTGTGGTTGTATCTGGTTTTCATTATACTATAGTGCAGTATGTTGTTGTAAATGGTGTTCATTGTACTGTAGTGTTGTGTGCAGTTGTAAATGTTGCTCAGTGTATTGTAGTATAGCATGTGGTTGTATACGGTGTTCAGAACACTGTAGTGTACAGTGTGGTTGTATATGGTGCCCAGTGTAGTGTAGCATGTGGTTGTATAGTGTTCAGTATACAGTAGTGTAGTGTGTGGGTGTATAGTGTTCAGTATACTGTAGTGGAGTGTGTGGGTGTACATGATGTTCAGTGCTGTCCAGTGCCTTTAATCCTCATGGCAGTATTTCTTTATCAGGTTCCCTTAATGGAGGAACACAACACAGCCATCTTTTCCACTTGGCTTCCAATAGCAGTTTAAAGATGGGAAACACCAGCTTCAGATAACTTCATATGAGCAGGTATGAAGATATTTATTTCTCCACAAAACACACAAGCATGCACATATGTCAGACACACACACACACACCCACATATGTACACATGCAGGCACCCACACTGCACAGTCACACACACACACACACACACACACACGTGCACACACACACACGCACATACTCACGCACATAAACTCACGCAAAATCACAACCATCGTTCTCCTACATGACACTGTCCTTCTCTCACACTAATGCTCCCTTTCTCACTCTCTCTCTCTCTGTTGTCTCTCTGTCGCTCTCTCTGGCTGTAGACTCATGGATCCACAGTATCGCTGCCTGCCTGCCTGCCACACTCCTCCTGTTGCCATGGAAACCACAAGAGACGTTTGTCTTCCTTCAGGTTCCTTCAAACCTTGGGTGTAAATTCAAATTCATGCATGGCAGAGTCAAACACACACACACACGCTGTCTGTCGCTGAAACATACTTGCATGCACACGCACGCACGTATGAACATGTAGCCTTCCACCATGCACCCATATACATGTACACATTTGCATTCTGAGGAGTACATGAAAACTGCTCAAATCACACTGCATGGAAATGACATTCAGATCTACACTGTGAATGGACACTGTGGACAGATCACACAGTGCATGGAGATGGCATTTTGAAACACAGCTCAGCCAGTTTTAGCATCCGTTTCCTCTTCCAGATGTACAATCCACACACTCCACTCACCAGCCATGCATGCCGATATGCAGAAAAGGTCCAATGGGTTCTGAGGTGACGTGAACAGAGTCTTGGGTCTGATTTCACTGCTAATCTCCGGTACAGCCCTGCCCAGGAGGCGCCAAGTGGCCCAACTCTCATAGTAATACCAGGAGGGACCAGACAGACTGTATATATAAAGCTGTCTTTCTGGAAATTAAATTAGGTTTTAGCCAATGTAGAATAGCCATAATAAAGAGAGCCAAAAATATATGCTTACATGTGTGCAGGTCGTATGTGTGTATATGTGTGTGTGTATGTAAGGGCTGGTAGGGGGATGGGTGACTATTTACTACCAAGGGGTCAGAGGTCATGACCTACACTCCGTTGAGGCCTCAGCAGTGAGGTTGTTTGTGTGCAGGCTTTTCTTGGTTTGATTCTTCACACAGCGTAAATGTTCACTGCTTCAGTTCCACTGCTCAACAGTAACAGTCACACACAGAGGGGCTCAGATGGTACTGGACCACTGCCATGCAGGACTATCTCTGCACTTTTCTTAGCAAACAGCTTGAGAAAGGATTTTATGCATGAAGCCACCGCAGCATTGCAATGTGATTATAACTAAGCGAAAACTGTTAAGGCCTTTCCTGAGGTGCACTGAAAACCAGCAGGCAAGTGGGCTGGTAAAAAACACCCTCAGATAAAAGATGGGGAAACGTTCCACGATTGGAACAATCTCACAGGATTACGCTGAGATGAGGAAAACTCAATGAATTCCCTTAGGGATGCCTCACTTTGAGAATGCTGCTTTCTGCCTCCTACCTCGTTGACCCCCCCCACATCACTGTCTGTCCCACCCCATATCGCTGTCTGTCCCCCCACATCGCTGTCTGTCCCCCCACATCGCTGTCTGCTCCCCAAATTGCTGCCTGCCCCCCACCACATCACTACCTGTCCCCCCCACATTGCTGCCTGCCCCCCCCCCCCACATCACTGCCAGTCCCCCCGACATTGCTGTCTGCTCCCCACATTGCTGCCTGTCCTCCCTCCCCCGACATCACTGCCTGTCTCCCCCCCTTCCCCAAATCGCTGTCTGCCCGCCCCCCTTTGCTGTTTATCTCAACAACCCCCCCCCCCCCCCCAAAGCCCATCCCTCCCCCTCAGCTAAGCAGACAGGAATGTGTCCCTCTGCCCATAATAATATCTGCGCATTATATACATATATAATCAGATTTTCTCTGCTGGGCACATCTAATGGAGGCTCTCTGCTGCTGTCTGGCCACAGCCTATAGAAATGGCTTAACACTGTCGGCTCATAACCCCAAACACCCCAAGTCTTTCTCAAATTCACATTCAGGTAGCTTTATTGGCAGAAATTCATTTGTAAATACTTTGAAAGCCAACAGAAATCAATTTAAAGATTTGTTCAGTTTAATAATTACACAATTTTAACACATCTCTGTCCCTCCCCCTCCCCTTCCTTTGCTCTTATCTGAAAGAAAAAACCCCAAGAGAAGTGGAACTGGCCACTCTAAATATAGACAGGCGAGGTTCTGTGCCCTTATAGCTGTCATGTTGAGATAATTGCATTTAATTATAGCTCGGCTAATCTGATGAAATGATCTCCATCTTTGTGCAGGTTTTTGTTTCATCCCTCTCTTTCCCCTGTTTCTCTCCACCCTTCCCTGGCGGCGCGTGACCACCCTCCAACGCGGCGCTCGCTGTCCAAGGCACGCCGCGTTCCCTGCGTGCGGGATGAGCCTCTCAGACGGGCGGGAGGGCTTTATTTCTCTAACTCATTTTCGGAGGAGGGAAGGGGGTGGATATGGAGACTGGCAGAGCCCTCTCTCAACCGACAGCGGCGAAGAATACTAACCAAGCACCTGAGCGACTTAGCATGCAGCAGAGCAAGAGAGAGAGAGAGAGAGCGAGAGAGAGAGAGGGAGGGGGAGAGAGAGAGAGAGAGAGAGAGGGAGAGAGAGGGAGGGGAAGAGAGAGAGAGAGACAGAGAAGGGAAGAGAAAGAAAAAGAGAGAGGTAGGAGAGTGCTAGAGATAGGGAGCAAGAGAGGGGAGGAGAGAGAGAGCAAGAAAAGGAGAGAGAGGGACAGCCAGGCTGCAGACATAGGCATATTCACCTGATTTGCTCCTTCCAGTTGCTCAAAATCAACAGTCACACTGTTTATTCAATTGGGCATTGTTGCCACACCTGAGTGAGCAAACAAGATTTTTTTTCAGGGCCAGATGGTGTGTGCGTGTGCATGTGTGTGTGTGTGTGTGTGTTTGTGTTAGTGAGCGTGTATGTGTGTGAGTGCATCAGAGCATGCAAGTACGTGTGTCTGCCTGAATGTGTCCTTGTTCTCATACAAGTGTGTGTGTGTGTGCGTCTACATGCGTGTACATGTGTAGAATCACCACTATAACAGTACAGATGAGTGTTTGTGGGCCTTATGGCAGTAGAAGCTTTGTCTAGCTTAGCAATAACTTGTGATAAATGACAAGTCTGTAGGCAGCTAAATATGTGCTGTCAGAACCTGTCCTGAAGCAGAAAGCAGTGTGTGTGTGTGTGTGTATGTGCATGTGTGTGTGCGTGTGTATGCATGCGCATGTGTGTGTGTTTGTGCATGTGTGTTATAAACCCATTGGTGCAGGGTTAATTTACTGGCTGGCAGGACTGTGGAGGGGGGCCCACATGGTGTATTAGGGTCCTGCAGCTGTCTGGGGAACCCCACTGTGGAGATTATATGTATATTTATATATGCGTGAAAAGAAAGTGTCCCAGCAGCACCAATACCCCCCCTTAGAGAGCCCTAGCGTCCCCCACCCCCAAAGCCTGCTGTCTGTCTCGCCCTTAATGAGCATAAGGAAGACTCTGCTGCATGCGCCCCACAGTAAATAACATGCAGATGGCCAGATTGTGATAGAAACATAACTGTGGGGGATTAGGCCCACCTTCAATTCGCACACCTACCAACCACAGCCCTCGTCCATATCTCCAACTCATATACCTATCAGTCACAGCCCCTGCCCAAACCTCCAACCGAAATACCAACCAATAACAATCCTTAGCACAACCTCCAACCAAAATGCCTACCAATCAGAACTCTCACCTCCAACTCTAACTGAAATGCCTACCAATCACAACCCTGACCCACAAGTCCAGCTGAAATGCCTACCAATCAGAACTCTCACCTCCAACTCCAACTGAAATGCCTACCAATCACAACCCTGACCCCCAAGTCCAGCTGAAATGCCTACCGATCAGAACCCTTACCTCCAACTCCAACTGAAATGCCTACCAATCACAACCCTCACCCCCACGTCCAGCTGAAATGTCTACCAATCACAACCCTCACCCACACGTCCCGCTGAAACGCCTACCAATCACAACCCTTATCCCACCCTCCAACTTACACAACAACCAAACAAAACTGCTGTCCCGCCATACCATTTGGAGGCAGGATGCTATCACAGACCAGAGACTGCTCAGCTGTACAAAACAACTGAAAGATTCAGGGCAAACCGTTCTTGGGAATGGCAATGTCAGCAGTGATACAAACAATGTACAATGATGTAACAGCCGAAAGGTGGGGCCAGAGAGCACACTGTCACTGAGTTCCCACATACACCTCCCACCCCCCATGTTGACAGAGAGTGAAGAGAAAGAAGACAGCAACAGCCCAACGCCCCTCAGCTGGGACCTGTCTCATCTAGGGGATGGTTGCATGCACCCGTTGCCACGGAAATACTCCCTGCAGCCTACGGAACCTCGTCTCAATTAACTACAACACCCCCCTCCCCCTCCAATCCAGGACTCCAGTGAGCCAGCCTCATATACAGTATAAATGGAGAATTCAATTAAACAATTAAGAGCTAGGGCTGAAGGGACCTCTGCTCCACCACTGCAGTGGGGCCTGAGAGCCCAAATCTCAGTGCCACCAACACCCCCTCCTGCTTCATTATGTGTTTATTATTAAAAAAAACAATTAGCAACTGATTCACTTTAACCCTTATGTTCTGTTTACGTATTCGCACCTGGGAAACTGTTAGCAAGGGTCAAAAATGTATTACCTTTATCTCAATTCCAAACAATATAAATAATATTGTACATAATCGCTAGATCACGTTTGACAATGAAAGTGTCATTCAATTTTGTGTGATAAATATTCACTATAATGAATTATATGTATCTGTGAAAAATTAAAATGAATCTATTTTCATGTGATAAATCATTTATATTTATTGTTTTGAACTGACGTTCTCAATTATTTTTCATCTTCATCAAATATACAAAGAAACCACACAACAAAAAGACAAAGCAAATAAAGCTGAACAGCAAATAGAAACCACAAAACAAGACACGAATATATACTGGTTTAGCCACTGGTTATGAAATACATCTCTCAATACATGCTGTGAATTATATACTGGGCTGGATATGATTATTATTTGTGGGATTTCAGGATCTCAGCATTAGGGTGTGTCTGACATATATGGAGGACACTGTCTTCCTGCCTCCCATTCAAAACTATTGCACCTTTGTCTATATATAATTTTGTATAACTCCAACTATCAAAATGAATTTTTTCATACCGAATGCAATACCTACATTACGGAGGTACCTTTAAAGTAGTATCAATACTTGCTCTGTCTAATGTTAGCAAATGTGATTTGAATCTGTTTTACTATTTGCACACAAATTATTCAATTTCTTCATTTGGGAGGGTGGAGGGGTAGTTTTACCTGTTTTACCCACACACCCTCCATATCAGTACAGAAACAGACTTGTGCAAAACCACTGAAATTAATCAACCAGGATTGATGTCTGTTGGAAAGGCGAGCCCATTAATATAAATGATTGAAGTCGTCACTATCTGTATAATTAGGGTTTAATTGAAAAGCATCATCATTATCAGCCTCCGCTACACTGACTGATGTGCAGAGAATAGGCCCGGCACAGTTCCACCATCACACACGGACTCAGAGATGCATATATTCCTTTATAGAAACCATAGATAAATATACCAGCTCAAAGCTTCCTGTTTAATCAACCCAGTGCAGTTCACAGATTAAATCAATTTTCAATCATTTTTCCCAACTCTAGGTACAGATATGCATCATGCTATCAGTTTCCTGTTACATATTACATTATTATTATTATTATTATTATTATTATTATTATTATTATTATTATTATTATTATTATCAGTGTGCAGTATTATTTGTAGGCCTTATGGCTGCAGGTTTAAATCTCATATGTGACTGCAACAATGGTGTCCTTAAGCAAGGTGCTGGGCCTCATTACTCTGGGAAGGCTCCAGATGTGTCACAGAGTAATGATGTAATGACTGCAGGTTGCCCAGGCTGCCACAGCTAAGTAGTCAAACTGTGCCAGGTGTTAATGATGAAATCACTGTTCCCAGGTGCAACACATCTGAGAAATGTATACACACATTCACTCAGACACAGAAGTGCGCGCACACACACGCAAGCACACATGTGCACAAATGGACCCACACACACACACACTTTCACACTCTCTCTCACACACACGAGAACACACCGAAGTTCAACATTTAAAAGACTCAGGAACACACAGGAGTTTCTGAAAGCAGAGGAATTTGAATAACTTCCAAGTGTAATGATTTATCGCTGGCGGTTGATGCTTTTCAGAGAGGGAGAGAAAAAGAGAGTGGGAAAAGCAGAGTGAGAAAGAGAAATGTGCACAGATCCAGTTCTTTGTAATGGCTTGTGCTGACAGTCCAATACTGCAGATCCAGAGGGTTTCACCTGCGCTGGAAATGCTATTGATTGCACTGCCACCCTGCATCTGAGCGTTTTAAAAATGCTTCATCTCGCTTTATTTAATGTGGCTGCAAAGTCTGCTGGGGCCAAGAGTGCAGTGTGTAGGGGGGAGTATACTGTATGAGTGTTAATGCGCATGTGTCTGTGACTGTGAGTATTTGTGTGTGTGTGTGTGTGTGTGAATGTGAGAGTGTGCGTGAATGTGTGAGCATGCGTGTGTGTGTCTCTGTGTGTGTGAATGTGTATCTCTTTAGTGAGTGCATGAGCATGTATGTTTTGTGTGTATGCACCGAGCTAAAGAGAGGAAGAAGCAAATTATCCAAGATTAGCAGAAAGGTGGATGTGTAACATCACTGAACTGTATTTGCCCACCTTAACAATCCCCCAGAGCAGGAACAAGAAGCCTTCTCTGCGCTACTACCACATAACAATAGCACTGCCATGCAGTGCAAGGACAGCTTAGTAACAGTCCGGAGACGCTTATTCTCTAAGGGCAGAAGTGTTCTAATGGTTTCTGCAATGTACTGACGAATATCGCCTTGGTAACAGGGACCAGACACATGCCAACTGCGACGGACGCATAACGGTGGAGGAGGCAACAGACGAAAATTCCTGGCGCGTACGAGCCAAAACCCGATCTCTGTGTCCTTCTCAGGTGTCGGACTGATGTCCCGAAAATGTGCAGAATGCCATCACATCACAGGTGCTTTCTCAACGATCTTTACCATAGCAACAAACTCCACCCTGTCCAAAGAAACAGACAGTACTCCTGATACTGCCACAGCAACCCTGCCCCTCTCACCTCACCCTATAAACAGAAGCTACCTTCCAGCTGTGATGACAGACATTTCATGATGGCAACAGACCACACTCCCCACACTTTACCTCAGCAACCAACTGTAACCCACACACATCATTACGTTAGACAGCCCTGTTTCCCATCGGAGGTGTTCCAGGTGACAATTTTCATTTTACACACGATAACGACTTTCACTTGGCTTTCACCGTTTGTACCCACTCTTCATTCTTTTTTCAGTTTTAGTGTACATGTTCAGTTGGCCAAGACAGAGTGCATGCCATATGTTGCTTTACCAGCTGTTTTGTAGTTAGATGAAGTACTTTTTCTTGCTTTAAACCTCATGATTACCCCTATACCAGCCCTTGTATAGCCAGTACATCGTCAGAAACTACAGTAAATATCCATGCACAAAAACTGACTGGGTCTGAAACATACACTGAAACTGAAATTACATTTTTTAAATAAAGAGAAAGCAAACAATCCCTTTAAAGATTTTAGCTTATTTTAAATTTCTTTATTGTTTCATTTTCAGACGATTTACAACAAGTACATGTGTGTCAGAGTGGGGTAGTTGGTTGTCTTGTTATGAACAGAAATCCCACCCTCAGATTCTGGATTATGCCCGCAGCTACCCCTCTGTGGCAAAAGAGTGGCCTGCAGCTTCCCCTAACAGCCCCCAGCCCGGCCTCTGCACAACACTGCTCCAAAACCCGCAGGTCACCACGGTAACCCACGGCAGGCACGCCGCGCCCTGCTCTGACGTCGGTGGGCCTGTGGCCTGTACTAAAAATTTCGGCACATCAAACTGAAACCTTCTCTATAAATAGACTGGCTCTTGCTCTGTTTTCCACCCCCAAGATCCCAGCACCAGCAGCAGCTACCATCTGTGGCGGCAGCTCATTGGTTGTGCCCGGGAGGTCGAGTTGTCTGCCATGCGTCTGGACTCTTAGGGACAGCAGTTTGCATCGCAGCTTTAACATAATACTTTTCTAGGTCTGTAGTCAATGGTCTACAGGCCAGGAGTCCTTACACCCCAGCCCTGTAGAGCCATGGGCTTTGCTGGGCATTGTTTTCTTTTTAAATTTAGCAACCAGCAATTATATTAGCAATTATAACTGGCTGATAATCAGACTGAATTCCCTAGCAAGTTTGGGCCATGTCCATTGCCACCTCACAAGCCTGGTGTGCAGTAACCATACGCTAATGGTTTGTGGTGCGTGTTTAGCTTCCTATTTCAGCACCCCAGCATGGGGCCCTGGATTGGCTGCTAGCTTGTCTATGTGTCCTGTATTGTGTGAGGTAAAGTATTCTGGCAGATCATTCTGGCTGTAACATCGCTACCCCGTGGCTAGTTTGCAAGCTGAGAACATGAGTGTGCTATTACTGAGCGTGCAGTTTATTTATTCATATTTGTTGTAGAAAGTGGGCGTGGTGAGGCCATTTATGGACATGGCAACTGCAGTGCTTTGCGCTTATCAGGTCATTGGTGCAGAGCTTCTTTATCCTACAATCAGGCCCTGATGAAGACTTACACCACACATTGCAAGCACACCTACCAACAACCATGGTTACCTGCCACTCCTCCAACACCCATGCCAAAATTGTCCCCCAATGCCCAGATAGTGCCATCCCAAGACCACTAAGACATTCCAAATCAGAAGAAGAAATGATTGTGGACAAAATGGAAGAGCTGTATTCCTTCACATCATGCGTGTGGATAACTCCATGGAATTACTCCCTAATAGTTTGACGCAGTGATACAGCACTGTTTGACACAGTACTAAAACACACCCCACTACACAGTGATACAGCACTATTTGAGGCAGTACTAAAACACACCCCACTACACAGTGATACAGCACTATTTGAGGCAGTACTAAAACACACCCCACTACACAGTGATACAGCACTATTTGAGGCAGTACTAAAACACACCCCACTACACAGTGATACAGCACTATTTGAGGCAGTACTAAAACACACCCCACTACACAGTGATACAGCACTATTTGAGGCAGTACTAAAACACACCCCACTACACAGTGATACAGCACTATTTGAGGCAGTACTAAAACACACCCCACTACACAGTGATACAGCACTATTTGAGGCAGTACTAAAACACACCCCACTACACTCAGTGAGGCTAACAGCACTAGGCTATTGAGGCAGTACTAAAACACCCCACTACACAGTGATACAGCACTATTTGAGGCAGTACTAAAACACACCCACTACACAGTGATACAGCACTATTTGAGGCAGTACTAAACACACCCACTACACAGTGATACAGCACTATTTGAGGCAGTACATAAACACACCCCACTACACAGTGATACAGCACTATTTGAGGCAGTACTAAAACACACCCCACTACACAGTGATACAGCACTGTTTGAGGCAGTACTAAAACACACCCCACTACACAGTGATACAGCACTATTTGAGGCAGTACTAAAACACACCCCACTACACAGTGATACAGCACTGTTTGAGGCAGTACTAAAACACACCCCACTACACAGTGATACAGCACAATTTGAGGCAGTACTAAAACACACCCCACTACACAGTGATACAGCACAATTTGAGGCAGTACTAAAACACACTCCACACCCCCTCGTGGGCCCTTTAACTTTTCCATGTAGGGCAGCAGTAGGGTGGCCTATCACAAGCGATTACCGCAGTTTAGAAAGAGGCAGCAGTTTCTCTCCCTTAATAGAGACCCGTTCGTCGTTTGACATTTTGCTAACGCGTCACCGTGGTGCCTGGCTGCCAGCTCGAGAGTTCACCGCCCACACGCCCCCTTTCTACACGCTCGAGATTCGGCACAGGGTCTCCGAGCTCCCGCGAAGCCATTGTCGCTTCCCTCTTCCATTAGCCCCGCCGGTCGAACAAACAAACGGAAGAATGGACAAACAAAGAAAACTCCACAGCCCCCACCCGTTTTCTTTCATATCAGGATGGCACAGGCTCTGAATAGCAAGGTTGGATTTTACCCAATAAAATGGAGGCAGTGAGTTGTATTCTTGTGAACAAAAAGCCTTTCAGCACCTTTTACATCTGTGTTTTTGTCCAGGACACTGTGAAGCCATTACCTTCCCAGCATTAGAGCAAGCATCCTTTTAACTGGGTAGCACTGACCTCGGAAGCCAGTTGGGGACCGGGGTGGGGTCTTGAAGGGTCCGGATGGTGTATGAGCTGTTGATGAACACGTTTGTGAGTGGCACTGCCCACATAGGGGTTGTCAATCAGTGAAATGTTTGAGCCAATCAAAAGAGTGCTATCCACAACAAAAATGGTAATTTGTTCAATTCACTGAGCCACTGACTGGATATGATGGCTCCATTCATTTCTGCGTTAGTGATGCCTTGGACCCCCACCACAAAAATAAGCCTGGTACCCAATCACTTCTGCGTCTATCCACAGCGAGTAGCAGACACAGCACAGCCAAAGGCCCAGACAGCTGCCATTCTTCTACCATAGACCGACCCCCTGCTCTACCCAATTAAGCAGAAAGACACAAACTGCACGCTCCTCGTGGGGATGCGCAGCACCTGCAGTCACACATGGAGGTCAGACCGGGGTCACAGGCTTGTGCAGCCAGTGCAGCAGAGGGAGTGCGCTACGCAGCTGCGTGTGCGTCCTCTAAGGGACCGACACCAGCACAGCTCCGCAGCTGCAGCTTCATCTGCTAGAATGAACACCGGTCTGACCAGGCATAACAGGAGCGCACATGCACAGCTGCACACACATACGCACAGATGCAGACCCGCACACACACACACACACACACACACACACACACATATACACACAAATGCACACACACACACACACACACAAATACATACACACACACACACATGTGCATGCACACACACACACACACACACAAATACATACACACACACATATGCGCATGCACACACATCAATATGCACATAAATATACACAAATATACACACGCACACACACGCACACACATGAATATATGTAAACACACACGAGCGCACACACGCACGCACACACAGACACACAAATACACACACACAAAAATACACACACATAGGCTGAGAGTATCGGAGGATGAGTCACACTGAAGCCCCCGAATGAGGTGATGGCTGCTGCACATCATGCAGGTGCACTCCCCCGCTGGTGTCGTCCTCTTCACTCACCATTTTCAATGCGCCCTCAAAAACTCAGCCAACATCTGTGTACACAGTCCTCTGCAACATTTAGCAGCTCTCCTCTATCTGGGACTGTGATTTCACTTTCTGTCCCCGGCCTCCAGACCCTACCCTCGTACAGTGTGGATGGCCAACACTAACAGAAGCCCCTCCTAGAACAGTGGATGCCACTGCTTTCCAGCTTCCCAAATTTCAGCAGTGCTCATAACACGCCCCCCCCCCCCCCCCAAACCAGGCCCCCGCCTGCCCTCGTCTTCACAGCATAACGTCATTTTTTCTTGACACAAGGCTTTCCCTCCCATAGCTTATCCCCCCATCTCAAGTTCACATTTAGCAGGACATGCAGTTGTAGATATCTCTATAAGCTAATACACAGTAATAAATCAATGCATAAATTAACATTTCATGTGAAAAATTCCAGGAAATGGTATATGTTCCGTGAGTGGGTGGTTACTCATTGGCTCTCTGGTTATTCCAAGCTGAAATTGAGATTATGCTGCATTATCAGCTGCTGGTCCTTCTCCATTTTATCCTTTGTCAGGGAAAATAAATTCTTTATATTTAGAGAAAATTTACCAAAATGCGTTTTTCTCGTTCTTCAAATGTTTCATTCAGCAAAGGGGGAAGTGTGTCTCAGTTTTCTCCCCTCCTGTATTACTGCAACATTTATCGTCTTCTTTTTTTAGTAACAAGTTTTTTTTTGTCTTGCCTTCTTCCAAGGGTGTGGTGTCTCTTTCCCTCTCCCTCCCTCCCTCCCTCTCTCTCTCTCTCTCTCTCTCTCTCGCTCTCTCTCGCCCTCTCTCTCCTCTCTACCATTCTGTGGGTTTTTTAAATGCCTCTGGGTGAGCAGCTTGTGCCCCTCTTCAACAGGAGAACAGCAGCAAGGACTTAATGTTTTGGAGCCTGAGTGGTTGCAGTTTCACTGCACACAGAACCAGAATGATTTATGAGTGTAGCTTTTTCATTTAAAAAAAAAAAAAAAACTTCAGCTCCTTCTGTGTAAAGAAGACAAGTAAGAAACACACCAAACGGTATGATTACTCCAGAGTTTGGCGTTTCAGCTTTTAGAACAAGGTTAGACGTGTGTGCCCTGTCTGGACCAAAGGACCAATTGTCTAAATTGTCAGGACAGACTGCCGGCTACCTGTAGTCATCAAATTAACGCTTTCTTCACTGACCGTCTCAAGAGATGAAAGCATGTGAATTTATTGGCCCAGCACATAAATGATAAGTACTGCGGTGAATAATGAATGATTCCTAATGCTCTGTTCGACTGCACTGGCCCATACTACGCACTGAGGCTCCACCCCTTTCACCGCCTGCTCACACACACTCTAGCACCTGGACTGAGCCACTTGGGACCAGAAGTGGAAAATCCAGGTTCAGAAAGTAAAAGTCTTCCCCAGTATTTCATTCTAATCACCAGTATCTGCTAATTAGCACAATTCTGTCGCCAAGGAAGTGGAAATAATGACTGAAATTAGCTGGCTGAGTTCATGGATGGAAGAAACACATGGCAGGACTTTTACTTTCTGACCCCTGGACTTTCCACCCCTGCCTGAGATAAACCTGCAGGCTGTCCCATCACATTAGCAACTCTGTGAATCTGGCACCACTCGCATCAGTAACACAGAGTTTATTACAGTTTATATCAATAGCAATGAGTTTATTATGGCTAATATCTGTAACGCTTTTAGTTCATTATGGCTCATATCAGTAACACTGTTAGTTTTTTTACAGCTCACATCAGTAACACTGTTAATTACAGTTCATATCAGTAACACTGCGACTTTATTACAGAGAATATCCATAACACAAGTTTATCTTTCACAGCTTTAATTATTAAGGCAGTCATCACCTCTAGCCACCAACATACAAATCTCACCCTCCCATTGCAACTTCGACTTGTGATGTAACGCATCGACAGCAACATGCAAAACCAAAGCAGACTTCATTACAACATCAGCAATGCAGCAGTCAACAACCCAGGGTTTGTAACCAAGGAGTTTTAGGTTCAAATCCCAGATAAGATTCATTAGCATTTGTCCTTTGAGCAAACTATTCAAACTGACTGGCTTAAATGAACATATAAATGTAAAACTGGATAGTCCATTACATATCACTGTAACGTATTAGGTCAGCTCATAATAAGTTAATAAATATCATTAAATAATCATCTAGGTAGCAAAAAGAAGATAGGTTCATTTACAACATGTTAATAATGAATTAATAACACACTAGTGACATGCACTTATGGTACACTGTCAATCTTAACTGTTTCTACAGGTTATTGTCTTTACCGCACAGGCCAAGAACCAATAAGACTAAGGTGAAAATGTGGTAACATGACAATGTTGTAGTTTTGAGACAATCCCCATAGAGTGCTTGGCTCCTACCACACAAACAATTACCCTGAAATAAAGCTGTATCTCCGCTACAATGATATTTTATAAATTAGTTGCAGCACAATTTCTTTGTTATTAATGCACCATGAAATAAAGTGTGGTCAAGGCTTCCAGCCACTGTGATATGGACTAACACGCTGTTGTCATTCCTGGTTTTCACACATGAGGACGGGCCCCAGAGACCACTCAGTGTTCGTCGAGCAGCTCAAACATGACACGGCTCATCTAACGATTCGTTGTCTTCCTGGAGAAGACCATGTCTGATGTTTGCAATGTACTCAGCTCTCTCAGGGACAAATATAATTCACAACCACAATCATGACCATTCCCTTTGAGAGTGATGCAATCAACAACCGCAGCATGACTATTCACCCATGGGAACAGAGTCTAAAATAACCTTAAAATATCCCCTCCCCTTTGGTAGAAGGGAGCAATTAATTAGCCTTTCTTAATCAGGAAGTTTCATCTTTACCTGTAAAAAGACATTTAAAAGTCAAAAATGTGAAATAAACTGATGTGAAACAAGGTGAACCGAAGCATAAACACCAAAAGCTGCCTTATAAAATGTAAAGCACACCATGGGGAAAAAGTCAGCATGTGTTTCAGTATGTTTATGTCCAATGAGCAAAATGTCATGTCAGAATTTTGGGTTCCATTTTTTTCTTTTTCAGAGATTCAGTGTCTCCTTGGAAACTCCAATCACAGCCCACAGTGTCAGCACCTTCATCAAGAATAACATTAACTCTTGAGCTGTGCTGCGGGAGGCTGTCGCAGTGACAGCTCATATTACATCAGTATTGGGCCCTATCTGGCCCAGTGTGTGGGGCCCCCAGGCCTCAGAGAACCCCAGTCTGAAACAAACAGGCTTTGCCTTCAATTCCCTCAGCATTCCTACACATTAATAAGCTCCCCTACTGGTAACAGCATTACCAAACCAGTGCAGCAGGCAGCCCTGGTGGGAGTATATGGCATAGGGTCCACAGATAAAGTATGTGCAGAGGAAGGGGAGAGGGTGAAGCCAGAATAAATGCACCCCAGCGGTTATCTGTGCAGCACAGACGTGCTGATAGCCCCGCCTATATATAGAAGAAGCGGAATTATCACCATCCTTCCAGGAGCCTCCATGGACCAATAAGCACCAGTCAAGTTGGATGATTCTGAATTCATCACCCCCCCAACCCCCATCTGCTTTTATAACACATCTTATATCAGGCCAATGGGACTGCTGATGACTCACCTCCCCAGTGCCACAGAAACACTGCCCACACACACATATACACACACACACACACACACACACACACACACTCACACAAGTGAACACACACACAGACACATACACACTCAGGTGCAAGCGTGCACACACACACTCACACTCATGCACACGCACACACAGACACACACACACTCACATGCATACATGCACACACACACACACACACACACACACACACATACACACGCTCACGCCCATTTGCACCCACACATATGTAAACACACACATATATACATACTCATGCACACACACAGGCTCACACTGCCCAAGCATACGTACAGACACATCCACACACACACACACACACACACACATACAAACACACAGACACACACACACTCATGTGTATGCATGCGCGCACACACACATACTCAAACACAGACCCACCCACATGCGCACAAGCACACACACACACACACACACACACACACACACACTCATGTGCAGGTGCACACACATGTACAGAGACACTCACAGATTAACATGCACAAGAATGTGCACACACACACATACATGTGGACACACACGCGCACACACTCACACACTATAAAATCCTAACATGTCCCTGTGTGTCCTTTCACTTCCCGCACCTAATTCACAACTAGGCAGGAATTTTTAAAAAAAGACAGCAGGCACATGTAAGAAATTATCACTCTCATGCATTTCCCTCTCTCTCTCTCTCTCTCTCAGTCTCTCCCTCCCTCACTCTCTCTCTCTCTCACTCTCACTCCCTGCTCGTATTTCTAAAATCAGAACCATATTCAATTTGTGGAATAGGTCCATACTAAAAAAGCAGAAAGTAAAATGGGAGACAGGCTGCAATGGACATTTGGGGTCCTATGTGAATAAATAAAATTTTGAAAAGCAAGAATATAAATGCACAACCATATTTCTTTGTGCAACACCAACAGAAAATACAGGCTGTGAATTCCCCCCAGCAGTGCACTGCCCAAATTTCAGCAGGCTTGTGTTTCTGGGGCTTTCTCTTTGGGTGATTCACATCTTCCTCTGAAATTGAGTAATGGAACACAGCAACAGCTCTCTGCGAAAACAGCACAGGCTTGGGACATTTTATGCACTTTGAGATGCAATACAAATCTTCACTTGTGTCCATCACAACAATGATTTCTTATTTTTATGTATTATTTTTTTCTAGTGCACTCTTGTGCCACACACTCACACACACACACATACTTGAAAACATAAGTTATATACATTTAAAAAGGTTGTTTTAAGTCAATAATTCCGCAACATTCCACAAGAAGGGTCATACACAATTCCAGTTTGACTCACTGTATGTAGAGGATTCCTCACCCATGCTGAGAGCATCTCTGTCAGGAAAACGTGTGAATCTGTGTCACTGCGCATGCTGACCAGGGTGTGCTGGCACCAAGGACCAAAACAAATTGTCCAGCGCCAGAAATCAGCAGGCACATAAGAAATACCCTTGTTAGGTTAGAGCTGTTTTCCAAATTACCTTATTTTATCTATTAGCCCTTGAAAGACTAAAGATACTATAGGCAACTAGCTCTACAAATCTAAATGTACATCAACGACATCTAGTGTCTCTATAACTATGAAAATACACTGTGCTGTGACTGGGGTACTGATGGTAGAAAGAGAGATAATATCAAACTGGTTGTGTCTGATTTGAAACAAATCTGTAGCACATCCCTCAGTATTTGTATCTGCCATTGAGCTAGTTAACACACTGCAGCAAGCATACTGAATCAGCAGAAAAAACAGCAAGGACGTTGGGAAATGTAGTTCCCTTTTGAGACCAAACAGCAATGTGCATCACAATGGACTGTATTTCTCTTGTTTAAAAAAAAAAAAAAATTTTAAACAATACATACTGACAATAGCAGCCATACTGTCTCTCCTGGTATTAAACTATACAGTCCTGGTTTGAGACAGAGTTTACACGTGTCACTGTTGCGCACACACTGTGCTGACCTTATACATGCAGAAAATGCCAATGTCTGGTGAGAGGAACCAACTGAGCAACAACGCGGGATCCACTATGGTTTCACACAATCACTGTTTTCTTTGCATGTTGAGAGACCTGACGTGCAAGGGGAACAAGAGAGATGATATTTCCCCTCTATGATAGCTGTACAGGGAGGGACTGCCGGATTGCTTTGATTCCATCATCACCCTTAACCAGCTTTTGATTGTTCTGTCACAATTAACAAGCCTGGAAATTTGGACAAGAGTCACCCTATGGAGGCTGACTGCATCTGAACGTGACAACTTCGTCTTTCAGCCCTTCTCATAAAATCACCTTCGTAAATATGAAAGAATAAAAAAACATGACTTTAGGAGAGGTCTTTACTGTGAAGGCCCTTTAGGGATGTTATCAGTTTATTCACACTGGCCCTCGAAGGGACGCCACAGAGCACACTAGTTTTTCTTTTCACCATCGAATCAGAAAACAATTCAGACTGAATAAACAAGGTAAGGTAAGTTAAATATGTAATCGTCACTTTAATGGATGGAATAAGTGCTGAGTAACAACAAAAACCTACACGACCTGCAACTCTCTAATGGCAAGAGCGAATACCACTGGTGTAAACGTAAGTCCTTCACCCATTTGCAATTCACTTGCAATTGAAAAACTAGATCAAAGGTTAGAGCTGCTCTTGGAAACTGTCTGCCAGGTTCTGAACCATATATCTGGGTCTGAGAGAGGTCTGATTATCTAAAAGCTAGTAACTGGTACTGGTAACTGGTGTTTGCTCAGCTGTAGCATAGCCAATACACAGGTTAGTATTCTCTTTAGTGGATTACAGGCCATTCAACAGGAGGTACATCATTCATATGCACATTACAAAGAATCTTTGGAAAGCTTTAGAACCCAAGAGACTTGTTAAAGTGGAATTTTGTGACTCAAGAATGCTGCAAAGCTGAGTTTTTTATTTAACATTGAGGAGAAAAAAATCCCCTCTTGCACTCACCAGACAAGCAAGCGACATCTTTCATGGTACTGCTCATACAATCTGCCACATTCTGATACAAAACACTCCACAGAATTGAGACCTACAATCTTATCAACATAATCCACAGAGTACTCTTTAAAGGAGTCTGTCTGTTTCTGACCCAAACCTTCCACAGTACGACTGTTGGAGACAGACCATCGGGTTCTGACCCACATGGAGCTGTCTCACTATGTAAAAATTCAGCAAAAAATATATCTGAATAAACTGAAATACATGAAGTCACAAAGACCTGCACTGAATTAGTACTTTATTGGGTCTCAAATCCCACTACCAGCACAGAAATTCAAAAACCGCATTAGCAGGTAGAGCAATGAAAGTGCTCCATTCACTTGTTCTCATTCACTCCTCCTCTGGTCTTGCTGCCATGTGTTGGCGGAGATTTCTGTGTGAGAGAGTTCAGTCATCCCTCTCTGAACTTTCAGAGGGCAAGCCTACATATTCAGTCTTCCCTTACTTTCTCACTGTCCTGCTGAGGCTGAAAATGTGGCGTTTCTCCAGAGCTTCCACTCCAAAAGAGCGAGTGAGGAGAGAGAGAGAGAGAGAGAGAGAGAGAGAGACTGTCTGTTAATTCAGCCCCCAGTCTGAAGTCTGACTGCAGAAAGGCTAAGGAACACAGGGGAGAGTAAAGCTCACTCTTTCTACAGACAATGAAAGCGGAACCTCCACCTCTTTCGGAGTCCAAAGGGAATGTTCCGGAATGGTGCGGCTGGTTGACGGGAGTAACATTCTGAAAACAGCTGAGCCAAACAACCTCGGCCTCACCACCTCCAGAGGCCCTGTCTGAGGAAGAATGTCTTTGTGCCGGATCAATTTCATTTAACCCTCTCCCAAGCGGACATGCACAACATCCTACGCAGTGAAAAATAATATCGGTCTGCATACCACTTTATACATGTCAAAGTGCAAAGCTTATTTGTTCTTCATAAGAGTGCAATGTACATTCATCCATAATGTACTATTCATCCATACAGCTCAATATTTTCTCAGCCATTCAAGCTTGCTCAGGGATACACTGGTTAAGCCCCACGGGATTTGAAGCTGCTGGTTTAACGATGGGAGAATGAGGCTTACTGAACGCCATTTAGGGTGGAGTTACCAATCAGAGGCTTCCACAAACCAATCGATTGGATTTGGTCTACAAAACAAATCACTACGATTGGCAGAAACAGATGAGTCATTGAAAAACATGTGTTGACTCAACCCATTCTACAGTTTGAATCCATCCATAATGCAGTTTGTGAATCTAACACTATACATTGCAGCCTAACACTGCACACTACAATCTAATACTATACACTACAGCCTAACATTATACACTACAGCTTAACACTGCACACAAAAGTCTAATACTATACACTACAGCTAAACAATATACACTACAGTTTAACACTGTATACTACAACCTATCACCACACACTACAGTCTAAGAAAAGAGAAAGAAAGCAAGATCAGGAGAATGAGAAGGAGGAGGAGATTGCCAAGAACATCCACACAAGGCAGTTCATAAAAGGACTACAAAGACCAAAGGCTTCTTTGGCTAGATCAGGTGACCTAGTTCTAGGCTCCAGGGTTGGGTGATCTCTATGCTATCCAGCACGAGGGAACACACGGATACCACTGAATATAATCTATTCCTTTAAATGACAGTGCTCTCAGATTCAAATTCAAATCCAAATTTCTGATGGGCTCTTGATGCCACCTCCTGCCCATAGTGTCAGCCTGACAGGAACAGACAATTCAGAAATGGCTTCACAATGTATCTGCGAAAGTGTAATCATCCATGGGTCGGACCCAAGGAGTAACTGTAACAACGTGTGCTATTACAGACCAGCCCCTTGCAGCAGCAGAACTAACACTGCCAAAACACCAAGACCACACCCATCTGCAAACAGGGAGATCATGGCCGCCGGCATTCAGAGCACGAACCGTCAAACTGCACACAAGCGCTCCCTCTCTCTCACATGCCCACAAGCTCTGGTACAGGACACAGCACCTCTGCATCAATTCCATTTTTCATCTGAGTGACATCTTTAACAAAGGCAAGCAGATAGCATTTCCATAGCAACCATTACACCCCCCCCCTTCCAAAAAAGAAAACAGCCCCTTTCTCACCCTTCTCAAACAGTTTATCCACGCAGCAGGTGAGAGATCACTTCGGCACGTATCGTTTTTACACATTGTGATGCTGTTACGCACGCCTGTCACCGCAGCCAAAGCTATGATGGCGGTTTACAAAGAGCAATCAGAGCAGCTGGAAGTGGGTCACAGTGGTACATACATCCCTATACATCCCTAATCACCTGTGAAGGATAGGTTGGCCCCACCATTCCAAGAGCCAGTGTATTGCCTGAAATGACAGTGAATTCAAATTGCTCATGCACTGCCAATACCAGCGCCTGTTGGAATGGCAATACCCCGACAGCGAAACCACATGACAACATCTGCTAATTAGATTTCTTCATTAAATTTACTGTGAGCTTCCAAACATTCCCTCCACTTCATTTTTTAAAGACTGCCTTGTATGACCAATTTATTTCACATGGGGGAGAGGAAATTAGATCACTATAGAATAAATGGGTTTACTCCACACTCTCAGTATCCAGTATATCTCCCATTTTCCTTTCTCCAACTTTCTCTTCCTCCTTCTCCTGCCTTTTCTCCCTCTTCTGCTCTCTGCTTCTGTCACCGTCTTACTCTCTCCCTCTGTCACTGTTTCACTCTCTACTTGACTCCTCTTTCTCTGTCTCCCTCTCACTTTCTCTCTCTACCTTCCTCTGTTTCTCTATCCCTCTCCATACCTCACTCCTCCCTCCCTCCCTCCCTCCCTCCCTCTCTCTCAGCAGCTGGCCCAGTGCTGAAGTAGAGAGACATTTCCAGGGCAGTTGTGGTGTGATTTTCAGGAACTCCGTGTCTCTACGGAGCTGCAGTGTGGGGACTACTCTGGGATTTAGGGCAGCAGATCCATCCTCGGGCTCCAACCATTGCATGGAATTATGGGTAAAAAAATCCAATAAAAACACTTTTGCAGTCTGTGAGAGGTGTGGCGTGGGATAGCTATATCATCACACGATTCTTTTGTTTCTGAATATGAGTGCACGCGTATGGATGCATTTCAATTTTCATTTTTGTTTTTATTGCCTGGCTCCAAACACCCCTTTCTGCTTAGCTAGGGAAAATTTTCACCAATTTGGCATTAACCAAGGTCAGAAAAAGAGTCAATTCCAGTACAATCTCATCTGTCAATCAACAGGACAGTGGGCATGTCTTGATTATGCAACTGCCAACCCAGGACCATCAACACCAATTGTATGCAGCTGGAGTAGATTTTTGCTGTTGGACTGCAGGTCTGCAGCTGAATATGAGGTTGGAATCATCTGAAGGCAGAAATCTGTAGCTCAGCCAAATTTTTAGTTTTGTTTTAATGTGTTTTTTTCTTCTTTTAGCAAAACTGTTTGGAGCTTGATTAAACCCTAGGGAGTTTGGCAGAGTAGAAAATCAGTGGTCCAGTAAACAAAAATCATCTCTCATTGACATGCGCACATACAGACATGCACACACGCACGCACACACACACACACACTAACACCTACACACACGCACACGCACACGCACACACACACACACACACACACAGTGCCCCCATTATACAGTATATGCACAGAAACTACTCCATAGCCATGGAATCGGTAGTCACTGCCCTTATACTTTCAGTAATTTCCCCTGTATCTACAGTAACTGCAGTTTAGCAGTGAAAGCTTTTAATTGTTCTACTATTGTGCTATTAACAATATTTGTCAAATAAAATGTCATGCAAATAAAGTATTTAAAACTGAGATTGAGATTGAAATAGAGAGAGGATGCATGTGAGTGAATTAGACAGAGAAAGGAAAACAGCACAGAAGTGTGAGAGAGAAACAAGATGAAAGAGAAAGGCTCTCCCAGTTTTTGTTCATCTGTGTGACTGTTTTGATGTTCCACAGCTGAAAATATCCCCCCATCACATGGTAGGGAGCTTTGCATTTCTCCTGCTCCTGCTCACACCAACCGCTTCCCCCCTCCCCCCCGTGTATCATGTGCAGCCCAAAGCGTGCCCTGCCCCATCCCCCATGGCCTGGCATCGGCTTCCTCGTGGCCACACAACTCAGAGGGCAGCACCCCAGGGCAGGCATGCAGTGCCAACACCCAGCAGGACACACCGAGACCCCCAGAGAGCAGCCAAGGGGGCACACGCAGTTTAGATAGTGACATGCCCTCGACATAAGAATATTAGGCTCCGAAACCCAGCAGCAAGTTCATAAATCTCTCCTCACACTGTTGGCAAGTGCAGAAGAGTTCTTATCTAGAGTTCTGCATTTAAATGCAGTCAGCATGACACATGGACTGTTTCCTTAACACATCATTATCATGCAAAAGTAAGCGAAGGACCCTCTCCAGCCAGAGATCAATAATCCTACCAAATAAATGAATTGTGACTGTTTTTGGCAAGATAGTAAATCCTGCTAAATAGGCTCAGATAACAGACACACAGATGTATGTATTAGCGCACTGTTGTAACACAGGCTGCAGGCTCCACACAGCTCACCTCTAACGAGCACGCGGCTATGGGGGGTAGGGCTGCCGTGTGTTTCGTACCAAAGCCCTCGCCAGCCGCTCCGCACAGCAAGAGATGCCATTAGTCCACTGAACTAAAGACCAAGGTCGCCAGCCAAGGGAACTAATCACACCCTCATTGCGGCTCCGGAGGGTGATGTCACACTGGGTATCAGATGTTCACGTGCTCACTGACCTCTCTGCACTCTGATACAGAGGGATACTCCACAGTATCCACACCACAGAGGCAGCCCTGCCCATAATCTGCATGGAAGACCATTGTTTAAATAAAATTGGCCATCCACATTTCTGCCCCAATTCGCAGATAAATGTCTACTGCTAATTCAACTCTAACAGAGCACACAACTCCAACACAGACCATTTGTGTTATCCAAGTGTTGATTTAATACCAAACATTTTGCTGAGTTGAACCATGGTTTGGCGTTTGATGCGTATGGGCACAGAAGACAAGCACTTGGTGTGAACTGTAGACATGCTCACGTGCAATTAGCTTAACTTTACAGGTTCAGCCACTCGTGTTGCCTCCCCAGACATGATGACTGTACCTAACCTCCATCAGCATGTGTAATAACCTGTGAGTATATCACCCCTTGCCTCCTCATTATTTATAGTTCTGTCTGTTGCTGTGAAGGACACCCAGAGTGACAGTCACAAGGCTGTATAACCACAGTGTGACCACACTTTGACCGCTGGGACAAATGACTAGGATGGCTGCACCTCACCAGACACCAGCGTCCTCCACTGGTCGACTGGGTGCCCACAAGTCCACCTGTTAAGGTGTACATGAAGTGTCTTGCTCCAAGTCACGTCAGCGGTGTGATAATGCGGGATGACATCTCACATTAATCGACAGCAGAGGCAGAGCACTGAAAAATGCAATGGAGGAAAAATGCATTCTTTTAAAAAAATAATCTTCAAAATGTTAAAATTATCAACATGTTACGATGGGGAACTCACAACACTTACGCACCAGTTTGACAAACCAAAGGTTTTCTAAGCATCTGTTTCACATCTGGAGCGAAACAGATGTCTGTAAAACACAATTGTACAATTATTCCACTATTATTAACACATACAGCTATTCTACTATTCCATTCAACTTCCTGTCTGCCAATGATGGAACATCTCTGCATTCGTTCTGCAAACCGGTACCTCAAGCTCGTTCCCATAAAACACACGTCATCGCAAACATTGATTTTAGCGAGCACCGGATGTGGCGGGACATCAATGGAAATCTATTCAGATGTTTTTTTTTTGTTTTGTATATTGCACCCATTGAGTAGTCCATTGAGACCACCATTTCCCAGAAAAAGACTGCAATTCCATTCATGACACGCCGATAACGGCCGCATATGAAACTCAGTTTCAGGGTTTCGGTTCACCTTAGTCATGCGCGTTAGCGTTGCTGTGTGCTCTGCGCCGGTGTCACGTATCTGTTCTAGTCAGACGTGCGCCGTTCGGCTTCTGCCTGTTTCTCTGTGTCTGTGGTCTCTCACTTCTCTCTGTCATGAATACAAATGCGCTTTTTAAACCCGGGAGGACCAGCCCCCCCACCCCCCCTCCCCTTCCTGACTTCCCCCTCCTTCCCTTTCCCTAGCCTCGCCTCACTCCAGAGCTAGTGAGTCTGTTATATCCGACTCAAAATGAATTTCCGATTGCTTCACAGGAGACATTAGCCAGGCAAAGCATGACGTCCACATCCACAACTGTTTAAAAAGTTATTAGTCAAGAGACAACAAGAAAGAGAAACTATCATTAAGGGCAGAAACAATCATTCGATGAAAGACACTGCATTGGTTTAATCTCCCTGTTCATTTTGCATGACAAAATTTCACTTGGTAACAGGAATATAATGAAACAATTACGACCAGGCATTTTCATAACCTCACATTAACTAAACTGTCATTTAACTAAATGTATTGTCAAGTGCTTTTGATGTTTGCAGTAGAGGGTTTACTGCGAGTGTAATACAGCCGTAATTTATGCATTAGATATTTGACAACTGTGAAGAATAATCCCATTTATTCTCTTTGAACACTCTCCAGTGAGCCACTACTCCCAATGCAAAGAACCCTACTTCTCAAACTCAATAACTATTGATTTTTATTCCTTCTACTGTTTACTTATAATTGCTAATTATTAGCACACAGTTTTGTATTTCCTACATCTTAAACCCCTGTCTCCACAATAACCACTCAAAGTCTTTTGCCCCTGAAAGTAATACAATTCAAATGCTAATGTGAACTCAAGATGTGTGCTTGGGCAATTATGTATGTATGTGTCATAGAAAATAGCATTTATTATTGTGTTTTCAAGCTGGAGAACTTTATATTGCTATTTTTGTTGCTCCTCTTCTTCTCATTATTATTATTATTATTATTATTATTATTATTATTATTATTATTATTATTATTATTATTAACAATCATGGGCTGTAGTGGAGATATTTAGGACTGTACATGTATGCATTCATGAATTCACTCAAGCAGTGGAGGAAAGAGGCACTTGTAAAATATTTATGGACCCAGAGTTAATAATAATAATAATAATAATAATAATAATAATAACAATAATAGTGCCTCTTTCCTCCACTGCTTGAGTGAATTCATGAATGCATACACTACAGTCCTGAATATCTCCACTACAGCCCATGATATATCTGCCTCAGCCCCCAATGCATACAACTACAACTCCAATACACCTACTAGAGCCCCAAATATCTGCACTACAGTCCCTGATACACCCACTATAGCCCATAATACACCCACTACAGTCCCTGATATACCCATTATAGCCCATAATACACCCACTACAACCCCTAATACACCCACTAGAGCCCCAAATATCTGCTCTACAACCCCTTATACACCCACTACAACCCATAATACACCCACAAGAGCCCCAAATATCTCACGACAGTCCCTGATACACCCACTATAGCCCATAATACACCCACTGCAACCTCTAATACACCTACTAGAGCCCCAAATATCTGCACTACAGCCACTAATACACCCACTACATCCCCCAAACATATCCAGCACAGCCCCTTTAATCCAAATAACAGAGCTAATACATCCAGTAAAGCCCATGAATATATCCACTACAGCCTCTTTATTTTCTACAGTGCTGAATGTGAAATGAAAAAAATGGCACCGTCCTGGCCCTGCACTGTTTAATTTTCATGTTCCTCCTGTTTTATTGATAGCATCCACAAATCCCAGAGCTGGATCCAGGCAAAATAGACAAGAAATTAAAAACCTGCTGGCAATTTTGTAGTTTTTATGTGGTTGATTTAATTGAATTGATGTAATAGGCCGGTTTATTAGTTCATTAATTAACACTCCACTTCTAATGCCATCACATCTATTCCTGTGTGTGTTTGTGCATGTGTGTGTGTGTGTTTGGCAAAAAGGTTTTTAACTGTGCGCTATGAGACAATTACAATGATTATGGAATGTGTGATGGAAGAATGTGAAATATTATATTGGGGAGTCACAAATAAATCATCATGATCAACAGCAACAAGGCCCTAAACTTTAACTTTTCACCACAACAGGGAAAGCAGTAATTGTTTGGACATCCCATTGGCAAAGTATTAACCTTTTCCTTTCATATTGCATCAAGGAAACACATCCCCATGGCAATGAAACCTGGAAGGTATCTATGGCCATCCTGCATGCAGAGAAAATAACTAATTACAAAATATCGAACTGGACTTGACTTGATGGTAGGAAAAGCAGTCTTGACACTTGACATCCAACATCTCATCCAAAATTATGGGCATTAGTATGGAGTTGGTCCACCCTTGGCTGCTATAACAACCAACAACCTCCAAATATTAGATGTCTGAATGTTGCTACAGGGATTTGCTTCCATTCACCCAGAAGAGCATTAGTGAGGTCAGGCACTGATTTGGTGATTCGGCCTGGCTCACAGTTCGCTTTCCAGTCCCAAAGGTGACAGGGCTGAGGTCAGGGCTCTATGCAGGCCAGTCAAGTTCTTCCACATCGTTCTTCACAAAACCATTTCGATATGGATCTCACTGTGCGCCCGGGGGCATTTTCATGCTGAAACAGAAAACTGTTGGGGAAGCACAGAATCGTCTAGAATGTGATTGAATGCTGTCGCATTAAGATTGGCTGAAACTTCACTGGGACTAAGGGGCCTAGCCCAAACCCTGAAAAACAGCCCCAGGCCAAGGGGTGTCCAGATACAGTTTTCGGTCATATAGAGTATACATACACATATCCATATGTCAGTGTCCCAGCCACCCAAACTTCAGCTGCTGCTCAACTACAGGTAAACATCCCTGCATAACCTCACTGCCCCCCCCCCCCCCCAAAAAAAAATATCCTCCCTGGTCTGCCTGCCAGAATTCCAAGAGGGTGTAGAGCAGCTTCTCCCTCTGGTAGACACAGAGCCAAAAAGCAAATCAAAGCAGAAAATGTTCATCTCATCAAAACTGGGTAAAATTGTGAAGTTGGCGCTGGTAGAATGCCAGGAGGAAGCACTCACATTTCCTATCACAGCCAAAAGTGTCAGGGCTACTGATGAACATCGGCCATGTTTTTGGAGATATCAGCAGGTGAGAAAGTACCGGGGACTGGAGGACTGCTGAGCTCACTCAGATACCTTGGTGAAATGCTGAACTTGCACAGGGTTCATCCTCAATTGACACCAACAATCAAGAATGGACCAGCATTAAGCCCAAAAACATAAATGACCACAGCAAGGTTTCCACAAATGTTTTGTTCTCTAGGATGCACATAGATACATGTAGCAAACAGAAAATTGAAAAAAAGAAAAAGACTTTTCAGTTAACCAAACAAAAATCCAAAGTATAAATGTGTTCTTCATTGTTACCACTTGAGTAATAAATAATACAATGAAAATTCAAGAAACTGACTTAAAACAGGACCGAAACCTTACAATGAAAAACAACTTGCATGCACTTTAGAAAACTCAGAAGAGCATTCCACAAATAAATACATGTTTTCATCTGGGTTTGTGTACATATAATAACCAATAAGCAGTGCCTTCCATGCAAACCAAAGCAATCAAACTGACTGCTACAAAACCAGCTCAACAAATTACCAAGAGAAGCAGCTTGTTTTAATGATTCACACAGTGACTAAACAGAGTCAGACCACAACCCCACAGTGATGGAGGGGAAAAAGAGAGATAAAGGGGAAAACAGAGGTGAAGAACAAGGAGACGTGAGGACCGGTTACTACTGCAGTTATTTTACCTGTTTGTGTGACACTTCTGTTCTTCATCAACACCCAGGCAAGCTGAGCTACAGACAACAGCCTATGCAAACCCCCAACGCAAACCCCCAACCCCCCTACCCAATTCCCCTCAGGCAAAATTAATCCTGCCCCCCAAATCACAGACAAACACACACACACACATACACGCGCGCTAATATATAAGCACAAGCCCTCACACATAAGCACACAAGCGCGCGTGCACACACACACACACACACACAAACGCATGCACACCTCCAGACACCCAAATGCACAAAACAAGATTTACATACAAACATACACACACACACACACACACACAAAATGTCCCCACTATCTCATACTGAAATAGGAACACATTATTTAGCAACCACAGTGCCCCTCTCCCGGCTTTCTCTCTCCGAGAAGAAGGGGCACCCTATTCTCAGATGGCAAACCTCACTTTCTAATGACACACAGTGAACCACAATCCCCATCCTTTCACACAACCCCACCCCCCATCCACCCTCCATACATCCCAACACCACCACAACACAAACCTCTTCCACTGCAACACCACCATACACAGGCACTAAAAATGCTTTAAAAAAACAAACAAAAAAAACACTGCAAATCACTGCCTGTCCTCCCACAGTGCATACAGCAAGTGATTTTAGGTGAGATGAGGACTCTCTGGAGAACAGGATAACCCCAGCCCCCTCATCTGCAGCCATTAAAACCACCCAAGTTCAGCCTCCAACCACCCCCCGCCAACCACCTTCCAACCACCCCCCATCAATATATCCAGCAGTGAATAATCAGACATGGATTTCTTACCTTCTCAGCTTCTGTTACAGCTGCTGTCCCTCACAAGCTTTCTCTCTTTCTCTTTCTCTCTATCACACAGAGGCACAAAAACGTCTATGGGCGCAATTCATTTCTCAGCATTTGTGTTTCTATCTCTTTTTTACTTTTTCCTTTTTCTCCCCCTTTTCCCTTTTGTTGGGCTGGAGAAAAGTGCACACATCCACACAAAGCCCTTTCCCCTGCAATCCCTGGTCCCCTTCAGCATCGGGACACTAGGACAACATCAAAGCAACTTGGGGGGAACACTTGAGGGGCCTATTGTCTGCTTCAGTCTGATCTGTTTTTCTTATGGCTCCCCCCTCCAGGATCACCCGCACTTGGTACGGCCCAGGCATTCACCCAAGTAGCTTTCACACATGGGGGGGGGAAGCTTGTCTCAAGCAATTGCTGACAAGCCACAAACAAGACAGCCCCCTCTCTCTCTCTCTCTCTCTCTCTCTCTCTCTCTCTCACTCTCCCTCTCCCTATCTCTCTCTGCCCTGGTCCTTTCTCTCTTCCCTCCCCAACACTCCCAGCAACCCGCCCCCTTACACTCCCCCCTTTCCTCTCTCTTCCCCCCAGAATGACACCCTAGCTCTGACATGCAAGCACAAATAGCAGCAGCTCACAGAAGACACTGTGGATTCACCACTGCTGCTCAAACTGGGCAAGCAGCCGGCTCATTCAGCCAAAATGCACTGAAAGAGAGGGGATAGAGAAGCTGGGGTAGGGATGGGTACAAGTAATGAACAATTACTCGTCAGATACGTGACTACTCGATCTTTTTTTATTTTCTCATAAAGGCTATGCATGTACAATTATGTGTTGGCACTTTGCTCCATTTCTTAAATAATCATATGTAAAAAAGAAGAAACGCATTAAAATAGAAGATATTTCTTCATCCAGTATCAACAGAACGAAGCAAATATATATTTTGATACACATGTTCCGTTTACATTTATACTTTTTGTTGGTGAGCCATTGTATAAGTGAGATAATGTCCGAAGGGCTGAGCATTATGCAGTTTCAATGCCCTGCACTGAGGGAAATTGACTGAGGCAAATTTACTAAATCCACCAACTGTAATGAAAACACGCTTTTCAAAATATGCAAGTCCATTGCAATGGAAACATTACTTAAGTATTCCAAATATCCCAAACCCTATACCACTTAGCAATGAATGTGTCACCTTATATTTGGAATACCTCAACTGGGTTACTTAACATTAAAATTCTGTTTGGGTTTAAGTCAAAATGGTCTTAAAGCTTGTTTATGAACTTGGATAGCTAATTAACCAGATACTGAATTATATTCAAAATGGAGGCAAAACTATAAACGTAGTCAAGCTATACTAGACTACCCACTCACTATTCCATGAATACGCAAATCTGGACCTCAAATCCAAATCTGGCCCTGGTTTTGTTTTCCCCCGGGCAATTAACTGAACAATTAGTGCTATTGATTGGCCAGACTGTATTCATACCCAGGTAAAGGAAGGGTGGAAAACCAGCAGTCCTTTGACTTTGAGGGCTGTGATTTGAGAAACAGGGCTCTATATAATCATCCATTCACATCAAGCTGACACTGACACTGCAAGTATGATATTGTAATCGTTGGTTTGCTTACTCTTATAATATATACACATATTAATTTAGAGTGATTGAACTTTTGCAGGTGCTAGTCTACTTCATGGCCAGGCGTATATAGAAAAATAATACATACATCCCAGCCAATCAGAATTGAGTAATCAGCCAAGCCGCTGTATATTGGTTTTATGGGCGCACAACATTTTTGGGTTGAATATAAAATTATTTGTATCATATCTGACACTGACTGCGTTTATTGACACAATAGGCTAAGCATTAAGACTTTATTATGATGAAAGAACTTTGGTATTGATGTGTGCTGTCATGCATGTGCGCATTTCCTATGTAATGAGCGGTGCCCAGCCAAGTTGTGTTCTAAAAATAGATGCTTCCTCACACTAGAAATTGATTTGGAATCGAGCACATTATACGATCGCTCGATCTGTGAAATAACTGAAAATCACCATCCCTAAGCTGGGGGGAGCCAGAGTCTCACAAAAGGAAAAATAAAGCTCGAAAAAAAGGGGAGAGAAGTACCCAAACTCATAATACTTCTACAGAATGGGAAAAGAAGGATAGCGGTGGGGGAAGTAGGGAGGAACTGCATCTCCAGCCTGTTCAGAGTGTGCAGAGCAAGCGAGAGACAGAGAAAAAGAGACACAGTTGGAGGGTTGAAACAATAAAGACAAAAATGTAGAAGTTTCTAAGCTGAAATGCCTTTGTGTGTGTGTGTGTGGCCTTTATTTATTAGTATGTGTATTCGGACAAAAACCGAAAGGGGGCGTAGGGTAAACCGGAAACGGGTGGAGCTTAACACAGAAACTGTATGACACCAATGACATCAATACATCAGACATATCCAGCATTACAGCATCAATTTCTGCACCAGCAGTGACCTATTTCATAAAGATAATGAAACCATATATTGCAAAACTATTTTATTGAAATAAAGGATACAACTGATTCAATTTCAACATTTGAATTTATAAATTATCGCGGTTTTTATATAGACTAAGGGAAAATGTATCGGGGCACATAAAGTGGTTAAAGAAATACAAAGTGCAATATTTTTTTAGCAAGTTATTTCTTCGGTCATTCAGCACATTTCTCCTTCCCTTCTCCTTGAAGTGCGCTTTTACATATGCGCCGTCACTCTCATCTAATCATTTCCACAGAGAACGCGCAGCTTTGGTGGTTTCCTGCGACCGCACAAACACAAGTTGGTTATATTTCACGCAGTTGTCTTCTAGCTATTCTATTCAGTTTGCTCAAGCCTATCATTTCTATAACTACAGCGTGCACAATCATTCACCCCATCTTAAAGGCTTCATCAACTTCACAACTTCATCACAATTGCAGTGAGCGACTTTCTTGTTATTATAACTGCAAAATTAGTTTTGATGGCGATTTATCGGAAAATCTGTATCCAAGCATTCAACTGTTGAATAGCGGGCTGGAGTAGACAGCCACTTTAAAGCCCAAATATTTAGGAAAGTGGTGGAAGGATGAGGGTATAGCATTTACAGTAGTGGAGTAACTTGTATTTTAAAGTCTCTCTAGCCTGATGGTGTGTCGCATAGGCCTATCTTGTGTTAAGGGAAACTCACTCACTGTCTCTCTTCAGGTTTGTGTGTAATTGAGAAACTTGGTGCTGACTCCTGAGCTAATCATATCAAAGAGGTGGGATCCGAATCCGAATAATACTGGCCAAATTCAGGAGGAGGAAACGTTAGGAAAGAATGTATTATTTGAGTGTTGCCGAATATGGTATTTGTATTCAGTACCATCCCTAGTGTGTGTGTGTGTGTGTGTGCGTGTGAGAGTGTGTGACAGAAAGAGTGTGCATATTGGTGTTGGTGGCTTGAGGAGAAGAATGCAATTGCATTGTGAAATAATTATTGATGGTGTGACGATTTTGTTGGGGTGGGGGACTAAATACAACACCTCCCGCCACCACCCTACAATCCAAGAGTGTGCATGTGAGTGACTGTATGTATATGTGTGTGTGTGTGTGTGTGTTTTCCATCAGAAATAAATTTTCAAAGATCAGCAGGTCTTTAATGACATCCCTGAATAATGAACACCAAGTAAAAAAGTAAAAATCTTTCAAAAAAAATTGCAGAATCCAACAAGATCAAAATTTAACCTCCTGTTCCATATAAGACAGCAGAGGGACAAATGCCACAGGAGAGAAGCAACATAGAGAAATGGCATAGACAGCCAGGTGCTACTGTAACTGCACTCTGCACTTTGCAATCAGTGCTCCATTTTCTCAATAATGACCGTAACTCCACTCTTCAATGAGGGGTGAATGTGCATACCTGTTTCAGTAAAGCACAGAAATGTGGACCTTGTTCAGGCTGATGAAGCCTCTGGATGAAATGGCTCATAGTCAATTAATGTAAGCATCACTTTCAGAACAGAGGGTTTGCTCTCCTTTTTTGATGAGCTCACGGTTCTCTGTGTGGATGGCCGGCTGAAGGAGAGGAGCTGAGGTGTCAACACGGCCACTAAATTAGGCCAAAAGACACATAGCGAAAAAGTTGAGCGTCAGTAATGGCTGGAGCTGGAGTTTGACTGACCCTGGTAGAGGGTTGGCCACTTTTGTTCAGCATTATCCACAGCCAGGCCCAAAGCTGTGGGACGTGATGTCGCACGGCATTACTGCACATGTCCAGTTCAAGGAAACTGCCTGGACCTTATCTTGACCTCCCAGTGCCCCACCACAAAAAGGGGTCCCAGATGATTTTTGATTCTTCTACGTGTCTGCTGAGCAACGTGTCTTGTGGTTTGTTGTTTTTCATTTATGTGACCATAGTGTTTTCCCCCCAACAGGTTGCTTTTATATAGGCTCTCATTCCACAACCAGAGTAGAATGAGCCAACATGTTATGAGGGAGGTCAAAAAAATAAAGCAGTAACCTTCCAGAAAGAAAAGGTTTTCCCGTGTCCATGTGGCTAAAAGGCATACAAGTAGTTCATAAATACCACAAACACACACAGAACACTGACAGTACCTGCACTCTGATGGGCATAGTGCCTTGCAGCCCCAGCCTCCTCAGAAACGCCTTCTATGACTTCTGGAGATCAGGTCAAAATGGGCAAAAAAAGACTGTGGATAATCACCTGGAACCTGCAGATATGGTGAGGGACAGCTGTACACACACAGACTCGCACTGATCAAGCCCATACAGTCACTCCATCTCACTGTTGTTACATCAACTTTGCACAGACTGCCACTGAGACAAGCTGAACACTGACCTTACTGAGTCTCCTTTGGGTGCTCACTGAAATAGACAGCATTTTTTTTCATAAAAGCGCCTGATGCTGACATGGAAATAGGTTACTGACCTTGAGGGCACGTTCACACTTGGTTCGTTTCAGCCTCTCAAGTGGACTCAGACCGATGCCTCAGAATTTCTTGTGCATATTTGAACATGCCAAACAAACTCAGACGCCTCTGAAACAAATCAAGGTGGCGGTCAGGAGGTGGTCTCAACACGGTTTGTTTGTGGTTCACTTAATTTGTGCATTGTGAAGGGAAAACGGCTCCAGTCCGCATTTCTTTTTCCTGCACACTTTAATACCTCAAGACTTGTCAAATACATTGATTCTACTCAGCTGCAGTCATAACTGAGAGTACTCGGCTAAAAAGAAACAGCAGAATGGCTGCTGGTGGTGTATGAGGCATTGTGTGGTCAGAAGGAACCTGTCCTCCTCCTTCTTCAAAATTTAGCACAACCCAATGATGTAGTCCGTTCTAAAGAAAAATACCCATAATCCAGTGTTGACATCAGTGTTACACCAGTACACATTACCAAAAAAAGATGAAAATGCACAGCAATTTTATGTCATAACAGTGCAAATGGCCACCAAATTTGGTTAGGACATACAATTTCCATGCATTTAAATCTCTTTGATGTGAATGTGTAGATACTCGCTTACCACTTATATGTCAACCCTGGCCCATAATCCAGTGTTACAGCAGTGGGAGTCGGGTTCTAAAAGACTAGTTGTGTGAACACAAAAAAGACTGAAGAGTTCATTTTCCGATGGTTCAATTTTTGGTTCACTATAAAAGAACTGGGATTGGTTCGATTTGAAAGAAGTATATGTGAAAATACCCTTAGAAAACTCGTCAGCGTTTCATGGAAAGGACGTCGTATTCACTTTGCCGGGGAAGACTGAAGACTCCTGTTCCTGTTTCGAACCCTGATCTGCATTCTGGCATAGCGAGGAAGCGAATCGTCAATACCCTTTCGCGTCTCGGGAGAGAATAAAAATCTCAAAATAAATAAATCGTGTCTATGCTTATGAGGCTACACATACAGCCACAAGACATCGGCTGAGCAGCCACACTACCAGTCTGGTTGACGACTGACCAGCTGGGGCGGCGTTTACAAACGAAAAATACGGCGTGTTTTGTATCCGTGTAGCGAGCAAGGGTTAAAAAAATCCTAGCAGCTAACTGTTCAAAAGACAGAGGTCGGTGGGTGTGTGGGGGCGGGGTAAAACTGCGGGTTTCCATTGAGAATAGGATGCTATTGCTCTGCCCGAGATTGAGCTAAACTATTCAACGTCGTAGACCAGGGGAGACCAGCGCTAAACCGTTTAGCTCACCCCATTCCGTCTCTCGCTCGCTGCCCTGATACTTCAACGTGTAGGCTACTGTCAGGTCTTTAATTTAAAAGCTAAAAACAGTGTTTGTTGTAACTGCAAAACCCTCATTTCAAAATTGGATGAAAAGATGTGTTAAGTTATGATGTTATGGTATGACGGATGTTTTTTCGTCCCTGATAATTGGATAATAGTTTAAAAAGCGTGAACATGAATGAGCACGTAGCCAAACGGTGAGCTCATATTGTCACGGTGAGTAAAACGGGCTCATGTAGAAATGGTGAGTGCAGTGTATCAGAATGAAAAAAGCGGAGCCTCTCTCCGGATTAGTCATTACCGTTCTGCGCTAAATATTTAAAGTGACCTCGCCACCAGTCATGCTGAGATGTTAGAGCTAATAGTGATATTACTGCAAATCTAATTTAGAATTCATCATTTGATGCTCTACGAATGTAGTGTATCTTAATACACGTCTGTAAAAATCTCGCGAATAATTCCTGTTTAGTTTTTGTTAAGTATTTGTGAAGATTGTGTAGTGACAGACAGGTGTGCACACCCACGCACATACCCACACCCACATCAGCACATACACCACACCCAAACCTACTCAGACAGCCACACTCATACACATTAAAGCCCACACACACAGTCACACAATCACACACCCACACACACTATGGGGACCATTTTACAGAACTAGTTGATATATACTTTTCTTTACTGCTGTTGAGTTGATAATGTCAAGGCTGACTGGGGGAGTGGGGGTGGGGGTTGTGGGAGGGGTGCTATGGGGGCAAGACTCAGGCTCTGTGAGTTGATGACATCTGCAGTAAATATTTAGAAAGTTAATCTGGCTGTGTAACTCCCGGGCTTTTCTTTTGCAGTAAGTTAACGGCAGGAGAGAACCCGAGCACGTTGGTTGGGTGGATCTGACCCAGCCCATTTCCCCACGGGGCTCTTTTCCATCTTTCCCCCTTGAGCAAATCCATTTGTATCCCACCTCCAGCTACCTACTGAACAGAACAAAGCACATGAACTTACGTATGCGTACTGTACAGGCAAGCATATTTAAAAATGAAAGCATAAATAAAAACCCCAGCTCGGCATTAAGGCTTTCATAGTGTGCATCAGATTGTTCTTGTTCCTATGGTGCTAATGTATGACACAACAGAAGTTGCATAGATTACAAGGTTTTGTCTTATTATTATTATTATTATTATTATTATGGCATGCATTTAAATGGCGCTTTTCTCACTTTCACACTCTTTAAAGTGATGAGAGGGAAACTCTTCAGCCACCACCAATTTCACAATGAGGAATTATAAGAGTTAAACTATGCTGGGAAATTTCAAATAGATAAGAATGGACTAGACTAGAGCAGAAGATGTTTTGATTTTCACACTTTGTTTAAAAAAATTTAAATACAATGGGACTTTTGCAATAATAGAATTTCTTTTGAATTATATCTTCAGTTATACTAATATGAAGGGATATTTAGTACATTTAGTTACAAAAAAAAAATACAAAAACAACAAATCTGGTCATTTGCTCCATGGTTTCCCATGCACCACAGCATGAAATCAGAAAGGAAGCCAACTCAGATGAACATACATATGTCAACAAAAGGTACAAAAGAGCCAGAAAACCCAATAAGAAATATCTCATACATATTTAACTGGTAAAAATGTACATAGCAGAATCTCAATGTTTAAACTCCATGATACAATGGAGGGTAAATGTTAAATGTCGTGGTAAATGAATTTATTTTTTGTAAAACATTTCTATAAACAAGTAAGCTATGTAAGGATCTGTTAAACTGAGTTATGTAATACTGCTGGCCCTTGGTTTCATCATGTGTGCTTGCAGCTTTATGTATTTATATTGCATTTTAACAATATATTTCACATTTGTTCCATACAGGTGATACTTTTCAGGGTAAAGCACAGTGCTCCCAGTTTTTCATAGACAACCCATTTGCCGTAATATGAATGTAACCTAAATGTTCTTTTGGCATCCTTGAATGAGCACAATTTGGCACTGTGGCTTCAATTTTTTTGTACATTTTGCCATCTTGTGGTTGCTCTTTGTACTACACTTGTGTGTGTGTGTGTGTGTGTGTGTGTGTGTGATTTTCCCCCATATTGTGGAATTGTGCATATTTGTCCCCATATTGTGGAACCATTTTCAGTGCTGACAATTTGTTGTTGCTTTGAGGTCTTCTCACTTTTGCAGCAATTTTCTTCTGTTCACATGTAGTACTGTTGATATAAGAAGTCATTCCACTTCTTTCATTGAGTGCAGAGGTCTCAAGTCGCATGTGTCATAGGACATAGTTCCAACCAAAATTAGATTAAATATAATCAGGTTATATACATACAGACAACCTCCAAAGACAAGGAATAACATAACGGTTCAAGTAAGTAACCATTTTATTTTGGGTATGCCATTTTCAGGCTTGTGTTTAAAAGGGGGGGGGGGGGGCATACAGAAGGGGTTAAACAATGGCCATCGCTGTACACACAGTAGTGAAACTGCCATTACCATCTGTCTGTGAGGGGATATCTGGGCCTGTGGTGACCCTCTTAATATCTACGTGTGTTGAAGGACGTAAATGCTCTAGTCAAGTATATTTTTTCAGTTTACTTTTCAAAAATCAAATAATGGGTACATTTGTTGTTATATCCATCAAATAAATGTTATTAGTTCTCTTAATTGGTTCAAGTCTGTAAAAATCTCCAACATTTTAGTCATGCTTTTAAACCTTTGTCATTCATGTCAAAAGTAAATTGTTCTTCTCCTTTTAATAATTGCTCTTCTTTTTGAGTATCTGCTTTATTCCTTTCCTTTGTTTTTTCTTTCATGTTTTCCTGTTTGCATTGCCTCTTATGACCATGTCTGTATACCATTTTTATAAAGCCCTGTAAGTTTAATAAAATGACTGATGGATATCTAGTTTTTAGATGATCACCTTTGAGAGAGGGAAAGTATAATATGGCAAACCATAGGAATATTGTCTGCTCTCTATCTGTCTTCTCTATCCTTGTTCACCCCACCACAAACATCAAAATAAATATCCTTGGTGCAGTTAGAGTCACGCTGAGGGTCTGTTTTTTTCCTTCTCCCTCTCCCCTCAACAGGAATAAAAAGGCATCATGGTGTTCTCTGAGCATCTAACTACTCCTGATGAGACATAGAACACAAAGGTATTAATGGGACCAGAGTATCACAAGGACCTCAGTTTCCTGTCTGATTTTACGTTTGAATGCCAGTCTGTGACCAAATATACATAATGATTGTTGAGATCTGCCAGGTAGAATTAACTTTTTTTAAAGAAGCAGTTCCAGTTTCAAACTTTTATTACATGGAAAATATTTTTCCCCAAAGGTGGAGAGTACTGCTGGCTGGATTTAATAATTATTTGTCTACAAATATCAGCTTTGTTGTTAGAAGCAAAAACAAACTTCCATTTTTGTGGAGATATTCAATAGCTGAGCTGGACTACCTTCTAATATATGTATGTCTGGTCTTGTTTATAAAGAGGCTAAACCCATGAATCTTTTGATTATATCATAGTGCTTAGCACTGTTTCCAACAACATAAGGCAACTTTAATAAGTAACTTTGGCAGCTTTTATATATGTCCTTGTCTGACCCTTCCACATCTCATAAATCAGTGCAAACAGTCTCTCCTGATCATTTATTAAGTATTCATTGGCCAGGAGAAGAGGGGGTGTTTCCCTGGTCAATGGGTCATTCTTTACTTTAGGAGTCAGTCACCATCAGCTTAAAATCGGCCAGTTAATATCTGTTGTAGAGAACATCAGAGTTGACTTCTGCTGTTGACATCTGGGGATTATGAAACTTGGCTTGGTGTTTCCTGGTTTTTAGTGTGTACAGGGTCTGACATCTTTGGTCTTACGGCTAATCTTGCCTGCCTTTTTACATTTTCATCCCTGGCTTTTTGGAATATTCAGCTGTCTTTTGGTTTTTTAACTTTGATTTTGGGACTAACTTTGGAGAAACAAGGTATAGTTTGGTATTTTTTTCCATTGATTTATTTTGTGTCTGTAACCTGTAACATACCTTGTTTTTAAGATAGTTGACCTTCGTCTTTAGATTAGACACTGTATTTTGCTGTAGTTTAATAAAAGTTCTTAATCTGGTTGTACATTTTGATAAAGGTTGCTATGCCGAACAACCATTTAGGAGTTGAATTGATAATCAATATCTAATAATTACCAAATTATATATATATATGTTGGACAAGTGAAAAGTTTTAACTGTTGATGCACTTGTGTTCAGTATTCAGAGTGCTGAGCGATAAACGAGGGTTAGCTGCTAAAACCGCTGGATTCAGAACATGAACATATTTTACTCAATCCTCGCTGCCCCAAAAGTATTTACACATTTTATTAAAATGATAATAATTTTTTTCCTATTTCTATTTATTTATTTATTTATTTATTTACTTTTAACCTCACCCCCAACTGAATTCCTTATTCTTTTAAAGTTGTTTGTTTTTTGACCTTGGGAATGTCTCTGACACAAAAAGGTTGAGATTTATTTGATAATTAGAAGTAGGTGCTAGTTGAGGACCACTTTTTAATTTTTCTAAATTTACACACACTGGCTCTACTTCACCTCACCATCCTCCCCAAATATAATTTGCTTCTCATGTCCCCAACCTCCACCACCTCTTTCAGTTAGAAGTTTCCTGGCAGTTATGCATCTAGAAAGACAGCCTCTGGTGAAAGCGATGTCACTCCTTAGGAATTGAACTGCTCCTTGGCCCTCAGCTTTCTTGGGGTTAGGAATAGCAGGAAGAAGCCATGGCAAATCATCACTGTGACACTGTCCTTTGCAGAAAAATCATGTGAAATTTGCCTTTTGACATGTGAAAATCAAAAATTAACATATTCATATTCGAGAAGAAAATATCACGTGACCTGAACATTCTCACATGTGACTGGCTTGACGTGTGAATGAAAATTTCCATGTGAAAAGCAAATAGGTCACATGAAAACAGGTCTGAATGAAATTAATATTTCAAATGTGAACTACAACTTTCACATGTGAAAACAAAACATGTGACTTGAAATAGCAGAGCAGGGGCATGCTATGGGTGGGCCTGGCTGGGCCTAGGCCCATCCTAGGGTACAACTCACATCTCGTCTTTTAGCGATAACAGCAACAAAAAAAAAAAGACACGCAGACTTGTAACCGTCCTTACTTTTCCCTGCTGATAAGATACCCCTCCCCCTACTTAGCCTAGTGAAAGCATTTAGTCCCAGCTGCAATTTAATTTCTGGCTACGCCACTGTAGCAGAGGTTACATTTTTCTGCCGCAATGCTTCCACAATGTAACCGGACTGTTACAAGGCTACATGTTAGACCGACACCAAGGGCTGTAACTTGGTTTTTCCTTGGTAAAAGGGGCTCTGATGTAATACATGTTATGTGAATGACACACAGTGAGTCCACTGTGGCCTGGTCCTTTACCATGGAAGAGCAGTGCAGCAGACTGTACACTTTAATAACAGATCCCAAAATAAAAGACATGCAGACATCAGACCTTGCATTCTCAAGAATCGGTTTATAACAGAATCAGGGAACCACTCTTTCCATGAAGAAAAGATTCCATACAACCAACAGTGTGTGGTCAGAGGAGCACAGAAAAGGAAAAGCAGAATTGTAAGAGCTTGAGACATTTTGGGTGTAGTGATTGGGCTTGGGTCTAGTCTGGATCATGGAGCCACACAGGAACTCTGGATTAGGGTCCTCTGATGTTTCCATGGAGCACTCAGGACAATAAAGTGGCAAGTTGCACTGAGGGAGAATTGGACAGAGCTGAGAGAGAGAGAGAGTAGTGATTTAGGACTTCTATTGGATAGCAGGATGAAACCTATTTGGGTAGTAGCATCAGAATTCTTATGGACAGAGGAGATGATGAAATTAATTTGAGTTGAACTTTATGGGATAGGGACTCAAAGGCCATTTGTTGACAAACCTTTTATAGACTAAATGTAATTTATTTATTAACATTTAATAAATAGTCACATTTTGCGTGACAAGAGCAGCAATAAGGAGCACAAAAAGGACACTGAGCTGAGGGGGGGGGGGGGGTGTATGCTCCGTATGTGCAAACACAACATCCTTTAGGCAAGCTCAACTGCAGATAGGAAAACCTATGACCTAATACCTTTATCCTTACTATGCTTTAGTGCTGAATAACACTGTAACTGTGTTGTCAATGTTTTTTTTACTCATTTTCATGCAGAAGTTGTAATGGAGAATCTGGGTCAATGAGTATATCCCCTCTGACTGAGCCACCCTATAGGGCCCAGCCTGCACTCAAGGTGAGTGCCCTTAGTGACTGAGCCACTCGATAGGGCCCAGCCTGCACTCAAGGTGAGTGCCTTTACTGACTGAGCCACTCTATAGGGCCCAGCCTACACTCAAGGTGAGTGCCCTTACTGACTTAGCCACTCTATAGGACCCAGCCTGCACTCAAGGTGAGTGCCTTTACTGACTGAGCCACTCCATAGGGCCCAGCCTGCACTCAAAATGAGTGCCCTTACTGACTGAGCCACTCTATAGGGCCCAGCCTACACTTAAGGTGAGGGCCCTTACTGACTGAGCCACTCTATAGGGCCCAGCCTGCACTCAAGGTGAGGGCCCTTACTGACTGAGCCACTCTATAGGGCCCAGCCTACACTCAAGGTGAGGGCCCTTACTGACTGAGCCACTCTATAGGGCCCAGCCTGCACTCAAGGTGAGTGCCCTTACTGACTGAGCCACTCTATAGGGCCCAGCCTGCACTCAAGGTGACGGCCCTTACTGACTGAGCCACTCGATAGGGCCCACCCTGCACTCAAGGTGAGTGCCCTTACTGACTGAGCCACTCTATAGGGCCCAGCCTGAACTTGGGATGAGAGTCCTTACTGACTGAACCACTCTATATGGCCCAGCCTACACTCAAGGTGAGTGCCTTTACTGACTGAGCCACTCTATAGGGCCCAGCCTGCACTCAAGGTGAGTGCCCTTACTGACTGAGCCACTCTATAGGGCCCAGCCTGCACTCAAGGTGAGTGCCTTTACTGACTGAGCCACTCTATATGGCCCAGCCTGCACTCAAGGTGAGTGCCTTTAGTGACTGAGCCACTCTATATGGCCCAGCCTGCACTCAAGGTGAGTGCCCTTACTGACTGAGCCACTCTATAGGGCCCAGCCTGAACTTCGGGATGAGAGTCCTTACTGACTGAACCACTCTATAGGGCCCAGCCTACACTCAAGGTGAGTGCCTTTACTGACTGAGCCACTCTATAGGGCCCAGCCTGCACTCAAGGTGAGTGCCTTTACTGACTGAGCCACTCTATAGGGCCCAGCCTGCACTCAAGGTGACGGCCCTTACTGACTGAGCCATTCTATAGGGCCCAGCCTACACTCAAGGTGAGGGCCCTTACTGACTGAGCCACTCTATATGGCCCAGCCTAGACTCAAGGTGAGGGCCTGATAGTTTTCACTGAATTAATAACCTAAGCTCCAGGGAAGATCTGTGAAACATGGAAAAGTACCTTGGCTTCAGGATTGATCACGGCACAGGAAGAGCTGGGATCTGCATTGCTTTCCTTCAGACACTTAGTCTTCCCCACCTCTACCTCTATGTCATACATACCCCCACCAATGTTCTGGAAAATATAAATAATATAATGTTTTATACCACTCGCACACAACCTTTTGTTATTATGAAACAGTTTGTTGAAAATAAATGAAATCTCAGATAGACCAATGTTGGTGATAATCTGTCAGTAAGAGTAACTTTTACTTGTACACAGCAGTGAAATAAGTAACCTTTCCTTATCTCGCTGTTGTTTGCTCTTAGGCTGTACTTTGAAGTCTCAACAGTGGTATCCAAAAGTTTGGATCAAATTGCATGTTTTGTTGATTTTCTGACTGAAAATAATTTAACACAAACTATCAAGGGAGCAAACTGAAACATGACATATTTCAGTAAATTTTTATGCACAACTGACACCCTGTGAATCACTACTAAGTAACACGTCCTTTGGTAGAATTTTCAACTTCCAAACATTTCTTGTAGGCAGCTAACAGTCTTTCTATTTGTGCTTTACACATTTTTCCCCACTCTACCTTGCAGAACCCTTTTACTTCAGGAAAAGTATTTGGTCTTCTTGCATGCATTGCATGTTTGTGTTCGCCACACAGATTTTCAATAATACTTAAGGTGGGGATCTGTCAAGTTTGTTCCAAAACCTTAATCTTTCATTCCTTTAAGTAGCTCGTGTTTGATTTTAAGGTATGTTTTGGACCACCGTCTTCTTGAAATATCCAACCTTTTTGCAGCTTCAATTTCTTCACTGATTCTGGGATATTAGCTTTTGGGATTCGTTGATATTTGTTTGAATCCATTCTTCTTTGCACCCACACAATATTTCCTGTGCCACTGGCTGCCACACAACCCCAAACCATAATATAGTAGAACACTTGACTTAATTATTCTCAAAAGTGATATTTTCTTCAAATGTTCTTCCCAGATGTATCTTTTGTGGTTGTGGGTACTTCAATTTTTGTTTCATCAGTCTACAGCACTTTGTTCCAAAAGGTCTCTGGCTTATCTAACTGTTGTGTTGCATACTTCAGACGGTGGCTTTCATGATGCGATTGCAGAGAAGGTTTCCTTCTGGCAACTCTTCCAAGCAGGTAATTTTGTGTAAGCAACACTGCACAGTGGAACGGTGCACCACTTCACTGTTGTCAGGTAAACCTTTCTGCAGGTGTGGCAAATTTACTTTACGTTGATATGTGGGATTTGCTTTGCATATCTGACCAGATTTTTTTGAAAATTTTCCAGATCTAGTCTTCCAGATCTTACCTTGACTTTGGCAGTTCTCCTTAACTTCCATTACATAATGATGTTTCTGACGGCGTAAATTCCAAGCTGGAAGCATTTAGATATGTTATAAGCCCCCCTCTGCTTTGTAAAAGTCAATTAACTTTGTTTTCAAGGCTTCCATTGGCTGCTTAAAGAAACCCGTGGTTGTAACACAACACCCTGAGAGGTTTGAAGGGTCAGAGTGTTTATTAAGCCCTGGAATTGCTTGCACCTGGCTTAATTTAAGGCCTAACAAGTCTGATTTTGAGAACTAAAAAAAAAGAATGTATAAACTGAAAGGGTGCCTAAAGTTTTGCACCTGCTACCTTTACTGTTTCATGCACTGTTAAAATCAGCAAATAAAAAGTAATTGTGCATAACAATTTTCATAAATATGTCATGTCTATGTTTTTAGGGTTGTGGTAGCTTCTTTTCCCTTAAAGATTCAACAAAACATGCAATTTGACCAGGGGCGCACAAACATTTGGAGACCACTGTATGATTCTACCCCCAAAACATTCAACTCACAAAACAACCATGCAACATTTTAATCATTTTCCTATTCCAGTATGGGTGGATTATTTTTTCTGGTTCCTCACAGAATGTTAACTTTGTCACCCCTCCCCCCTCTTCATTGAATATCACTCCCTTTAGTGGACTTCTGTAGTAGAATGTGCTGTGCATAGACTGGTTTCATTAAGTTCCAAGCACAGTGAGAGATGTACGCGTGAACTCACGGCCCTCTTGACGGAGGTGAACTTGGTGATGGCGTAGAGGTGGGGGTCCTGGTTGAAACGATTGAAGGCTTCCAGTGCAAAGGAGGCACAGGCCTGCACCTCAGGGTCATTTGAGTCCACGTCCACCACAGGCCCTGGAGGAGCGGCGGCCACGAGCGAGAAAAAGAGGAGCGTACAAAAAAACTGTAGGATACCCATCATCTTCCACCACAATAACGACAGTTTTCCGTACAGCAAAGAGTTTCCACTGCTGAGCTAAGAGCACCGCAACTGAAAGAGGTGGTGAAGGGAGTCGTTATATAACCCACACAAACACACACACACACACGCACACACATGCACACAAAGGGCTTGGTGCTGGCATCCCACCTCACTCTGTTTGTTCCTCCACATCTGTGCCAAGGCTGGTGAAATAAAGCTACCTGATTGCTGCATTGAGTCTGTCCTTAAAAAAAAACCATGTGACAACTGTGACCTTTGGAATGATGTCAAGGTTCTAAGATGTGTTCAAAAAGTCAGACCATAACATTAGGTGAAAGGTTGATCCCTTGAGAAGCCAGATCCTTTGAACACACTGGACTGTTCACCAGTCAATCGCAGGGCACACACACCATTCACTCACGCACTCAGAGGGGCAATTTACACTTTCCAATGAACTTAACCTGCATGGAATGTGGGATGAAACCAGAAAGGCCCCAGCTGAGATTCGAATCAAGGCAACAGTGCTACCCACTGCACCATCACGCTGCCCATTTTTTGTTAAATGTGATAAATTTTGAAAAAAAAAAAAAAAAGCTGAAACTGGAAACACTGCCACCTACAGCAGCTTTTTCAGTCTGGAGTCTGGTTCCTCAAGTGATATCAAGACCAAATATCCCAGTTGTCTTTACTTATTCTGTTTGGACAGAGCATTTCAAGCATAAGTTCCGAACTGGACTCACATTTACATGCAAGTTCAGAATATGGGTTGTATTTTCAAGTGTTGGAACATGTACTGCCCAGTGCCCAAATCCTGCTGTGCATCGGTGTAGTAAAATGGCCAAAATCATCCTCTGCATCTGAATTTATTGCATACAGTATCCAATATGTAGCACGTCTAATGCATACTTCTTCTCTCGGGTCTGGTAACGCTAAATGCACTGCTAAATTCACCCCTATGCCACCTACAGCCGCACACGGGAGCAGTGCACCTGAAGCAATGCCACTACGCCGATGCACTCACCTGCAAGCTAAAGGTTAGTTTACACCCTACAGGCAATAGTCTTACAGGAAAGAACCAGAACTCTTTTACACCATGTAGGTCACACAGTACTACAGTACAGCCAGTGACTATTTTATATTACACTATATCATCAAAAGTAACACCCCTTGACCTGGGGCGGTTCTTCATGGTTTGGGCTAGGCCCCTTAGTCCCAGTGAAGGGAAATCTTAATGCAATTACATTCTAGACGATTCAACATTTTGGGAAAGGCCCTTCCCTGTTTAGGCATGATCATGCCTCTGGGGATACAGCAAGGTCCATGTCGAAATGGTTGTGTCGAGATTGGTGTGGAACGTTGACACCAAAAACTGATAATATGAATTTATAACATGCTGAATATTCCATCCCAACATATCACTAGCTAAGTGTTTAAGCATATTAAAAATCAGACCATTTTGTTCAGTCTCCCTCGTAATAGATCCCCTCTAAAGATAAATTTTTTTGGGGGTGGGGGGGGCAAGGGGTTTCTGGATTGGGGAAAAAGAAATGACAAACAAGGTTAATGACAATTATATTCAATTCTTCACTCTGTTGCAGTAAATGAAAACAGACATCTATAGCAGTGAAAAATGAATTTATTAAAACTATTTGGAGTTTCAGTAGATCTAAAATTGATGTTTTCCCCCCCAACAATTCTAGAATTGAAAAGCAAATTCTTTAAAAGTTTTTGCACAAATACTCTTCATATTGATAAATGTCAGACATTTTTAAATACAAAAAGGCTAATTTCAGACTCCCACTATAAGACCAAGAAAACTGCTATATTTATCATTATGTCAATTACACATTTAAAGTCGCACTTCCACCGTACAGTTTTCCCATTTAAATAGGCAGCAATGTTAACCGTTATATACACTGCAGTTAACCATGCAAGGTCACACAATTATGCTCATACATAAAGGCTTAATAAGAATATGTATTCATAATTTCTTCTTCCCTCCATCCTTCAAGTATTCCCAGGTCAGTATAAGACCAAGTCATCATCTGGTTTAACAAAGATTTCTTCGGTTAAAAACAATGCTAATATTTCAGTGCATTCATTTAAAAATACAATTTCTTAATATTAATAATAATAATAATAATAATAATAAACCATTGGTACCAGCATTACAAGGTTTCTCATTTACATTTACTGTAACATCCAGGTCCTTTCCCTGTCACCATGACAACACAAAAGGTTCAAATTTATCCTCTGCAGCTATGCAAATGCAAAAACAGTAGGGGATAGCATCTTGACATTGTTAATTTAAATAATAATCATGACAGAACAACAATAATCACCGTAATTAAATTAACAGGTTATTTAAATTAACTGAAAATTATCCCTGTATTTACAAATCAGTCAAACTGACACACATTCTAACCGTTAAACTTAAACTGAAATATAACAAAATTAGACGCAAGTTCATTACACCGCAAATCCTATCAATACAGCCAAAACAAAACTGTTTTTTCAAGTACAGGCACTTAACCTGAAATCAGGTGCTGCTAATATTATCAGGCAAGACATTTTGTGCTAAAATATTGATTCTGAATGACTTGTGATTTCACACAATGATCTGTACATAAACAACACACTTTCTTTCCATCTCCAGGTACGACAGAAAAACAACCCATGAAACTGAAAGAAGGGCCTAACTGAGAGGTGGAAGAGGATGGATGGCTCATTTTGCTAAGGAGACTGTTGTAATTGGTGCTTATGACTGAATGATTGACAGCGCGTGGGTTTATTGGGAGGCTCCCTCAGCTCTCCGCGCAGCACTCGGGTCAGGTGACCGACGCACACCTCAGGCGGCAGAGATGCAGACACGGCATTTGTAGAGTTTTTGGTCGTGGGTTCGGATGTGGCTCTGAACGTTTCTCTGCCTGAAGAAGGTCTTGCTGCACAGCTAAGGAGAAAAAGGGGGACACATTTCCAAGGTTATATCACAATCACTGCCTGTGCAGATTTCTATAACATAAGGATCCCATGATACGGCTGTCTTTGAAATGGACAGGCCCATCCATGTGAAAGATCAGTGCACTTGCCTAATTTACGTTTAAAATAAATAAACAGATAAAATAAATCCAGAATTGGACTTGTCTACATATTTTCACATTACTTACGCCTGTGAATTCTGGTTCAAATAAATATGGGTGGCCATTCAATGTGAAGAGACTCAACAACATCCTAACAGGTTTAGTAACGATAAATTTCTGTGCGTGCAGAATAGGCAAGTGCGGTAGGTCAATTTAAAACAGAATTATTTTTACTTTTAATTTTGGTGAATAAATTTCAGCTTGCACAATTGGTTTCACTTCCAAATAAGAGGTTCAGACAAACTGGACTTGTTTGATGTAAATGAACATGCATCTCGATATGTCCCATAGACGGGGTTGAGAAGCTACTGACATGGAGAAAAAATCTAAAAATTAATACAAAAATAAAAGAACTTTGACAATGAAGCAGGTTTGTACAATACTATCAGAACATATAGGAATGATGGAAAATACTACGAAAATAAGACCCAGGTTGAAAAAAAAAATGGAATTACCATTTAATGTCTATGATGGACAAAAATGGAAGGACATCTGTGCTGACATCACATGACTAAAAATGAAGCCCAAGTCAGAGGAATATGACCTCCCTACACGATACATATTTCTTTACCTCTTAATCAAACTTGAGCAAATTTGAGTGTACCAGTGTATTTTCTTCAGTGCTAACAGACTGTCACATGTTAGCTAGTTGTGATAAAAATAAAAACAGCAAAACTCCGCCAGGGCTTCCCAATCCTGTTCCTGAAGATCTACCATTTTGCAGGTTTTCATTAGAACCCCAATTTGGCACACCTGATTCTACTAATTAGAATTGCGCTTTCTCAGGGTTGGACTGACAACCAACAGGAACAGGGTTGAGCAGCCCTGTCCTGAGCCATCTCTGCCATCTTTAGTGATGCCATCACAGCCATGTGCAGAGGTGCTACTCCCCAAGTAAGAACAAACATCGGACATAGGAGAGAAAGAGTGGGGGAGGGACAGCCAGAGAGGGGGGGCGGGAGGGAGGGAGAGAGAGGGAGAGGTTAGAGGGAGAGATTCACATACTGGGCAGGGCCAGTGCTTTCCCTCAATGTGGCGGATTTGGTGCATTATTAGGGAGTCGCAGTTCCGGTACTTGGCCCTGCACTGGACACAGGTGTGTGATGTCACCGGAACACGGGCCTTCCAGCGTGCCCTGCGAGTAGACTCCAGCCGCGGGAGCCGCTTGCACCGTTTCTAAACAGAGAAATACAACTTCAGTATACCACTCAAACACTGTCTCACTTTACGCAGTACCAGAATGAAGAACACAAATGGCCTAAATGGAAATAACACAACAAAATGAGAAGATGGAGAGGGTTAGTCTGCACTATTCTACAGTTGAGGGAGGACTGTGATTGGATGAACTCATTCTGAACTGAATGGGAAAAAAACATTGACTAAAAACAGGCTGGAAAACAATAATGAAAAGATTAAATCACTCATGGTGAGCAGTGAAAGTCTCAGCCAGATTGTCCTGGTCACCAAACCATCAAGCCAAATTTAAGGGGGGGTCACTCCTTCATAATAAAAACTTTAAAACTCGCTCTTTTAAAAAGAGATGACCGCCTACACACAGGTAGGTAACCATGCATGCACCTGCAGGGATCAGAGCCCAAGCAAACTCCACAATCCAGGTCTCACACAGCACCTTGCACACCTTGCACTCACCAGAGAGATGCTGTTTTGCCTTTCATTTATCAGAACGTTGTTATAAATAGTGTGTGCTCAAATTTCATTACTAAAATAAAACATGATTACCGTGAGTTCGTTTTTATTTAAGTTTGTTTTGGTACAACATGTACATCGCTAGGTTTGGGCATTGATGGAGCGCCTCTTTTCACTGAATGTTACCATGACAAGGGCAGGAGCGCTGGGCATTAACATTGTTGATAGGCCCCGTAAAACTTCTGACTGCAACAGCTGACAAGGATGGGAATCTGGAACCAAATGCATTCCAGAATCTGTATATACATCATCTCACTTGGTTTCTCCCAGCATTGTTAAAATGGGCATGCATATACAAATAAAAATGTAAGCTATGCTGAGGTAGCAAGGACTACCAAAAATGAATGAATTAATGAATGAAAATAAGAGAAAGCACTAAAAAACAGAGAAAATCTTGGAAATGGCAAAACAAATGGCGAAAGTCACAAAGATGGAAACTATGGAATCCACGACACCCGCGACTTCCATGACAAACACCCAGCCTCTGTGACAATTACAAAAACTATTCTTGAAAATTCTTAAAAGAAATTATAACGATTGTAGTATCTGCGTATGAAGGTAAGTCAGTAATCATTTCTAAGAACATTCCAGTGAGAAAAACTAGAAAAAATTAGAATTTGACTAAAATGGGTAGTTCTTTCATCGACTAAAACTAATGACATTCAAATTACTAAAATGTGTCTTAAAATGAAAATCTTCCTGCGTTATTTCTCTACCATGTGCTGAAACAACTTATGATACAGTTTTTATTTACTTCATCTTTTCTTAATCAGGTTGGTCAACTGAGAAGTCCACTATCTTTATCAATGACAATGTAAATCTCAGGAATCAAAATGGGTAGGAAATGCAAGGGACTGTGTAGCCGATTTGATGTGGAGTAGAGTAGAATTTAACCAGGAAACTGTTGTCTACACTCTCACACATTCAACATAGGACCTGTAACAACCACAGTGACTCAGGATCTAGGTTTCACATCTCATGGAAAGGATGGCATAGGTGCCTTACTTTGAACCATCTACAGCACAGTGCACATATTAATGTTTTGGGTCTCTGGGCTTTATTTGTTCCAGAAGGAACAGCGTCCCTTACCGGCCTATCAACACCTCTTCAGAATGCGACTTGCTATCAATGTTGGTAGTGATATTTTTGTACGTGTTTACCGTTTACCCCATACATTGCGTATCTGTATGTGTGTCTGTAATAACTGTCACACTGATGCTACTGTACCTTTGGTAGATTCCCTCTGTCCTTCGCCGTCCCTGAACTGGCAAGATTTGGTCTGTGTGAGGTGCCCACATAGGCCATGCCTCTTTCCTTTCGCCGAGGTCCAGAGGCCCCGCCCCTGGGCTGCAGCTGATTGACGGAACGGGTCAGGCAAATGGCCACGCTCTCTGCCTCCCTCTTCAATCTCGGGGGCCGGCAGAACTCAAACAGGAAGCCGGGGTCCAGCAACTTCATGGGGGGCTTGCTCCGACGCTTGCCCAGCTCTGTCGTCCCGGCGACAGGGGTGGTCACAGGGACTGGGTCCAGTGGCTCGTCCTTTATGGCCTCTTGCCACCAGGGGGCGCAGCCATCCACCCTTGCCTGGCTAGTGCAGTCACGCACTGTCTGACTGACTAACCGGGCACCGCTGGCAGTTCTCCTGCCAACTCCAAGCAACAATGGGTCCAGCGGGCATCTGGCTCTGTGGGAGAGGGAGTGCTCCCGGGGGCAGCCCGGTGTACTACATGTGGTGAGGGCGTGAGGTGAAATGACGGAAACAGTTGGCTCCCTCTTCACTCGGACAGGTTTCCTGCGCAGTTCACGGGACGCGGGCTCTACCTTCCTGGTGCGAAGGCGGGGCAAGCCCTGCAGAGGGGCATCCCTGATCCTGACTGAGCGCCTCAGTTCCCTGCGCTGGGGGGGCAGCGCCCGATTGGTCAGGCTCCTGCCACACCCCTCTCTTCTCTTGAGCCCTGCCTCCTCCACCGCAACAGGCTCCGGGGGCTCCGCCTTTATTGCCAGGAGGACGGAGGTATTCCTGCTGTCGCCAGGGAAATGGGTTGGTGGGGCGGGGCGTGAAGGACGGGGAGCGGTCAGAGCATAGCTGAGGACCTTTAGCTTGCGCAGGCGTTGTTTCCGCTGCCAGCCCGCAGGCTGCACCGGGTCCGGTAGCAGGGACTTCCTCTGCAGACCCAGTACGCTCAGCAACCTGTACTTCTCCTGTACGCTGGGGCTCGCCACCTCCTCCTCCACCTGCTCCTCCTTCACCACGCTCACTCCTGATCCCAGACCCTGCCCCAGCCCCAGCCCCAGCCCAGCCTCTGCCATGCTCAGCCTCTGTTTACTGGAGGAAGGGGCAGGGTTACTTAAAGCGCCCACCCCTCGGGGAAGCAGTTCCTGGGGGCCGGTGTTGGAGCGCAGGACACGAGCGGGCTGCCTGAGAGCTCCCACTGCAGGCGAGGAGGACTGAGCCCGGAAGGCGGGAGACCCTTTGGGCTTGCTGGACGGGGATTTAAAGTCCATCAGCTTGAGCCGATGGGCGGGGCCATGATGGATGTGGGCAGGGCTCAATCCGTTCAACCCCAGTCGAGAGCGGGTGAATGGCCCCCCTGGGCTCAAACTCTCAGAGGGATTATCACTTGCAGTCAGGACATGGTCTTGGGGTAGGGGGCGTTTCTGAGAAGTCTCCTCTGCCTGCACAAAACTCCTCCCCCATTTCCTCTTCTTGTGTGAACCAGCTCCCCCAGAGCAGCGTTCCTGCAGCCCATTGGTGAGCTCCAAGGAGGTGGCACGTGGACGCAGGTAGGTGGCAGCAGCTCTGGCTCTGCCACGCCCAGCGTTGTGCTCTCTCTGGAGGGCGCTGCAGGCCTCCACGGCACCCCACATACCGAAGTGCCGAGCCAGGGCGGAGACCTCCCCCAGCGACTCCGCCCGCACCGACAGCGTGGAGCTGTAGGAGAACTCCAACAGCGGCACGAAGAGCTCCTCACTGAAACCTGCGGAAGAGGCAAGGGGACAAGAGTCTGTAAGCTCACGCCACTAAACTAGTTTTCATTCTTACATCCCTTTAGCTGAATACAGTCAGATTATAGGCTTACCTATGCAAGCCAGCTGAATAAATCTCTGAGAGAATTTGAAGCATAACTTTTTAAGATTCATGAACAGGACAGTTCCAAGAGAAACGACACAGAATACTGTAATATGGATGCTAAGGTTTAGGGTGGGGGGGGGGGACTGTAGCTAAAGAGCTCTTCGAAAGACAAATTGCCCAAGATGCAGAAATACAAAGTATTTTTACCCAATACTGCGAGCGGAAACAGAAAGTTGAGGAAGAGGTTATGAGCATTAAAAAGAAGGAAAGAGTACTGATTTAGAAAAAAGGACATCACTGATACACTAAACAGTTACTTTGTTGAGAATTTTAAATGAGAGGAGTAACATGCCTGAAAGCACATTATTCATTGTCACAGTAGATGTTAAGACAAGGGATGGATATTTTCAGGAAAGGTTAAGAGTTAGGCTCAAATTTAGGCAATAAAACCACTGACTGGTGGCCACTTTATTAGTTGTGACGGCTAATAGCCTGGTCTGCTCCTCCAAACAGCAAATCATGCGGCTGCAACTCAGTATATAAAACAGGCAGATATGATGAAGTACGTTTCATTGTTTGATCAAAAATCAGAATGGTTGAGCCACGTGATCCAAGCGACTTAGACTGTGGTATGATGGTTGGTGGCGTTGCTGGTTCCAGCAGCTCTGAAAACAGCTGCCCTCCAGGGATTTTCACACACTACAGTCTCTAGTTTACAGAGAAAGGAGCAATTAACAAAAAACATCTAGTTAGGGGCAGTTCAGTGGCCGAAAATACCTAGTTAATAAGAGGTCCGAGGAGAATGGGCAGACTTGTTTAAGCTAACAGAAAGGTGAACACATGCTCAAATAAAGGCTGTTGACAACAGTGTTGTTGCAGAAGGGCGTCTCTGAACACACAGCATGTCAAACCTTGAAGCGGATGGTCTACAGCAGCAGAAGACCATGCCACTATGCCAGCTATGAACAGAAAAATTCAGTTGGTGTACTTCGATATAAGCAGTTCTAGGTGAAACTGTGAACAAATTCAGCTCGGTAGATGTTCATAAATAACCGCAGAATTATACAGCGAGAGACGTTGCTGTTGAATTTTTTGAACAAAACCTTTTGGTGCTTTCAGGCCACATGAAGACGGACCAAATAGACCCATTTTATCTGGTTGAGTGCAGCTTATATCTAGAAAACTTTCTAGAATATTTCAGCACAACTACCTGGATGAAGTACTACTCGGGATAAATGGAAACATACTTCAATTTCTTTCTTGGGTGAACGCCCCTTTCAGTTTGTAACTCCTGTGCCGTTACATACCGTCACAGTTACCAATAGGGCTTTTCACGCTCAGAAGGCCATGACAGAAAACGATACTGAAATCATTATCACAAAGAGAACTAATTGTTCTGCATGAATGTGTAACCTATGATTTATGAAAAATGGCAGTAATACTGTATACCATGGTTTTGTTCAGAAAGCATACCAGGTTATGAAAAAAATCATACCATGCAACCCTAGGTTGCACAGCTCTCAGAAATTACACACTCACTCACATAATGAGTTTTCTTAAATTTTTAAAAGTCCAGTGACAATAGAACAAGCAATCATTTAGTTGTTTGACAGCGCAACGTCCACTGGCCAATTCTGTGAAAACGTTTTCCTGCGCTGTCAAAAATTGAGGATAGAGGAAAATTGTGGCTGAACAGGCAGGTGGGCGGGTGGGTATGTGTGTCATGAGACGACCACAAAGCGAGCCTGCTTCCCGTTCTGCTTGCCAAATCGACTGTTTCTCCAGTAGTAGGCAGAAACCTGGTAAATGAACTTCATTATAGTTACATGCAAAGTTCTTCATGTGGGGAAAAAATGAAGGCAGGACTACTATATGGAAGGAACAAAATAAGAATGTGTTCAACCTAGAAATGCATTAAGCAATGTGCTGTAATTATACTAATAATAAAGAGGTCAACAGGTTGTTTGGATATACAGCAAATGATATTGAGTATAAATCAGAGGTATATTTATGGTATATACTGTAATGCTTTTGCCAGAGCACACGTAAGAGCATTATGTGCAGTTTTGGGCACCAAACTGAAAGAAATATATAGAAGCATGGGGGGAAAAGTTCAAAGAATGCAAACTAAATTCTGGTATAAAATGTAGAGGTTACCAGGTTATGAGAACTTATTTAATCTTCGTAATAGGACACTAAGGGAGGATTTGCTAGAGGATTTGTCAGAGGCTTTTAAATTCAGAAAATGGATTAACAAGCGAACTACAATAGAATAAGTGAATTACAATGGATCTTTTAAGTTCTAGATTCAGTGCTTGACACTCTCTAGTTTGTAGGTGAATAGCAAGTGTAGATGAGCTGAATGTCCATTTCCTGTCATTATGAGTTCTTATGTAACAAATGTAAGGAAAAATTAAAGGTAATAAGGAAATGAGAAAGTGAGAAAGGTGGAAAGCTATCAGGAGAGAAAGAGTGAGAGAAACAGAAAGGTAGAAAAAGAGATATGGAAAGGGCAGAGAGAGAGAAATGACAGAGAGAGTGAGAGAATGAAATGAGAAGGCCAGAATGAGAGACATCTCACCAGTCAGGTCAATGTCAGCCTGTAGGCCAGGGGCAGAGTCCATCTCGGTGAAGATTTCCTGGAAGTACTCGCTGACGGCTGCCAGCACTGCACGGTGGGCAGGGAAGGAGCGGCTGCCAGTCTTCAGAGTGATGTCACAGAAGAGCCCCACCTCCTGCTGGCCCCTCAGCTTATGGAGCACACTGTTGCCATGGGACGCAAACGTCCTAGAGACACGGGGCTCGGGCCGGGCCTGCTGGAGACACAGACATGAAACCATTGAGAAAAGCTAACTGCAGCTCACTGACTAACCTCAAAATAAATGGAAAATAAAAAGTCACTTTTGCACAGAGGTGAAGAACTCACCCTCCTCTGTAGCTGCAAGGTAACAAAGCTTGTAAAGTATAAGCCAGAGATCACAGTGACTGTTTTGTTTTTGTGTGAGGTGAATTTCTATGGCTAAATTTTGCACCCTGCCCATTTAGCCTGCAGGACACTTACTGAAGCTCAAGAGTACATCAGAGTCCCAAGTGTGTACAACATCAGGGACTTGAACCTGTACCTTTCTGGTTAAAAGCCTAGTTCCCCAAACACTATATTGCACTGCTCTGCACTCCTTTTAATTGCAGGGCTGAGCTCTTACCTTGAACCTCTCCTTCTGCGCTTGGCATTGCTGGCATCCCAGAACATATTCTCGGATGTGGAAGTACATTCCTGAAGAGACAGAACACAGTGGTGTCATGGGAAGCCATCTCATTTGTGCTGGTGTACGGAAAGTCCAGGAAAGTAAAAAATATTCTTAGTCCATAGAAGTTCCATAGTCATTCCAGGCATTAATTGAAGCAGGTGAGGTCACTCCATGGAATCTAACAGCAGACAGCATCTACTTAAGGGGCTCAGAAAGACCTGGAAAAGAATTATTGTGCAATAGGAGTGATACTTATACCCCTGAATATTGGCCTTTCCTTAGGCCAAAGTACAGCCCCCAGCTTGTATATGATGGCTCTGGAACAAATACATAAATATTCAGTGTAGCCAAAGGGACATCCCCTGCTGTAATCACTCAAATTATGATTTTAGCCTGGGTACACCAACGTTTTCGGTGACAAAAATAGATCCCTGATTTCAACTGTAACCAAGACCTCACATGATCAAATGCATAATGCAGTAAAGACTATTGGCTATATAATCTTAAAATGGATTCAATTAAATGGTCTACAACAGAGGCCCTCACTCTCGAAACTACAAAGAAAGAGGACAATTGCTACACAATTTATCCTATTTATGAAGCTAAACAAATAACATTTTCACTTCAATTGCAAACACATTCCATGCTCCCTCTGAGTCAGAGTATTTTTGTTGTTTTCCAGAAGGAGAATAGTTAGCCCAGTTCTCCCCCATCTCATCTAATAGAACACCAGGAGGAGTAGTTTTCTTGTTTTGCTTGCCGTCGATAGAAAACCTTTAATCCAGGTGTAGTAGCCAACACAAAAACACAGCCTGTAATTCACCGATTTGGCGCGGATGAATTGTAGCTTCTGTTAACTTCATTATTAGTAGATGCTATCAAATTGACTAAATCAAGGTGTTTTCATCAGACAGAAGCAGATACTAAAACCAAACTGTACTCAAACTTGGTTTTAGACGCGCATTTTTCGCAGCGCAATGTTTTTCTTCTTCAGGGTGAGCAAACTGTTCCCATAATTTGACGTATGCTATGTATAGGCTACGCTAACACAGCCTGTGTAAATGCGCATTGCACGCTGAATGGATACAAATAAAATTATTTAGCTTTGCTATTCACATTTAATTACTCAGTACAGCCTGCATGCAAAAAGAAGCAACTCGTTTGAAATGCAATAGCTACTTTGGCACGACAGGTATCTGTGATGCAACAAGCACCATCCTTTATGGGAATCAACTCCCCAGGCGGATTCTGCATCGAATTTATCGATATATTATATTATGTTATAGTTTTTGTACACAACTCAATGCCATTTCAACGTAGCAGTGTATATGACATCGGAGTACCCCCTGTTCCCTATAATATTCCACACAGGGCTGAGGTCTGGCACGGAGTTGCGTTACACTTGTGTAGCGTGGAGGTCGCCTACTGGATACGAGGCTGCGTTACACATTTGTTTGTATATGCTCTAACCTACTGTTAAATGTCCATCATCGCTGAGATAAAGACAAAATACTACGAGAAAACAGCTGACATTGTATCCAAATGAAATATTAACTTGCGACTAGACAAGAGAAGACCGAAGATTAATAACCATTTAATTAATGTTATTTCGCAAGCCAGAACAGCTAACAAGCTGACCGACTAGCTCGCGTTGACATTGCTCGACAGATCACAGGGCAGGGCGCGCTTTATTCTCTTCCAACACCGACTCAGTTCGCACCAGCACTCGGGAACACAAGAAACGATGCACTTGCAGTAGTAACAATGACTTACTATGGGCCTGTACAGTTCGATTAATTAGAGACGAGTAGGCTATCGCTAACACCAACCTTCCCACCAGTACTTTTCTGCAACAAATCTGTAGGTGTCATCCAAGGTGTGGTGCCTCTTCCCCTTCAGATGATACGTGGCGATCGCGTTCAGTCGTCTGTCCTTGTCCAACACCTCTCTATAATTGGTGTTACCCATCTCCAACTTTTTGCGATACAACACACCGTTGATTATCTCGAAATACGGCGAAGAAGCCACCACTGACGTGGACGCGCTACCCTGCATGACATCGAGGACGCGGAGATCCTGGGCAAGTTCCTGCTTTCTGCCCAACAAATTTTTGTCACCGAAAGTGTCATCGTTAGCATAGTGTGCGTTGTAGATGCAGTCGCCGGCCATTTCGCCGACTTTCCTGTTTACGGGGGCTTTGCCTCGCACGTTTCCGTCTACCTTGCTCCTCTGATCAGTAAATGCGGTAGTTACAACCTTTCACTTCAGCCTATCCGTAAGTAATCAGTGATGCTCTTAAACGAGCGTTGCCACGCTCAAAAATTCCCGACTTGTCCCGCACGTAGTCTCGGCTGTCCGATGAAGTCCTCCATAAACTTTTCCGATTCAGTCTAAATATGAAAGTTTTATCTTGCTTTCGAACCTGATACGACCTTTCCAACAGTGGTAGATGGTTTGTTACGTAAATCCCACCAATGGTAGGCAAAACTAGCTATGCGTCTTCATCTCGGTAAATTAAAATACCGCAACAGCATTTGAGAAGTTGCAAACGTGATATATATATCGCTGACAGAGGCATAACAATTATTTCCCATATATTCGTGGCAAGATAATAATTTAAAAAAGTGTGTTATTGCCAGATAAATCTTGAAGGCAAACTAGCCATTTGATCATGATCCAAACCTATCATCTGTAGGCTTTCGCTCCAAACTGATAGGCTACATTATCGGCAATAACGTTATATTTATTGTAACAGTAGCCTATACTTAGAAACCGTAACAGAATTATAATTTAACGTTATATCAAACGAATTTTTGTTTTAGATTTTATACTGTACGGATTTTTTCCGTGCCGCTGTAAAATGTTAATTTAGGAGCTAGCAAGATTTCAAGCAATAGCCTATGATGCGTTTCAGCGTACCGAATTATAAGTGGTTTCTAAGGTAATACAGAAAACCGTGATGCAAATTATATTATAGGCTATATGAAGCAATATCTACCCTGGAGACACAAACTATGCTGTAGTGCAAAAATATGTTAACTTGCAAAAATAAAAGCATTACTGTCACTAATCCTATTTATAATGAGTTCTGAATATAAGAATGACTAAATCATGGAACCTAAGGATACGCAAATCAACGTGCTTGCTGCCACCGTCCGTCTCTAATAACTTGAGGCTTCTTCAGCTAGCTAGCTAGCGAACTTGCTACATAGTGTAAGATAGCGAAGTTAGCTGACAGGCTCGCTACAGCGCATCGAGTCAAACGAGGTAAACCGCGAGGTGCCTTCCTGGAACAACGGAAAATCTTGTAAATTAAGGCATGGCTTCAATTACATAAAATCTGACACGACCGTCGCATTCAATTCAGTTGTCTCTCCTTTTGCGTAGTCATATGATCCACTGATCCAATTCTTTAACTCGTAACCAGCATGTAACCTTCTTTAGTTGCCACATGACAACCTAACATCATTCAGACATTCACGATATCCCCTCCTCCGTCAATGCCTATTAGTACACGCTTTTAAGATTTTCCAACTCAGGACAATGTTATTGGTCATTACGACTGTCACTCAGTTTGTGTGGTTTATTTTTTGCCTCTTCTACGTCAAGATAGGTTGCTGACATCAGCGTTGTCTTTTTAATGCGCGTCGGCTGACCAGTTATTTGTTGCAAAACGACTATTTAGAAGTACCGGCTCGAATGTACTTGGATTCAAATTATTATCAGCATGACATCTGGTTTAGACCATTACATAAAAATTCTAAACAAAATATTTTATTTTAATTGAAATGTAAACCGTCAATTCGCGTTTAATTCGATAGGCTTTAATTTGTCGTAACCTAAATTAGAGAGCCTAACAAGTATTTGCTAATAAAGCAATATATATTAATAGCAAGTTAGGTACCCTATTGTGTACATTTTGTGTTGTTAATTAAACAGCTTTAACTACTAAACACTGACTTCTACACCCCTAAGTAACCTAGTGTTTTTATTTCTTTTGATATACTACCATCAGGAAAAATATACATTAAGTGGTCAGGTGTCTTCTCTGGGGATGAATCTGATGACAAGCCATAGAAACTACCACAACAACCTTACTCAGATATTTAATATGAATTAAACACTCATTCAATGTATATGTTTATACATACAAGTACAGACTTCTAACTTATGAAAACAGTTATACACAGATAAACTGATGCTGTATGATGTCACCATACCATGCAATGGTTGCATGTGTGCTCATAGCACTTTTAACACCTGTCAATGCAAGCCATACGCCTCCATTACTCTGCTGACACACAATATATAAGTGCGCAGCCACTGACCTGCATCAGCTGGCCCAGAGTGGTGGGTCTGATACACTGTGTCCATCTGACGGCCAGCCTCATCACACTGTACCGTGGCTAAATCATACCAACCACATCAATGTGCAACCCACCGTGCATATTCCTGTGCCTATAATACTCAGGCCCTAGCCGCTGACCCCCCTGGCAAGTCAACCCAGTATTTACACCATGTGTGCTCCCACACACTGTATTATTTCCCAGTTCAAATGATGAGGTTGAGTTTTGTGAGCCCCGTCACTCTGTGAGATTGAAAGATGAAACAGCAACTGCCAGTACAAACAATGAAATAACCCTGTACACAGGGAGAGCAGCTTGAGGGCAGTGCAAAAGAGCTCTGAAGAAGCCAGTATAGCACACCATATTTATAATGCCCCCTCTACACACACCCTTCCAAAGAATTACTTTTTCCTTAGTATTTGCTCATACATATTCCTTAACGCATCTTATTTTCCCTCGTTAGCCCCTCCCAGACCCGTGCCCATCTCTACTGGTTCACATGAGGTCCAAGACAGGGAAAAACTCCATCCTAAGGGGGGACAAAACCCTGCATAGGTCCCAGTGACACCCAGCATCCCTGCCAAACTGACCATGGAGTCTTGTTCCATCGATAGGATGTTCCCTCATCATTTGTTCTTGCAAAGAATAAACAAAGCTAAATTTAACTGACAAGAGTGAGGACTACATAGATCCTTAGGAACCTTGTCACCCCCACGGGTCCAGAGTTGCATGCCTGTCCAGGTTTGTTTATTTGTTTAGTTGTTTATTTATTTAGATCCCCATTAGCTACTGTATTGTAACAGTAGCTACTCTTCCTGGGGTCCCCATAAATCTTTGAACAATCCTTCAATACAGAAAAATACATCAATACACATCCATAACATTCATACTCAGAATATAACAATACAATACATAACAATACACAATGCAAACAACACACAATACATAACACAACCACTAAGACACACAACAACCAACAGCAACTCAAAGCCTGTCAATACATATGATAGCTCTATATAATAATTTAATCTCTTAAATAATTAAGAAAAGAAATCATTTCGCATCTCATCCATTAAATCACAAATAAAAGTGGGATGGATAGCTCTCTACAACCAATTACATCTTCAAGAACAGAAAAAACAAAAAAATCATATAGTGTTCTACACTATTCCTTGTGTGAACTAATACAATCTTAACTTTTTGTTAAAACTTGTTGTATTACTTTCTGAAATCAAAAAACTTGGTAATGAATTCCATGCCACCATTGCTCGATAATTAATTGTTCTCTGTATTAAACAAGTTCTAAACTGAGGCAACAGAAAACGACTCTCAGATGACTGCTCAGTAGAATAATGATGTCTGTCTGAAAAAAATGATAGGTTACTATAAAGTATTTCTGGGATTTTAGTTAGGATGATATTTTTAATAAAGCACACTAGAGAATAATGCAACCTGCATTTTACACTTAACCAAGCCAAATGATTATTCATTGTACTTACTCTTGTTCAATATGGGCAGTGAAGAGCAATGCAAGCTGCTTTGTTCTGAGTTACCTGTAACCGGTTAAAATTACTTTCTGTTGTGTTGGAGAAAATCACTGAACAATAATCTAACTGTGATAACACTAATGCTTGCACTAATCGTTTGGTTAAATAAATAGGCATGAATTTTCTACAGTGTTTTATAGCAGCCATGCCTCTGCTCATTTTTACCACCATTTGATCAATTTGGCTGTTCCAAGACATTTTACTATCAACAGTGATCCCTAATAACTTTGCATCTGTTACTTGTTCAATATCTATGTCTCCTATAGATAAGTGTAAAATTGGTGTGGCTTTTAATGAATATTTTGAACCAAATACCATACATTTTGTCTTTTCTATATTAAGAACCAATTTATTTGCTGTTACCCATTCTTCTATTAACTTTAATTCTTCATTCAAAACCCTACCAAGTTCTCCAGGTGTGTGTGCTGATTTATATATTGTGGAATCATCTGAATACATCGCAACGGTGGCATAATTCAAAATTAGAGGTAAATAATTTGTAAAAATAGAGAACAAAAGCGGCCCTAAACAACTTCCTTGAGGCACTCCACAAATCACTGCTCTTACCTCAGAATAACTACCATCGGTTGCTTCAGTTAACCCAAAGGTACATGAAGTGGAAATGTGTATGAGAAGTGTGCAGATGTATGCACATATGTAATGTATGTGTGTGACATCATGCTATGTGCATAATTATTATTCTAGGGATTATTATACGTGCCTATGAGAGATTGCTATATCTACATTAATGATGGCTAGAACATGAAAGACAGTAAGAGGGAAAGCCAAGCATCTGAAAAATTAGGCCTCAGATGTAAGCGTGAGAATTTGCCGGATGTTCATGTGTGAATTTTGTACACCACCAGGTTTAAGTTCTCAACTTATGCATTTAATAATGTGGGCAATAATTTCTAGTGTGAGAGTAAACAAGTGCAGCTGTGATTGTTCTGCTAGATGTGTTCTGAATTGCTAGATATAAATAAGTTTCAGTAAGCTTTTTCAATCATGTACAAATCTACAGAAATATGCCTTAACCATACCAACTAAACCATTTCAGAGAATTTGCTTTCTCACATACATGAATTATAAATATATAATTTTGCTCATGCTATCTATCTGTCTGTCCCACAGACTCTGCTCAGATACACAGTTAATCTCACACTCACCCATGAACACCACTTCCGTCTTTACAGACTGCTTACATAAGAACCTGGACTTCTCTGTGAACATGCTAATCATAGCATGAGATGTGCTTTTTTATATTGATCTGGGTGAATTGAGTTCTGGATGATTCACAATTATGTTAAAATAATAAGTGTTGTTTATAGATGTATATTACATGTGTATGGGCAAGTTTTCAACATCCCAAGGTAGCTAGAGTGACAGGCCTGCTCTTCAAGGAATTATAGGGCTTGCATATCACACTACCTTGGGTGACCACTGATCCAAGAACACCAGCAGGATTACAGAACAGGACACTAAAATTCTCAGACTTGTCTTCTGGAATTTTCTTTTGGTTTACTAATGGCCATTTACTGACCAATTCAATTGGTTCAACAAAAAAACTTTCAAGACCTCCTAGTTTAGCGGTAACCAACCCTGTTCTTGGAGATCTACAATATCATCCTGTAGGTTTTCATTTCAAGCTTAATTTTAACCCTAATTTGACACACCTGACCCTACTCATTAGCAGCTCAACAAGATCTTTAGCTGTTAAATGAGGTGTGCTTTGTTACGGTTGGAATGAAAACCTACAAGACGGAAGATCTCCAGGAACAGGGTTGGTCACCGCTGTCCTAGTCTGTACCAGGTTTGAGCACAATCACTGTTATTAGTTTGGCTAACTGCTGAAGCACAGAAGTGGCTCTGGGTGGTGAGAGGCTATGGGTATGACCCAGGGGACCAGGGATTGGCATTCTCTGTGAAGCTTGCAAACTCCAGTGGTTACCCGAGGTATTACAGGTTGGTAAGCCCCTGGTGCCAAAAAGCTAATTTCCCTGATTTCCCCAAAACTACAAATTTACCCTGGCCAAATTATACTATTTTGGACAGTACTATTGAATTCCAACAAATTACTCTCCAGGAACTGAATTTTTTCTGAGCACCACAGAAGAAGATATATGACTTTTTTCATTCCTATTTGGTCCACATGCTACAAGCACGAGGCTGTGACTATGGGGAGGGGGATTGAGCAAGCCAGGCCTTGAAATATTTTGAAGTGGATGATGAAAGAACAACCCAGAACCCCCGGGAGCAGTCAAAAAATTATACAGGTGAATTAGGGCATTTACAAATTACATTCATCAGCCTGAGAAGAATTTTCTTGGAGACAAGAACTTGCATAGTGGCAGCCAGATGAGTGCCGTTTCCACCTTTTTTTTTTTTTTCTTTCATTTGAATAGCTTGCTTCAAGCTTCTCTGGCATTTGCATGATGTTGGGCCTATGATGGTAGACTAGAGAGTGACTGGGCGAGACTGAGCCAGCAGAAGGACTTGGGATTCTGGGGTTTATTTGGAACAGGATGGGCATTGTGCCCTAGCCAGGTTCCATGATGACTCAGACTGTCCCGCTGGTATGCATATACACACGCTCATACACTCAGACCCACACACACACATGCACATACAGTACTCAATGAGTCAAACTGCTGCAAACTGATTGCATCATAGGAAAGCTTTCAGAGTGTACCTATGCTTACATTGCATTTCACCCTGATTTGGGTCTGCCTCAAAGACCAGTATATTTTAGGGTTTCATCAATTGTTGGCTGCATTCTTAATAGGATATCGGTGCATTTAATCATTAGTTGAATTTGAAGAAGAAAAAAACAAGAAACATTCCTGAGAGGTCACTTGCACCATAAAGTCCTTTTCAGAAGAAGAAACCCAGAAAACCTGGAGGGTGGGATTAGTAAACAATGGTCTCCTGGATAGATTATACCTTATCTGGCAGAAGTACTAAAACAATGTGAAGTTGAGATGCTGCTACAATGTTCCGTAGTGAAAAAATATAAGATGATTCAGCATTGGTAGAAAAAAGGTTTATTCAATTTAAGTTAAAATATCAGGTTTTGGTCATAGCCTTCATCAGATGTGATATGGGACAAGGAGCCAATATTTGTTTGGTTTTTATCATGTGCTGAGTCTGACGCCTGTATTGTAGTTGCAGAACTCTAGTCATGAAACACATTTTTCTGCATTTTACTATAAAGCCATATACTGCCTGAGAGTGTCACAGGTCTGGGTGGTAGTGACTATCCTTGGCCACTGGAGGGCATTCTTGTCACTTCTTTCCCCTGATTGGGCTAATTGGGTTCACCTGCTGTAGTTTCTATTTAAGCTCTTGCTGGCATGCAGTCTGTGCTTTTGGGTCAACTCTTGTTACATGTTAGCTGGTAATTCTGTCAGTGTGTTTTGTAACTTTTCAGTGCTGTAACAGTCTCTCTTCCTCCTTTGTGAAGTGATCTCTGTTGTACTGAATGCTGAGATTTAAGGGATTATTTGCTAAAGCTGCACAATAATCTTTTACTCGGCGTTACATTTTGGGTGGTTCTTTATCAGTCCTCGGTACTAGGGCTGTTATTAGTTTTCACCTTCTTTACACTCAGTAAATTTTGACACAGCTTTATTATACTCATTTTTCTGTTCAGTTTTGCCCTTTTCTCTAGGTAGAATTTTGTTGGTATTGAATGGCAGAGCATACTGCCCAGAGGAGTATATTACTCTGTTCTGTCTAGTTTTCTTACTCCTTTCCTTAGTTCATACCTACTGTTAGACCTGTTTGACTGGGATATTCTCCCTTGGGAGTATTTATTTTTCTGTCTGTTTACTTTGTCACTTCCCTCTAGTCTTTCGAGACCTTGTGGTTACTCCACCCAGTGTGGATAACTTTCAGATCCCCGTTCAGTCGCGTCTGGTTCTCTGAACCCACCCCCCCTCAATGACCTTGACAGGGACATAGAAAGTACATTAGTCAAATTTGCAGATAGATAGATAGATATAGATAGATTAAATATAATTATTTATAATTATATATAATTAAATATAGCCAAATGTAAAGTTCTGCATGTGGGAAATAAAAACATTATGAAGGATTACTTACTGGGAGGAACAAAATTGGAATGTGCTCAATTTGAAAAAGACTTGGGAGAAATGGTTGATCAAAGCCTTTTGGGTTCTAGGCACTGTAGCTGTAGCAGTAAAAAGACCAACAGGATGTTGGGATATATAGCTAAAAGTATTGAGTGTAAATCCAAAGAAGTTATACTTATCTTATACAATACATTTGTTTGACCACACTGTTATGTTTGTTTTTTTTCGTCACCTTTTAGTTAACTATCTGCTTTTCTCCTGCACGATCTTTGTTTCGGTTTTTGTGTGGGCGTGGTTTTTCCTCTAACTCTCTCTCCCCTCAGCTGATCACTCTCACCTGTTCTGGCCGCATTCTCACACACTGGTTAATCAGCCATTTCATTCACCTGTTCCCTGTTTGCATGTTTACGCTCTGTTCATTATCTCTCATTTCACACACCTGGGTTCCTTGGTATATATTCTCTGTTTCCCTGTTCTTCTTTGCCAGATTGTGCCTCCTGTTTACAGTGCCTTTCCAGCGTTTACCTCTCGTTAGTTTGACTCGTGTTTTGATCTTGCCTGTTTTCCCGACCACTGATTTTTGCCAACTTTGTAACCTGCCGACTTTGCCGACTTTGTTTTGCTGATTTTCTGTTCTGACCTCCTCCTGTTTACCGACTTTGATTTTGCCTTCCGATTCTGTACTTTTGCCCCAGTGGATTTTTCTGGTATTTGATTTCTGCACGAATTGACTACAAGACTCCCTGCTGTATTGTGTACCTTCGAATTAAACATCTCCTTCGGGAGTTTCGATACTCGGTTGTCCGAGTCTGCATTTGGGCCCACCTCACTTCGACCCGTGACACACGTGGAGTATTGTGTGCATTTCTGGTGACCATACTACAAGAAAGAAATAGAGGCTCTGGACACGGTTCATAGAAGAGCAATCAAATTGTTCCGGGTCTGAAAGACAAAAGCTATGAAGAAAGACTAAGGATGCTTAATCTCTTCAAGCTTAGTAAAAGGAGACTAAGGGGTGATTTGAGGTTTCAACATTCCTAAAGGGGATCAACAAAGTGAACTACAAGAGATTATTCAGGTTGAGTTCTGTTGGTAGACCGGAGGAGTATAAATGGACATTAGCAAAAGGTAAATTCCACACAAGCATTAGGAAAAAAAATGTTCACACAGAGAGCAGTCAATGTGTGGAATAGCCTGCCAGGTCATGTAGTAGAGGTTGAAACTCTGGGGATTTTTAATACCAGGCTTGATATGGTGTTAGATACTATTTGGTCTGTAGGTAATCAGAGCACTAGGTGCAATTTTATCAGGAAAATGGCAAGCATTGTTGGGCTGAATGGCTTGTTCTTGTCATAATGTTGTATCATGTTATGTTAAAAATGCTCTGAAATAAAAGCTGAAAATGTGCACTTGTTGCATGTTGTTGATCACGAACGTAAAATTGTTGAGTACAGAGCCAAATCGATTTTGTATAAAACGTCTTTGTCCCAAACATTATGAAGCTCACTGTAGCTCTATATTTATTTTTTTACATGGAGAAGTCATAGAGGGTAACTGTACTGAAGTTACACAGTCCTGCAGTTCCTGACTGCAACATATCACGTCAACAGCTTTCTCAGTTCAAAGAAAACTGACAGGCTACATTAGATAACCTCCACTCCCCTTTCTCCCTGGTCGACAATATTGTCAATTCAGAAGATTATTGCTTCAGAATTTTTAACCCCCCCCCAAACAATTTCCTGGCCATATCACAATGCTCCAACCCCCCCCCCCATGTGTGCATAGGTAAGGATCTGTTCTGTCCAATTATTTGTTATTTTTATTATTTGTTGTTTCTGGGTCTGACACCCCTCATGCACTGGCAGTCATTGGCTGTCCAGAAGGCAGAGGGCCAGAGTTGCATGACCCAGGACTGGGAGCAGTGCAGAGACCCAGAGACATCAGTGGTCAGTCCTAGGGAAGCCCACTTCAGTCTGGAAATATTCACAGGTTGATAAATGAATGTAGAAAATGATGAACACAACCAACCTTTTTTTGGTGGACACGTATACAGTGACCAATTAAAAACCCACATTGAATTCATGCAGTTAATATTTCCTAAAGTGAATGGTGATGGCAACAGGGGCAGCACCTCTGAAAACATAAACCTCAATAATAGCCCTGAAATCTATCCACATAGAATCATAAAACCTACACCCAAGGTTCCCCCACTTACCTATGAAAGTAATCCAAGAATTTGCAAGTATTTGTACTCTGTACCAGTAATGCTGCCTGTCTGTAGTAATGTGCTGGTGACACACTAATACTGACAGCCATTATTTGTTTACTGAATTTGAATAGATTTGGGTGTTGTGTTCTTGTGGTAGCTCTGGTGAGTGAACTTTTGGTTTTGTGTGGGTGTGCCTGTGGCGGGTGTGTATTTGTGTGTAAGTGAGCATGTGTGTTTGCATTTGTGTGCATGGATTCCTAGGGGTCTATAAGTGTGGCTTGTATAAGAGCAGTTTTAAGTAGAACTGTGACAGATGGCTTCAATATCTCTTTTTTTTAATGTGTTAAACATAAAACTCTGGGTTTATTTTCTCATGTAACGCAAGATTGGATAAAAGGGAAACACAAATATACCATCCCTGGAGTTTGCTTTTGCTACATGCAGAGTTTTTAGTGGATTAGGGTGTTGAGCAGGACTCTCCAGGGGTAGGGGTGCTGGAAGACTTGGTGCTGGGGGGGCGGGGGCAAGGGGGGGGGGGAGATTTAAGTGTGCTAGGTGATGTATAAATGCAGTTGAAGAAGCTGCTGAGAGTGTGATAGCAGACACAGGTAGACTCACTAGATGTACATAATGGAGGAGAAGAGAATGACACAGAAAAACAGGAGCAGATCCCCCCCTTCACCTATTCCTTTCTTTAAGGGACAGCCAGCAGGGTGTTAGCAGACCTGGAACAGACACGCATACACATTGGGGTTGTAGCCACACATGGCCAAAACACCATGAGCTTCCCCACCAATTCAAGGACTCCAAGTCCTTTCAAGGTCTTATTCCCACAAATTCAAAGACCCATAAAAACTGCCCATTCTACATTAGTGTTAGATTCAATAAAATATTTTTTTTAATTTTGTGACTCTGAAAATTAATGCCATCTCAGGATCAGCTCCTTCAAGCCTACTTCTAAACCATTTTGATTCAGAAGACATTTGGAGCAGAATGTGGATTCTGATCCAAAATCAATAGCGTGGACATTAAGCTTCCTAACAAAAAGGAATGGACAGTCAGCACTCCTTGTGCATTTCTTTCTCTTTATTCAGATGTGGAGAGCAGAGGGTTAGGGATAGATGGGATCACAGCGCAGGAAGTGCCATGGTGGGAAAGTGAAGCCCTGGTTGCACATAGGGATTCATAAATGCCCTGCCCGCCCCCCCCCCCCCCCCATCAGTTAAATAGCCCTTTCCTATATACATTTCCAAAGATTAATCAACATTCCAAGAATTTTAAAAGAAACACAAGAGGGTGATTATTGAAAGTAAAAGTATCCTCAAAATCACTCAACCAAAATGTTCAAGCATTTTAAAAATGCCTCTGATCTGCTATGAGTAGGCTTTAAGATGTTTATGTACTCCTTGACTTTATGCAGTCCTCGGTTCTTGGTTTTATTTTGTATAAATCACTGACTTCCATCATCCTGGTAGCCTGATGGATTTCAGCCAAATCCAGTTGAAACCTGTTTAAACTAGGGGAGATTTAGGAGGTGTTAAGATGTTTTCTCATTGTAGTGAAAGCAAGTGGTCAGAGATTCAGATGCACTCCGCAGTTATATCTGACTGAATAGAAATCTACTTCCTGTTTTTATTTTAATAAAGACCCCCTTGTGCTGCTGCAGAGGTGGATATAAAACTGGCATTAATATTTACCACACCAAACTGAATGAGCTTTCAGTCCACCTGAACCTCATGGCCTCACTTACTCAGAATATGAATAAAGAAAAATAAATAAATAACCTGACTTGTTTTTTAAGAAATCAATGAGCTATTTCAAGGATTCTCTCAGTATTCTATATGAATTTTCCCAAATTAAACAAAATATTTACTCCAGTCAGAACCAAATAGTGTTGGGAAATACATTCAGCTTCAACCAGGGGACCAAATTTATAACTCCCTAGAAAGGAGAAGAATTCCCCCTTGGGAATCTGATGAAGGACCAATCAAAACCTTTTTTATTGACACATTTAAGTGCTTGGCAGGTCTAGTGTGACTTTTTTTGTATTCACCAGTCACTGTTTAAAAACTGAAGTTTTAAACCTGTAAATGAGCTTTCTATAGTCAAATGATTGAACTGAAATTAGCAAGCTTTAGACAATGATTGAGCTGAAATGAGCATGCTGTAATAAAATCATATTATTGAGCTGAAATGAGCATGCTGTAATAAAATAATTAAGCTGGAATGGCTTATCAGTACCTGTACTAACCCCTCCACTCCAGTCGTAAATGTATTGGGTGCACACAACAGGACAGGTAATATTTTTTAACTTGGTAGCTGAATACAACTGTAAAGCGATCACACTGAAGGTAGAAGGTAGAAGGCAGAACAGTATTTTGGTACATAAACACCAGGAGCACTGCATGCTCGTTCCCATGGCAATACTCATGGTTCCATGTGGGTGTATTTTCCAAGCTCTCTTCCCTGCATAATGTACACACATACATAGGCCATACACAGATATGAGATCAATAAAAGTATTTATTTTAAGTGGTTAAACAAAGAAGTTAATTCTGTAACAGGTAACAAACAGATACCATCATACCCTAGTGAAGTGTCAAAAATCCAGCAACAGAGACTTTGATAAGACAAACACACAGTAAGCATTCAGGACTCAGGAGATACTGAAACGCTGGAATAAGCACTAGACTATGCTAGTGCTGACTGTGGCCAGTAGCTCCACAGGGCGATGCCCAGTTGATGGGAGGGTAAAGTCAGTTAGGGGATCACATTTCATCGCTACCGAGTGACCCCCACTGTTGACTGGGCGCCTGAAGACTGCATGTTAAAGCCGCATATGAATGGTCTTCCTCTGACTCCACTTTAAAAGAGCTTAGCTGTAGTCTGTGGTGTGAAAGTAAGTGGTGACACAACATGTATTTGGAGTAGAACCGCAATTGTCTATACTCTCCTGTTTTGGAAGTTGGGATAGAACATGAATGAGTGCGGCTGCAGACAGTAGCGCATTCCAAATCATGGTGGGAACTGGACATGATCAGACAAGTTCAGTCAGTCAGGGGTTTTAGCTAAATTGCTCTCTAGTGAACCCTGCTGGTCGCTCAGGCGTCCACGAACTGCACCTCAAAGCCGCATATGAAAGGTCTTCCTCCGACTTCACTCTACACACATTTAGTTGTAGTCTGTGATGTGAAAAGAAGCAGCTGGTGACACCACGTGTTTCAGAGAACATGCATGTGTCTACGCTCTCCCAAATCTGCAGTGGGGATCATGCATGAACGTGGCTGCGGTAGCAGATAACTGGACATTTTAAATTAGGGTGGGAATTAGACATGTTCAGTCCAACGTTGGGTGCCAAATTTTAAAAAAGAAAAGAAAAGGAGGCATAACTGAGGAATGCTTTCAGTTAACCAAAGTGCTTGGCAAATTATAGAAAGAAAACCAATCAAAAGATAAAATTAAGAAAGAATTGTTAAATTAAACAGTTAAAACTGTAGATTATGGGGCCTCTAGTGGCGCAGTCCGTAGAGTGCTATCCAAATGCTCAATGGTTCGAATCCGACCGCCGACCTTTGTCGCACATCTCTCCCTCTCTCTCACCTAATTCTTCCTGTCTCTCTACATTGTTCTATCCAAATAAAACACTGAAAAAGCCACACAAAAAATAAAACAAATAAAAACAAAACTCGAGATTACATGCTCTTCCACAATTATAAAAGGCACAGTACAATACAATGCAATACACAAAGAGCACAGGATGTATGAAACTAAAGTTACATATTTAACATTATAAATAAAGGCACTTAAAAAATAAATCAAAATGTTTAAAGGTGTGATGTCGGTGGTCACTCCTGGCCAGCTCCCTGTGGTGGTAAGGAGCTGGAGTGACAGGGACCTGCTCCTTCTCAAAAAATGTGGGTTGGCTCTATGGCACATCTATGTGGCTTCACATTAACTGACACCATCTATGTACTGTTCCAGGATCTCTTCGATGACAGTACTGTCGTAGTTTACCTGGCCCAGGTCCAGCTCTGGTATGAGGATCACCAGGAGACGGCTCACACTGAGTCGCAGGTTCTTCAGCCTTTCCACCGGACAAAGAACACGTATGAGAAAATACACCTGCTATCCAGACTCAAAGTAAACCTCGGTTTCCCAGACTAGGAATACCATAGCATGCCATAGCATATAGAACTACAGTATATTTACAAACAGCTGCTCAAAATCTCTTGTTTCTAAGCTGGTTCTGAAGAACACCTGTTGCACATAAAAATCTAATAGCCATGCTTTTACACTGTTGTGCTTGCAAGCTAATTGATTATATTACTATCTCCCAGACCACGGCAGGTCAGCTGAGAAATGTGAACCTTTTCTCAAAGATCAACATTTATGAATAAAACTGATTCAAAAAATCTTTCAAGAGAAGCATTAGCTAAGAAAAAAACTAAAAAGCTTGTGCTCTTGTGCTGTGTGCATTAATGCCAGTCTCTTACCTCTCAGCCTCTGTTGATCCAGGCCTGCTGGGACTGTTCCCAGTCTTTTCTGCACAGCTGGGGCTGAGGGCCCTGCTCCCAGCCTCCCTCAGATCATCCAGCTCTTTCTTCAGCTGCTCGCACTGAGAAAAGACAGCTCCTCTCTCTGCCTCCAAACTCTCCAGCTGAGGAGGAAAGGTTTATTGTCAGGAGGGTGGGGCTATAGGTAGGAGGGAGGGGCAATCATTAGGAGGGTGGGGTTATAGGCAGGAGGGTGGGGTAATCGTTAGGAGGGTGTGGTTATATGCAGGAGGGAGGGGTAATCGTTAGGAGCGTGGGGTTATAGGCAGGAGGGAGGGGTTATTTTATTTTATTTTTTTGTTACCTTTATTTAACCAGGTAAAATCAGTTGAGAACCAATTCTCATTTACAATGATGACCTGTCCAAGAGGCGTCAGCAACAGTAAATAGGTAAAATAAACACAGTCAGCACAAAACGACGCATACAGTACAGATACAGTACAGTACAACATACAGTATGACACGACAGTACATACGAAACGGCAAAAGACGGCATAGGTAAATAAAATAAATCAAAAGTCAATAAATAAAATCAATAAACCAATAAATAAACACTAGGTGTTACTGGATTTACTGGATATTCTTTGTACAGTTGTAACGGGAGAGAGAGTGAAGAGAGGGCTGGTCAGCAGGTGCAGCAGTCAACTATGACCTGTTGCAGATTTTGTTTGAACATGTTGAGAGATGTGAGAGCTGTGAGTTTGAGTGTGTTTTGTAGTGTGTTCCAATCATTTGCAGCGGCAAAACGAAAGGAATTACGGCCAAAGACAGTACGGACTTTTGGAATGATGAGCATTATGAAATCACTGGATCTTAAGCGGTAATTGCTGTCGGAAATGTGCAGGAGGTTTGAGAGGTAGCAGGGTGTCTTTCCCAGGAGTGTTTTATAAACTAATTGCAGCCAATGGGCAGGAGGGAGGGGTAATAGGAGGGTGGGGTAATCGTTAGGAGGGAGGGGTTATAGGCAGGAGGGAGGGGTAATCGTTAGGAGGGAGGGGTTATAGGCAGGAGGGAGGGGTTATAGGCAGGATGGAGGAGTTATAGTGAGGAGGGAGGGGTTATAGTCAGTAGGGTGGGGTTATAGACAGGAGGGAGGAGATATAGTCAGGAGGATGGGTTTATAGTCAGGAAGGAGGGGTTATAGGCAGGATGTTCAGGGTTAGAGAAGAAAAAAGGTAGAGACAAAAAATTTGAAGCCAGATTCTGACCCTGGAAGATATGTAAAGACAGCTGTATGTACATTATGAATATCTTCACTCAAATCACACTCCCTATGAAACATAGCCCTAGAGGTCTAATCAAGATTGGAAAAGTATTTGGAGCCTAAAATTGGGTCTTAAATTCAATTAAAAAACAGGTACCCCAGCTTCCGAACTATATAACTTACACTGGACCACTTTCATCTAACCAGGGAAAGTTTCTTGGGATTAAAAAATGTTTGCAAGAGACTTGGCAGGACAGCATACAGTGAAATTTAGAAGTATTGAGACAGTGACACAATTTTTGTTGCTTTGGCTCAGGACTCCAGCACATCTAAAACAATGAAAATGAGGTTAAAGTGTAGAAGATTTAACGCTGCAGTAGGCAACTTTCTCAAATGTTGTAGCATTTTATATTCTAAGTAACTTCCTGTCACACTACTGTAATTTTATAATAGGCTGTTAAGTCAAGCAGTTATGTGGCTGCAGTTATGTGTTGGGCAGCCTTAGCCCAGACACAGATACAGGACCCTTTGGGAGTCTGATTGTGTGAACAACAACTAATACTGTCTACAGCTGGCAAGCAGGGTTCTAGCCGGTTCAAGTTAACGTGATTGGTCCAACAGGTAATGTTAGCTTACCTAGACAGCCTAGGTAAACTACCTAACTTCACCTACCAGATAACGCAAGCAGACATTTCGGTGGCTAAATACATTGAACGTAACTAACTTAATCGGCAGGCAAGCAGACAGTCCAGGTAAATTAGTGTTGAAATTGTGACCTACCTGTTCAGCATGAATAATCTGAGCTCTGCTTCCATCTTCCACCCACTCCCAAAGCACTCACCACCTTCCTAATTGTGCGCCGATGTTTATTCTATTTTCAGAGCAAGCTTTAGCCGATTTTATTTTCTTCTTCTTCACATTACATAGCACCAAAACAGTTTGTTTATCTGCCACGAATGAAGCTCTTTCTCTCTCAACACATCTAGCAAGGTACCATTATGTGAACACACAAGGTCAATCTCACTGTTGATTGTTCACATGAAATGGGCTATCTTTTTGACTGGTTCACATTGAAAACCACCTTGTTTTGTAAACAAATAAAAAAAAGTTTAGAATGCAGAATTTGAGGGTATAAACACAGTGTAGGGTGCTGGATTTCACTCACAGCAGCTCTTCTTGTGATTGATACTAATTAAGCATGACCACTCTCCAATATCTTCATCATATTTAGTACTTGGTGGCAAATCCTTAGCTCTCAATGACTGCCTAAAATCTGTGACCCATAGACATCACCAGACACTGGGTATGTTTGCTGGTGATACTCTGCCAGACCTGTACTACAGCTATCTTCAGTTCCTGTTTGTTTCTGGGATGTTTTGCCTTCACTCTTCAGCATGTGAAACACATGGTCAATTGGATACAGGAGAACTGACTTAGCCAGTCAAGAACACTACACTTTTTGTCCCTGAAAACTCCTTGGTTGCTTAAGCAGTATGTTTGGGGTCACTGTCCTGCTGTAAGGTGATGTGCTGTCCAAAGGGTTTTGAGGCATTTGTTGGATCTAAGCAGACAACATATTTCTGTACACTTCAGAATTCATTCTGCTGTTGCCATCATCAGTTACATCATCAATGAAGACAAGTGAGCCAGTTCTAGTGGCAGCCATACATCCCCAAGCCATAACACTACCTGCACCATGTTTCACATATGAGGTGGTGTTGGATCATGAGATCTCTAGATCAGCAACTCTTTTGTCAGCTTTCTAGTTCATGAATATTGCAAAAACACATATCTGGCCAAGAAAGAGATAAGCAGCTAAGTGTCCAATTATTTGTTCTCCTGTATAAAAGGGCTGTAACTCTTACATGGATCCCTCGATGTAAATATCCTCAAATTAAAGCTGATGGTCTGCACTTTACCCTCATATTCCAGCACATTGCTTTATTTCAAAATATATGTGCTGGAGCATAGATTACATTTACATTACAGGCATTTAGCAGACGCTCTTATCCAGAGCGACTTACACAACTTTTTACATAGCATTTTACATTGTATCCATTTATACAGCTGGATATATACTGAAGCAATTATGGTTAAGTACCTTGCTCAAGGGTACAACGGCAGTGTCCTTACCCGGGAATCGAACCTGCGACCTTTCGGTTACAAGCCCAGTTCCTTACCCACTGTGCTACACTCCGTCCAAGCTACAATCCGTCCAGAGCCAAAACAACAAAAATTGTGTCACTGTCCCAATACTTTTGCCATTTGACTGTAGCATCACATGAAAAATTACTCTTGAAAAATCACATTTTAGAAAACCCTAATAAAACAGACAGAAGTGACAGAATTGACCACGTTGCAATGGTGGTCACTGGGATACTGGACACTCACCTTGCTCTTCAGTTGGTCCCTCTCCTCATTGCAGCAGTCCAAATCTGTAAGGATGGAGTCTATCTGCAGGGCCAGGTCATGTTCTCCCCCGTGGGCCTGGTCACATGGCTCCTGCTTCACGCTGCTTGTCCTCATTTTCTGCAGCTCCTGCATCAGCTTGTCTACCTGTGCCATGTACTGGTCTTTCCCTTGATTGGCAGTCTCCACCTGCTCCCTGTACTTGTCTCTCTCTTGATTAGCAGTATCCACCTGGTCCCTGTACCGGTCTCTCTCCTGATTGGCTGTCTCCATCTGCTCCTTGTACTGTTCTCTTTCTTGATTGGCTCTCTCCATCTGCTCCTTGTACTGATCTCTCTCTTGATTGGCTGTCACCATCTGCTCCTTGTACTGGTCTCTCTCCTTACTGGCTATCTCCCACTGCTCCAACAGCCCATCCTGCTGCATATCCAGGAGGGGGTGCATTCCCCCGCTGGAATCCATGAGCTCCCTGGCCTCTCTCTCCAGGAGCTGCATCTGCTCTGAACTCTTGGGCACATCCTCTCTCAAGCTCCATGTCCTCTCCTCCTCTTCCTCCTCCTTCACCTTGGCCACTCCTTCAGTTTGGGTCTCAACAGACACCTGCTGACGCACCGCTGATGGAGCGAAGGCGGCTGTTGCTGTGGTGTTGGTTTCCATGGACTCCTCTGCGAGGGCTTCATCACTGAGTTGCACCCTGGCCCTTTTTTTTACCAGCTCTGGGGTCAACGACAGCCTCCTAAAGGGAGAAAGTGATTTAATACGTCCAGCAATATTTGCAAAGGCTGCATTTGCTTCTAAAAAACGTTACACCCTTTAATTCCTTTACTTATTCAGCAGAAGGAAGGCACTCAATACTCAAGACATCAGATGCCATATTTTTTGTAGCAAGCTGTCCAATACAACATCATTAACATAAGCGTTTATATTTACAGAAAAGTGTGTCGCATTGATGTTTTGCAGGTACAACCATAATTTGAAAATGCATGTAGACTAGAAACGAACTGCTGTTCCCCTGCTTATGAAATAACATGGGAGGATAAATATTGACAGACCTACACTCCCTTATCTGTCTGTTTTCTGCCTGATCAGTGTGTTGGACCAACCCCACTGTTCATTAAAAACAGTTACACAACTGAATTTGTGCATGTCCGTCAGTCCAGCATCTACAGTAGACCACAAAAAGATTTATATACAGAAAAATCAAAATTCTTTCCTCAACAGAATACTTTTGATCAGTCTGTTGGCATGCAGTAAAATTTAAGTTTATCACCAATAAAAGAGAATCATTCCATGATTTGGGATAGAATGTGACCCGTAGTCCCACATGGTGACACATAATTGACAGTTCTGGAAAATTCTCCAAATCTTTCCTTCACTGAACCGCCGTGTTTGAGGAAACAAAGCAGAAAAACCATTCCTCGCAATGAAAACCTACATAACCTACCAAAATGCATGTACAGTATTTTACAGTGCAACCCAGTTCAAGCTCTACCTTGGGTGTGTGGGCTTGGAGCATGTGGAAGAGCTGTGAGGTGTGCTTTGGGCAGAGGGCCTGGGGCCTGAAAACAGAAGAGAGAAGACAATGTTGTGCTGCTCTACGTTTTGACCATATCCTACTCTACCTTTTGACTGTTGTGGCGCTCTACTGTCCGACTGTGCTCTACTGCTCAACTGTTCTACTGTGTTGTGCTGCTCTAAATTTTGACTGTTGTGCTGTCTATTATCTGACTGTGTTGTGCTTCCATTTTCCGGTGTTTTGTTGCTCAACTGCTTGTAGAATCTTCAGCACTACCTGCGCACTCAGAACTGAGTTTCAGGCTCCCAGCCCTGCTCATAGGTTTGTCATCCAGTGGCTGTTCTTACCAGAACTATTGAGAGGAGTGGAGGTGGGAGGGGTGAAGTGGGTCACATTGCCTCCTGCTGTTGTACCACTGTGATACAAGGTTGTACCACTGTGTGTTGAATGTGTACTCGAAGTGCTCGGTGATGGTACGGAACCTTCTGCATTCTGTGGAGTGTTAGTCATACCGAAGACAGTGTTATTACTCAACTTGTGATTTGCAAATTTTTTTTTCCAAATTTGCAGTAAAATTAAAATTCCTAATAAGGGATGCTAACACTGTGGTAACAGTTGGGTCCAAAAGGCATTATACTGGCATTATGGTAACATTTATAGATTAGGGGACTATGGACCACAGATCTTGAGGGGAGTTTGGGAGAGGTTCCGATCTCATAATCAGTTTTTTATGCAACCACTGCTTCTGCAAATGCACAGAGCTTAAAGCTCAGAGTGTACAAAATTCTGAGCTTCGCAAACTTCTTCAGCATAGTTTCCGAAATGAATACAACAGCAACAGATAAATACTTTCTACTATCTACAACCCTAGCCAAATGTGTAGCACATTTCTATGGCAATTTTGTTGCTAGAAGATCTTCACTTTCGCAACTCGGACTCAAGGGGGCGGAACCAGCCCACTAAGGCACATATCAGATTGCTTTTCCTACAGCAAATTCAGCCAAGCAACACCATCTGCATGTAGTTCCCTCAGCAGGACAGAGTGTATGTTTAACTATAGCATTTATTGTGCTCCCTCACATCCATGCACACGCACACACACACATGTACACACATGCACGTGGACACACACATACACATGCACACCTCACCTGCTGTCTGTTCTCCTGGTGCTGTTTCTCCTCCCTGAAAAACAGGAAATAGGTTTCAAATACTGAATTTTTTTTTTAATCCTGAAACTACAGAAGCTCATCCAAATTCTCTCAGAAGATATTAAACATGCAGTGAGGCTGGTGCATACAGACAAAATATGATGTCACTCGCCAGTTTCTATTGGGAGTTGCAGTGGCAGGATATGATTGGCTGTGTCCCACTGGGAGAGAACAGGGCTTACGGCATTCCAGGTTCCTGTGTGCTCCCTGGTAACACACTTTGTAGGGTGTACGCTATGTAGGCCATACACTATGTAGGATGTACATTACATAGGTACTGCATTACATGGGTTCTTCCATTTTTTTAAAATCGCTATTAATAAATTAATAGAGCTGAAACGTTACTGCCCATGTTTTCAGCGGCCCTGGTTCCGGAAGTAAATTTCCCATTCATGTCTCCATAGACATTTCAGAAATACGCTAGATAATATAGTTTTGACATTCATGTCATGACATTATAAAAATGATTCAGAGCCAAAAAAATCTTCGAAAAACAAAACAAAAGGCAAAGGTACAAGATTGTGTACATTTTTTAAAGAGGGAATGAACTACACCATCCCATAAACTATTGCGAGTGATGTAATCGTATCCTTTTCCCCTCACTTTCAATCAGTTTCAACCACATTTATGATTTTATTTCAGTTTCAACTACATATATGGTTAATTACATTTTTCTCTTTAGTGATTTCTTGTTCGTAATGTTATATCAGTGTTTTATATTATATTGTTCTATGCTGTAGTTCCTGACCTTTTTATCATTTGTGAGCAAAGCTACACTGTAGTTTCGTTTAAACTAAAGCTATGCTTTAGTCATGGTTAGCATAGTACTTTAACAGGGAATTTGTGATTAAAACACAATTTCTTAAAAATGAAGTTGAAATTGGTCCGATTTATGGCTTCTAAAGGAGCATATGACATTGTTTCACAATCTCCTAGCTCATGGTAAGCCTACCTTTTATGGTTAATATATAATGTATGACAAATCAAATTCTCTATGGCAAATATGAATGGTATTTCTACTTCCGAAACCAGACATTTCAGCCCTATTGTCACTCAAGCCAGATTGTACTAAAAAGGGAGACAACACCTTAAACAACATGTGCGGCATTACGCACAGCCTTTTTGGAAGGTACCCAGGTGTCACAAATGAGTGTATATTTCACAAACGAATTGTCCAATACAATATATGACAACTCAGACTCATAAGGCATATCTTTATGCATAACACCAATGGCAAGGTTGTAAGGTTGTATATTTATTCCATGTTTAGTCCCAGATATTGACAGTAGAATGACACGGTATAAACATTTGTCTTGGTTATTTCGTTATTCAGTGAGCAGCGTTCTCACTGCTGTATTGGCATATCTAGGGTGACTGTTGGGTATATCTTCTTGCTATGACAGAATACAAATTTTTAGTGGTGAAAATTTTTATGAATGCCCAGATAGCCACTATTGTCCAGTGTGTCATGGGTGGGGGGTGTAGTTGCAGATGAGACTGTAGGGAGGGGATGGTTGTTAAATGAACGACCAGCGTGACAATGATGGTGCTTCGAAACTCCGTATTTGACATGTTTCTGTTTTCAACTCATAGTTTGGTTGCAGGAGCAACAAATGTTTGAGATGAGCAATCTAGGCATGCCAGCATGCAGAGCACTAGGGGGCTTGTGCAAAGGGATTAAGAGTGAGCTCAGAGGTGAGTCAACATGTAAAAGGACAAGGAAATATCCTCACTGCTTATAGGTCTTTTTGTATGGTTGCTCATCCTCAGAGTCCTTCAGCTCTTCTTCTGCTTCGCAGTTCCTGCATAGACATACACGTTAATACAGGAATGTACAAACCAACAGGTTTTAGAAGAACCCATTAACTGACTGGAAGACCATAAAAACTGAAGTAATTCTGGTAGTGGGAAAATTAGAGTGAGGGTAGAACTAAAAAAGAGTAGAGTTCTTAATCATGCTCTTGTTTGAACCAATGAAACCATTTTGCTTTCCATAACATAAATAATTGGTTAAAATCCATGACTCACTGATAGCATATGGCAACATTGTTTTTTGGTTTCACAAAGTCTTCAATCATTACTAACTTCTAAGGCTTTAACAAATAAAAACACACAAGACAAGCTGGCTTAGTGGTTAAAATAAGGATATGGGTTTGATTTCTAGCAGGGAGGCACCTGTATTGTTTCATTAAACAGCCCCAACAAGGACAGAAGGGGAGGCACTACATATAATCATAGGAGACCGGACATCACCTGTACTGGGGGTCTGGGTTCAAGTAGCAGAACCACTTATCAGGCAGCTTGCTGGCATCTATTCCATCTGGCAGCTTCCTCCATTTCTGGCATGACTCACACTGGGCCCAGTTCTGATCTGGAGATTTCCTAGAACAAAACAAGCATATTGCCTATATACAGGATGTGACCTACATGTTTACAGGGCATAAAAAGGGGCATGTGCAATCAGTTGGTGGCAAGTTTGAATCTTGTGTTGGCCATTTCTGTTATAACACTGAACAAGGTACAATACCCCAACCCAAAACCCTGAAACTCTTCAGTAAATGTGCAGAAATGTAAAGTTCAATATTTGTCAGTTTCTTCAGTATCATGTGCCCCCAACAAATACATAATGCAGAACACTCACTCCATGTCCTCTATTTCCATGTTGCAGTTGGGATTCTTTTTCTTTTTTGTATGGCGCATTTGCTTCCAATATTCCTCCAGCTTCTCCCCCAGCTTATGTTTTACTTTCCTGGAATGACCAGAGAACTGATTTCTATATGTAACACAAAAAGGGGGACACTGGAAAAACAGGGATGCATTGGGTCATCAAGAGTGGGGGGTGAAATTTTTAAAAGACAAGCAAGACAAGACCGCTGTATGAATCCCCTTAGTCTGGAATTTTCTGGGAGATACTTCAGACCAAGGGGCAATTTTCAGGGAGAAATTAACATTGTTACTCTGGCTTGAGGATTTCACTCTGTACAAGACATTTAAAATGTGGTTCAAAGCAGGGCTGGTTACCTGTACTCTTCTGTGTCATCAAAATCCTGTTTGTTGTGCGTTGGTGTGAGGAAGTCGCACTCTATAATGCCGATAATTCCCACACCATTCCCCTTTGTGGAAACAGAGGAATTCACAAACAAATAAAAAAAGGATCCGCTGCACTAACCATGTGTAGTTTTTCCATCAACCCTCTAATCAAATTCAGCAAAACATTTTCTCACCTTGCGCTGGCAGCCAACTCGCTCGTACGCTCGTATCAGTCGCTTTTTGTTGTACATCATTATGCCGTAATGCCCACTGTCTTTGGTGCCGTACCCAAAAGTTATGGGGATAGGCTTCATCTGAAGAAGTAGTTCAGGGCAACAACATCAAATGACATTTTGGTGTCCATGAAAGTATTTTCTGCACTTATCTGCTCTTGAAACTTTTGTAAGAGGGCCACTCTCATGCACACACATCCACAAAACATCAGACATATTAAACAAATCCATTGTGTTGGCAGTTCGGCAGCTTTGATGGTAACATTTTTGATGCGGCTGCTATTTAAACACAAGCCTCATTCTGGAACCCCGTAGCCACCAAAAATATCACCGGGGCCCAAATATAGCTGCAACCAAAAAGAATATAATATTACAGCCAAAACCAAAAGCTGAAGTCCAGTCCATTCTAAAAATGAGTGTGAAGTTATAGGCTATGTTCAGAAATGTAGTGGGTGATTGCTGACTGTAATGCTGCACAGTGGAGTAGCTTTAACAGAAATTGCTTTGCAGGACTGTTCAGAGAATAGGGACAACATATGATTATGTTATATAGGGACAACTATCACACTGCGTAACTGTACAGTTCTCATGAAATGCCTTTAGGTGTAAACTGAAAATGCAAAAACATCAGTCCTATCTGGTTTTATTCATATTTGCACATCTGAACAGTCACAAAAGCATGAGCTCTGCTGCCAACCAACAGACGGCATTCAAATATAAAGCAGAGGTCCTACAGTACTGTGCATTAACCTGGTTAAAAGTGCACTACAAAACTTTGGGTTTGCGTTTGGTTGCAGTTTATTGCATTAATTAGCTAATGTTCCAGGATAATGTTGCCGCAAATTTGTCTTGGAGCCCTAAAATGTGGTATCATACACATGATTTCAGCAGCCTAAATCAGAGACCAACTCTGGAACATTGTAAGGGACAACTCTGATGATTTGTGCTTGAATTTTGGACCGTACTTACGAGCCGCCTGGGATGTCAACGAGCTGATCTAACATCGACCCACCAATGAAAATGACACAAGACCAAGCAGACTTGGGTCAAATATGTATTTGTTTTAAGTCAAAAACTTTCTTTTTTTGGATTCAAATACTTTTCTGTGCTCTGTTGATCTTGCCTGGTGTAATTGAGCCAGCCAATATGACCAGAAGGCGAGGTTTTCGCTATTTCTTTTGGTTCCAATACACCAGACCAGATCAGTAAAGTGTAGAAAAATAGTTGAATCCAAAACAAATACATATTTGACCCTAGTCTAAGACCAACATTTAGCCAGCGCTTTCATTTTCACAGGATAACTGTATATGGTGTCACAGCATGCAAAAGTTGCCTAAGTTTTCTTGAATCCACCCTAGTCACACAGCTAAATCACATGTGCACATGCAGTACAGATCAGAAATTGAGCCCACTGGGCAAACTGTACGGCAAAAGAAGGATACCAGAAATTTTGGCGTGTATCGGTCCTTGCGGGTGTGGGCCAGACTCTTGGAGACCAGCTGAGCCTGGACCTTCTGTCCCCTGATGATGATCTGCATTCGGGGCTTCAGGTACAGAATGCTGCAGTACGCCTGAATCCACATCCAGAGGAGGGAAGAAGAATTAATGTCGAAAGTAAAAAGTCACAGCAAGTCTGTCATTGGCTTTGGCACTGCCAGTAGAACTCCTTGGGTTAAGGAGAAAAATCCACCCTTGTATGCAATTGTATGCAAATATAAAAAATCTTGGGACCACACAGACACTGCATCGTTCAAGGAGGAGGCACAAATTAACTCCCAAGGCTGAACGAACTTTGGTCTGAATGGTTCAACTGAACCCCAAGACAACAACAAAGGAACTGGTTAAGGACTTTCACGCAAGGAAGATGCCCCTACTCCAAGACCAGCATAAAAAAGTCAGAATAAAGTTTTCAGGTGATCACTAGGATGAAGACATAGCCTTTTGGAGAAGTGTTCTCTGGTCAGATTAAACAAAAATTGAACTCTTTGGCCATAGCGATCAGCACTATGTATGGAGGAAAAAGGGTGAGGCTTTAAATCCGAAGAAAACCATCCCAAACGTGAAGCATGGGAGTGGCAGCATCATGTTGTGAGGGTGTTTTTCTGGAAAACGGACTAGTGCACTTCAGAAAATTGATGGCATCATGTGGAAGGAGGATTATCTAGAAATACTGCAGCAACACCTGAAGACATCAGCTCGAAAGTTAAAACTTGGTCGCAACTGGTTCTTACAGCAGGACAATGATCCAAAGCATACCTCCAAAGTTGTAACAAAATGGCTTAAAGACAACAAAGTCAAAGTATTGGAGTGACCATCACAAAGCCCTGACCTGAATCCCACCAAATATTTATGGACTGAACTGAAAAAGTGTGTTCGAGCAAGGAGGCCCACAAACCTGGCTGAGTTAAACGAGTTCTGTCAGGAGGAATGGGAAAAAATTCTGGTAAAGTATACTGAGAAGCTTGTGGAAGGCTACCCTAAGCATTTGATTCAAGTTGAGCAATTAAAAGGAAATGCAACCAAATACTAACAAAGTGTATGTGAACTTTTGACCCTCTGAAAATCTGATATAGTACAAAACAGTTGAAATAAACCTGTCTCTTAACTATTATTTGAAATTACATCTTATGAAAAAAAGTAGATACTCTAATTGACTTAACACATGGAAATGTATGGTAACATGAAATGTGTGGAGTTGTGAAAAATTGAGTTTGACTGTCTTCAGCCTAGGTGTATGTAAACTTTTGGCCTCAACTGTATATATATATATGACAAAACAGGTCCTAACAGTCAAAGGAAGCAAAGAAGGGTGCCTCAGTGCAAAAAGTATAAAACTGGGCTTACTTCAATGCAGTTCAAGGTACTCTCGTTGGAGGAAGGAATGATATTTAAAAAGCCTTTATTCAATTGGCATGAGGAATTTAAAAAAACCTGTCTAACGCCAACAGGTCCTGCCAGTGTTGAGAACCAAAAAACGGACTCTCAGTCATTTCATTCAGTTCACACCTCTCCTGCTCTTGCCCATTAACAAACAAATATCAAAATTTATTTGAGAAATCGTGTACTTAAAATAACAGAATTTTCAGCTCCATGCAATAGAGCAGCGTGAAACCCACACGTGCCTTACCCCCCGTAATACTCACACGTAATGAGTACCGGCTCTCTGGTTCTGAGTTCTTGTTGGTGTTCTGATGATTGTTAACATCACCCGAGTCCACGTGTGGGATCTGAATGTCGTACCGATACGTTTTGAGATCAAACTCCGTCTGCCCATCTTTGGAGCTAAGACACATACACGAAAGTAAAAGAAAAAAAAAGTGTGAACCACACATATTAGTTACGCACTTGGGCAATATAATCTTCTTGACTGAATTAAATACAGTACACACAATACATTGATACAAATAAAATTCAATGTTATTCTCTGTAATCGTTATCATTTTGAGTAAATATGAGCAAATGGACATAGTTAATCTCTCTGCTATATTGTTAAAATTATATCAAAAGAAACATTGTTTACTGAAATTGTTACCAGAGTGGCTGGTAACTCTGAAATCAACTAGCCACATTGGCTAATGAGTCAAAAAGTTCATTTTAAGCCCTGGTCCCAAGACAAAAAAGACACTTTCATACACTTTCCACACCAATCAGCCCCGCACTAATTCAATACTAAAAGCCCAAAAAAAGTTTCAGAATGTCCTAATCCTAATGAGATTTGTGGGGCCTGTAGTGCGGCTTAATCTCAAGACAGCTGGACCACAGCCCCCTGTGTGGCTGGTGGTCCAGTCCCTCACTTTGGCACCTTCTGAGCAGTGATCCCTTCTCTATCTGTTACCCTCTCTGCTTTCTCCCTGTCTGAATAAAGTCAAAAATAAAAAAGGGGGGCAGACCATTTGGTCTCCTTTAAAAAACAAAAAAATTACAATTCCATATGTGAATACATATTATGGTGAAGGAGGGTTTAATGTTAATCATATGGTCTGATTAATACCTGACATGCCAGACAATGGGCTATGTTTTCAGGCTATTATTTTCGCAGTTTATGGTGCCACAGTTACAGTTGGTGTTTTCCACTCTGTTGAGCAGTGGTAACCAACCCTGTTCCTGAAGATCTACCATCCTGTTGGTTTTCATTTCAAGCCTAATTTGGCACACCTGCAACTACTAATTAGCAGCTCAACAAGATCTCTAGCGGTTGAATATTTTTTGTAGGGTTGGAGTGAAAACCTACATGACAGTAGATCTCCAGGACCAGGGATGGTTACCACAGTTCTCATAGTTACTGAATCTACACCCAAAATAGTCTTACTACCACTACACCACTACCACTACATCATAATAGCATTTGATAACAGCAGGATATGTAGTAAGCGCAATAGATGACTGGAGTTTGGGTCTGAATATCAAACACTCTCTTGCACATAGCCATTTTTACACTGACCAGAAATAATACATTTTTTCTACTCACATATATAATAAGCATAACGGCTGGTTTTAATGAGCAAAAGACTGTTGTTTTGAATTAAAATTAATTCAAATTTCAATATATATTAATTCATATTTCTGTATTTATAGACCATTATATGCCCCATAATGAAATACTTGTAATTTTTTGTATGTAATACGATATAATTCTTCCATTCTTTTAAATTTTTAGAATGTTTAATCATCAGGCCTCACCTGCGCAGATTCCATATGATGATCCTGGTTCCCGTGGAGCCCATGGGGGGCATGGTATTGATGGCCTGCAGCTCCTGGAGTAGCTCCTTCTCTGTTTTAAACAGGGAGTGTTTCAAAATGGCTTCCAGGCTGTCTCTATCGCCTGGCTCAATGCTGAGTGAGGTCAGGTGTCAAGGAGGATGGAACTGCAATTGTCAGACACCTGCATTTTTACCTTTACAAACGAGACAGGTTAACTGGGAACTCACCTCTCATTTGCAGTGATAACCTGATCAATCAAAGTATGAAAGGGATGCAAGGGATTACGTAGCCAGACAGATGTGTGGGGGGGGGGGGGTCAATAGGCAGCCAAATTTTCTGAGGGAAGTTTTACCAGGAAGCATCTTAAACCATTTCTGTTTCTGTTTTCAATGCTGGCAAAGGATATTCTTGTCTTCTCCATCTTGTTTGATAGTGACAATTGGCACTTCAATATTCTCAGCCCGAATGGCTGCCAGGTATGTCTGGGACAGGAGGCCCACGCTCATTATGTCCTGGGTTTTGGAAAAGACGATGACGTCCTTCCCTAGACGCATGGAGCCTGACTTGAACCCGTTTCCATAGAGACCCACGGGGGCATGACCCCGAATTGTCTTCTTGTCACTGTAGCCGAAACTGAGCGGAGATAAAGAGGGATAATGGGATCAGGTTAGTGGCATGGGTACAGGGCACTGACTCTCTCCAAAGAATTAAGGTGTGCTTCGGATATATCAGCAATGCCAGTCACAACAAACTGTCACACATACAAAGAGGCATGCAAGCCTTCATGCATCTTACGTATTCACTCTATGTGTGCAACTAAACCAATCGCCAACCATTCCCAGAAATAGGACACAAAATTTAAGTCATTCTTGCATAAAACCTTTTGGGCACAATTTCTTTAATAACTTCTTTAACTGAATCTGTCCTCTCGACAATACCTGCACAAATGAGACTTTGTACATAGAAGATATTGGAGCTGCAATGCATGATTTTGTGAGGGAAATTAGAAAATGTATTTTAGGAACGGAAGAAACAGTGCAGTGTCACTGTCCTCGCTTGACATGGCTTAGTCCATTGTAAGAACAATATTACAAAATTGCTGGTGTGCTATGCTATACTTCTCCCTGGTAGACATCTGTGTCAGGCTCTTCCAGTTTTATGTTGCTTTTTTACCCAATGTAGCAAGCTGGCTAGAGCCACATACAACTGAGCTAAAGATTTAAATCTCTGCCAATAGTATTATTCAATGAAATATCTGGCTGTGTTAAACACAAACTAATGCAACGTAAACATTTGTCCTGCATTTCTTCAGAGGGTAGACATCCTGCCTTGCCTCATGTATCCGGAACAGTCATGTCTTGTGTGAACAGATTCAATACAGAATTTTTCTAAAAAGGAGACCTGTGCATGAACAGGGAAAACCACTACCAATCCTGGATAATTGAATCTAGAAATACTGTGGGTTCAATGTGTGAAAGGGGCTATACAGTGGGAGGCATATTCCTCTTGTGTTGCTGCAACTTCCTTTGATTACCCTGTTGGCTGTTACTGACCTCAACATCTTGAGCATTTTGTTATAGTCCAGCCCAGCCCCATCGTCCATGATTATCAGACATTCCTTGTCCTTTATTCGAGTCGAGTCAATCCATAGATGCTTGGCATTGACGTCCGGGTCGTAGGCATTGTCTAAGAACACAGTGATGGGCAATTAGCCTATGCAAATTTTTCCTCAGAAATTACTGGTCACATTAAGGCAGGATTCTATGTTTTAGGCAGAAAAAGAAAGTCAAAATGCCGGGGGGGGGGGGGATACACTGTGGTCTATAAATGCACAAGACTTTTAAGATTATAAAATATAAAATGGGCGATGACCCAGACTTGAACCACAACAAAATAATTATCCTACTCCCATTACTTTGAGCCAGTCATCTTTCAGTGCCTGACATTTGTGTTGTTGATTGTTCATAATATTTAATTAATTAATTTTTCCTTATACAAATGTTTTATTTGGAACAGCAAAGATGTAAAACAGAAACAAAACTTCAGTTTATGACAGATGGTTACAGAATAACATTATTTCTGTAAGACAATTAATGGATGGTATCATCTAACTTGCAAGTAGTTGGCTATCTCCATGAATATTAATTAAATGTTTTTAACAGAAAACAATAATAATGAATGCGATTTTATCCACGGAAATAGCTATACAAATAGGCAAAATAAATGTCGGGGGTTTTTTTTGTTTTTTGTTTTTTGTTTTTTCAGACACCAGTGGCTCCGTTTATAAACAAATGTAATATTATGTTAAGCACGTTGTCATATTGTTTATTACTAATGCAATACAAGTTTGATTTAGCGCCGTCGGCACAGGTTGTTGATGTAGGCCACTTTTTAATTTGTAAATAGGCTACGTCTCATAATGACAAATGCCGGCTCAGTCGGTTCGCATAAAATCAAACCGGTATAAGCTCGTACACCGGACCAGACCAGCAAAACCGGAAACCGACCCAACATGTCCTGGATAAAAACTCTTGGACTACAAGTGCGTAAAATCTAAAGGTGGATATGCAGACTTACTAAAGATCTATGAAGCAAAAATTAAGCAGTGTACCCAGTGTCTCCAAATCTATCCAATATGTCCAAATTATACATTGCTGTAAATCACAACATAATCGTATATTTCTATACAAATCAACTGTTTTGACTCAAGAAACTTACTTCTGCATCATTGTCAAGTGGGAATTACAAGTACAGTGGTCTAAAATATCTAGGGGTCCAGAAACATATCCAAAATGCTTTTTGTCCATTATAAAGCATATAAATGTGGCCCTTATGAAGGTTTAAGATGAAACATTGATATCAGATTTAAAAATAATGCCAAAACATTATCACACAATGTGGTACAGTATCTAAATGTGTAATCATTAAATCTTTTATGTTTTTCTGTGCTCTACAGTAATGTTTTCTTGTATGGGGATGGGACTACATTCAAACAATATTCAACCCGTCCACTACATTTTGGCAATGATCCAGCCTACATCACATCCGGTACATGAAACACAAACCCTTCTGAACTACCAATTGAACTACTAAGAAACGCTTATGTTACAGTGTGAAATATCCTTATTATAAAACAGTGGTGTTTTATATAAACCTATTTAAAGACACTCAATTTCAGTAATAAAGCATGCAACCAAAATATTTTGAGCAGTAACACTTACATAACGACTAAGAAATCTTATCTGTGATCAGTAGACAGAGACAAAGAACCAATGCTGTTGTTCTCCTCTTCTGACTTGGTCCAGAAAACAGTATCAGTTGATTCTATCAGCTAACATGCCTTAGCCATGCTCAGAAGTTCTCAAGACTAATATTTTCCAAGAAATAATTAATAACGTTTCGCCAGGTACAGTGTCTTTTACTGCTACCACAGGGTGAATGCGTAAGGCAGCGATGATGACTCACAACATTCGGTTACGCTATAAAATGCTATCCCAAAAGTTAAATTAGACATAATACATCCTTAGAAAGCTCATTGTGCACAGCTATTTTGGAAGGTACTCAAGCATCACAAATGTGCGTATATTTCACAAACGGATAGTTGAAGACAATAAATGACCACCGAACCTTGAAAGGAACATCTTTATGTGTAATTTACCAAAGGTAAGATTTTACATGTATGCCATAGGCTACTTAGTCACAGATATTGATAGAAGAATGCTATAATATAATTCTACTAGGCCTATAATTCCTCTTGTTTATATCAGTGTATCAGCAATGAGTAGCATTTTTCACAGCTGTACTCGCATACCTTTGGCTATTGTTGGCTTTATGTTGCTATGACGGAATCCAAATTTTTAGTGGTGAAAGAATATTTTTATGAATGCCTAGATAGACACTATTGTCCAGTGTGTCCTGGGTGGGGGTTGTAGTTCCAGATGAGACTGCAGGGAGGGGGTGCTTGGTAAATGGAGGACAGGCGCGACAACGGTGGCGATTAGAAACTCCATCTTCGACATAGTTGTCCTGAATCGTCTACTAATGAAGCTAGAACACAGGGTTTGTGTTTTCAACTCATAGTTTGGTTGCAGGAGCACTAAGAGTCTGAGTTGAACAATCTCATGATGCCGGTGTCATGGCCACTAGGGGATTGCACCAACAAGTTAAGATCATCTACAAATGTTACCCATGCAACAATGTGATCTCTAGATTTATTCCAGGAGTAGAGGATAAATGCAGCTTTTGTAATATGAATGGAGAGTTGATTGAACGTTTATTTTATAACTGTTTATACACAGCTATGTTTTGGACTGATTTTAAATATGATATTGGTCTTCATAAAATGAAACCTCCAAGTAAACGCCTAAATACAGGGCCTTCCTGGTTGATTTAAATAATTATCTCACTTCACTGCAAGGTATTAAAAACAATAAATCTGAAAAGTGCATAGAACTACTACATATAGTTTTCTATAATTTGCAGCTACATATTGTAATCCACTGATCTTTGTGTTATTTTATTTTTCTTATGATTCTTCTTTTTTTGCCAAGTTTAATCTTTGCTCTGGAGAAGAAGAAATTCAAAAGGACAGAACCACTTACCGATGAGCTCAGCAAAGGCCCCAAAAGCCCAGGTGTGACTGGTACAATTTGTATGTAAATATTTGGGGCTCATCTGCAAAAAAGAAGAAAAATGGTAAAATAAAAACTGTACATAGATACATAGGATACTTCATTATCCCCATGGGGACACCTCCTTAGCAGCATGTAACAATCACATTTACAAACAGACATTTACACCAAGAAACATACAATCATTCGCACTGCAGAAAGGCTGGGGGAAATAAATAAATACAGATAAAAATTAAATATTGTATCTTCCAAACCTACCAGACATATGTTTGCCCCATTAATGTATTGTATGTTTGTACACACAGAGCCAAGTTATTTGAAATAAGATAGGAAACATTGGGTAGCATTGCTGTGGAATAGAGCTTGTTTAATTTGTGAGAGCTATGATAGCCAATATTGTTTCTTGTAATTCAGCCTAATTTTGATATCAATACTTTTAATAGCAGGCCAATATTTAGCAAGTTTGAATTAATGACATGTAGACAGAGCTTTGTATTTGTGAGTAACTTGCCATTTTTATACATTGAAAATGTGTTTATCTTCAGATATCATTTCTTTTTGTACTGTGTTGGTTGAGTGAGACATGCATACACATAAATACATGCAAACACACATACATTCTAGCTGAAAGAAACATATAGGAATGGATTCAGTCATTTTTCCTTTACCATGAATGACAAATAAATTAAAGTATTTGTCATATTTTTAAATGGAAGTGTTTTTCATGGGCTGTTGCCTACACGACAGATCTACTAATTGTGTGCATGTCGACAGAGGATCTATAGTACTAGCTAATATTAATTTAGAAATGTGCTGTTGCAGGGTAGCTACAGCAGCCTAGTTGAAAAGTAGTTAACAGTAGAAACGGTACAGCGGTCAATTTGAAAATTGATATAATATTAAAATTCTATAATATAAAATTGATAAGTCATTTTTTTGCGTTGATTTCCATATGACTGGTAACATTACCTACTGGACCGAATCGCAACGCACATTTTGGCGCTTAATTTCGGAGCAGACTGTACTAACGTTACACCCTCGATCTGTCCAGTTGTTAGCAAGGTAGCAACTGTTTAATTCAGTCAAAATGCTGAAAGCAAAACTGTCTAAAGCGTGGGTGTATGTTACCCAGAAGGATTCAAACAACAGGATGTGCCTTTGCAATAAAAAGACACTCTTTTATACTGGCATTTGCTCGTTCGTGTAAAGAAGATATACAACCAGGTTTGAAGAGTGTTGTTTCAACAGGGGTACCTGAGATTTAAACTCCAGCTAATGTTGCATTCAGACTGTCCTCGTCAACTCATAAAGTTGGAAATTTATCACGTGATCAAATTATATTTATGAGGTGTTTGCGTTCGGGCGGTCATGGCAACTGGTAAATTTATCACATGAACAATACGTATGTCCGCTGGAGATGTAAAGGACATGGACCAATGAGATCACCCACTGTTGGTCACATGATAAATTTATGTGTTTGCCAGATGCCCACCATGTGTTGAAAGCAAGGTGAGGTCAGTGAAACGTCACAACTCGTAAACTCGGGTATCATGGAACTTGTCCAAGTTTACCACTGGTATTTACCACTTGGTCGGCCGTTCGAGTGCATTTCCTGGTGGTAAACTCGGACATTTCCAACTTTACGAGTTGACGAGGACCGTCCGAATGCACCATAAGCACACTGCAACTGACCCAGACTGTTTCTGACCATATTGAGTTTTTTTAATTTGGATTAATCAGCTGGCATCAGGCAGCTCTAAAGTCTGAATTCCTGGCTGATATCCCTGACCAATCAGGGTACACTTCTGTCCCTATGGCTTCCTCCCAATTGGTGCACAAGACCCTAAAACTCTTGGTGTGCAACAGAATTATATGCAGAGCGAGGTCAGAGTATATGACCAGAACTGAGGGTCACATGTCAGCCGGTGGCAAAAATAAGCTGTCCAATATGAAACATGACAGCAAAAACGTCACGTCGGAATATCAATATGGAATTACGAAACAACAACAAAATATCTGCGATCATTACATTCATTTAGCAGAGGATCTCATTTAAAATATGAGGAAACAAGTGCATCCCCATGATAAGAGAGTATACATCTAGTATAGTGAGTGCAGTAACATGTAAAGTAACACTGTTACAATACACACTGATCACTCCACTTTCCCCTAAAAATAAATTGTGAGTCATTAAAATTAAGACTTTTATCCAAATTGGGTTAGGTGCATGAGCATTCAGAAATGATACTATCATACGTTGTACTGTATGGGAACTACTCCTTAGGTAAATGTTTCATCCTAAAGACAGCAGAACACTGTCCCCTTCATTGCACTGGGGAAGTGGCTGTCTGTGTAGTCTGCAGGGAAGACTTTGCATTGCTTCGATCCCCAACGTCACATCTCCTATACTGCCCATTACTCAACAGACCTAGTCCATCTTCCAGTTCAGTCATCTGACTGGGCAAGCCCAATGGACTGTGAAGCTAAACAATTGCCATTCCTCTCACTACGTCATTGATGCCTGCTCAGTAGTAATTACTAGCATGTGCATTCAAATCACTGATTTACTGAAAGCAGGGAAATGGTGGTCCTTGTGGAACAGTTTAGGAGTGTGGTCTCTGGTAGGCACTTGTGACAACCAAAGTTACCCTCCTCCATTTGCTGAGCTGAAATGACAGATAATACTGTGGAGCCTGGGGACAGCTAATCTGTCATTTGCAAACTGAAATAAACTGAATTTTAATTTCACGTATTTCTAAGGTCGTCCTTTATGAGTGAGTATGCCAGGAACACCCACGCGGGTTCGGCCAATAGCTATTTTTATCCGAATTGAACAGCCCTTGATTTGAATAGAACCAAAGCAGGTTTCGTTTACACCAATTTGCATATGAGTGATCTGTTTCACTGACCTCACCCGTAAACGGCACACTTGCATATGCAGTAACCTAGGCTGCATTAAAAATGGTCTGTGAAAAATTTCAGTGAAACGAAAGTGAAACCATGTAGCTCCTTTCCGAAAGGAGCGAACATTCAGAAATGATTTTAATGTGGGAAACTAAACCTCTTATTTGGCTAATGGGATGACATATACGAGAATCCAGATCCTAAAATGCACCAGTTTACGACTTAACAAACAGTACACGGCTGCATACAAACTAAAGATAACCACCTCTGTTTTAACCAGTAGTCTTCTTACAATTCATTTCACGATAACCGAGGTAAAGTTTCATATTGGACATTCACATTTGGAATTTTGTGTCTTAGTTAGGGGCCGAGGTAAAAGTACAAGCATAATCAGGGACCTGTGTGTTTCTTGAATTTTAATAAATTGGCAATCTATTACTTGTGAAAACCAACATTTGACAAAAACACCTCAAACGAATTGCAAGTTATTCTATTAATGCCTGGCCTTCTTCCACAACCTATGGGTTTCACAAGTATAGATTGCCAATTAATTAAAATTCCAGAAACACATTAAAATTCAAGAATTCAAGTAAAATACATTTGTTAACTAAGGCACAAATTACCTAACTAAGGCACAAAATGCCGAATGTGAATGTCTGTTTTATGTCCAATATGAAACCAACTTTACCTCGGTTTTACGATATGCTTATCACAAACTGCCGGAGTGTAAACTTTGGTCACAGGGTTGTTACAGGATGAAGTTGGTTCGACAGAAGGGCTCGCTTACCGCTAACTTTTCCCCACTGCATGTGATCCCTACTACAAGACATCATAGAGCACGACATTCTGTTCCACTTACCGCGCTCAGGGGTATATTTCCAGCAGATTTTCGTGCCATTTTCACTTAGGTGGGAGAGAAAGTAGTAACGATCCCAGTAACGATCAAACCACAATACACAGAACTGCCCAGCCCCTTTCGGTACGTCAGTCTGTTTTGACAACAACCCTGAAGTTGGCTCTCGATGCAGCTTCTGATTCGAGATTTCCAGTCCACCTTTGATTGCATTATGCGATTGTACATGATTCTACCGTGGTCCATGCGCTTTTCCAAGGGCTACGACTAGAAAAGTGAGCTATGGCTGAAATGTGTCACACGCAATTTTTTCTCCCGAAAATCTAAAATAGGCAGTAGGCGGCCACTTTTTGGCAAATCGTCTTTGACGCCATCAATATAGTTATGTAAGTAATGCGTAACTTCCAAATGTAGGCTATTTCTTTCACATAGAATGATAGGAGTCATATATCTTTTGTCATTCAGTGTTGAAATTATGTAATAATTTAAGTGTCAGATGTCCCCTTCCAGGACAACCGTGCCGTGATCAGGTAAAATGGGCCAGTGAAACTGGACAGAAAAACCATAATTCTGAACAAAGCAATAATTATTATTTATTTAATTTTTAGTTGACAATGGTATAACAAGAAATAGTGTTTAAAATTTGTGTACGTGTGTGTGTGTGAATGTGGATTTGTGGTTGTTTGAACAGAAATCTTAACAATAGTAAATATATTGAATTGAAATAACATTAAAATGCAACAGTAATGACATTAGAACAGCAATTACTTTAAGAAACTTTTTTTTTTTTTTTTACATTTTCTGTGCACCTAATGTGTGTACATGTGTATGTTGATGTGTACATGTCACTGTACATACTTTTGTAGCCTTTCCAGCTTTATGTATATCTACAGTTAATCATTTAAGGCACTCTGAAAAATAAAAACTTTGAGCCTTAATGTTTCATGTGGATGATATTTACAGTTTAACTAATTCCTGAAAGCTTTAATGGCACAGGGTTTCATTTCAGGAGGTCTCGGTTCAGCACGTACAGTTTTGTTTTTTGCTGAGCCTGGAAAAACAAATGCTGGTAAACATTTAAATAAAAAAGTTTCATCAGAGCACAGTGGAACTGAAAAAGCCTGAAACTGTGAGGAACACCCTCCCCCCTCCAAACAGAAAATCAGTTTGTGTCCAGCCAGAGGCCATCTTCCCTGCCATCTGACAATAGTTCCACAAGCGGTTTCAAACCTTAGTGCAAAGTCGTGTTGCTCGGTCAGCAGTGAGGCATCGTGGATTGAGGAGATTGGAGTCTCCCTCAGTCACTTGTCTCCACTCTCCAGGGACATCTCCAGTGTCCACCAAGGTGTTGAAGATGTACCTGGCCTTTTCAGGCTGGACTTAGTCAGTGACAAAAAAGTAATTATGCAGAGCCACACATGCCTTTGTGATGTCTTCAGCCTTGTCCACAGAGAGCTCCATGGCCTTTCCAAAGACTCGCCACTTTGCAGCCAGTATGCCAAAGGCGCAACACGTCCTGCACGTGAGTGGCGATAGTTGTAGACATTGCTTAGCAATAAGATTTCACCCTGTTAAAACATACATTTTGCTATGTGTGCATTCAAGAGACTGGACAACTCTGCCCTCCCCACCCAGAAAAACGAACTTTGGGGACACACACGAAACACAGGACTACTTTATAGCTATTAGTACGCACATTTTTATTGAATTTATGCAGTTTATAATATAATACAATATAACACAATTAGTGGCAATAAGTGGCTCGTCACCATTAGGTAGACTTCAAACTTGCGTAAACCACAGTCAGTTGAGTTGTGGACATGGATGAGGTATGCAAAACCACCTGGGCAGTACTGAAATTTTAATTTGTTGTCCTCAGTATTGAACTGTTCTCTTCAAATTCTTCAGATTAACTTTACATAAACTTCTATAACACTCTGATGGCTGTGTGTGACATCAGTTACCACTTCAGATACTGGGTTACTGTGGGGGCACATGATTGGGACAGTGAGACAGGGATCCGTTGTGACGTAGCCTATTTGATGATGCAAGCTCCCCTGAATATGGCTGCATCAGATTCAATTTCAACGGAAAGTCTTTGTCCCCTACAAAGACATAGGGTCTCGGGACTTCACTTCTGGGCAGAATGGCTGGAGGTGGCAGGTGAAGCTTGCCCTGGATGAGCTGGGATCCGAACCAGCATCACTGTCCCAGCCATATGCTCCTATGTCCACGACTATACAGTTGTGACCAAAAGTTTACATACACTTAAGGGAATTCAACTCAGTTTTTTACAACTCCGCACATTTAATGTTACCATACATTTCTTTTAGCAAGTCAATTAGGGCATCTACTTTGTTCACATCAGAGGTAATTTTAAAACAATTGATTAGAGACAGATTTATTTCAGCTTTAATTAATTATATCAGAATTCCAGTGGGTCAAAACATACATACAACAAGTTTACTGTCTCTTTAAACAGTCTGGGAGGCCTGAAAGGCTTGCGCGCAAGGAAGCCCCTACACCAAGATCAGCGTAAAAAAGCCAGAATGAAGTTTTCAAATGATAACCAGGACGAAGACATAGCCCTTTGGAGGAGTGTTCTCTAGTCAGATTAAACAAAAATTGAACTGTTTGGCCATAATGATCAGCGCTGTGTATGGAGGAAAAAGGGTGAGGCTTTCAATCCGAAGAACACCAACCCAACTGTGAAGCATGGGGGTGGCAGCATCATCTTGTGGGGGTGTTTTGCTGGAAAAGGGACTGGAGCACTTCAGAAAATAGATGGCATCATGAGGAAGGCGGATTATCAAGAAATACTGAAGCAACACCGCAATACATCAGCTAGATAGTTAAAACTTCAGCAGGACAATGATCCTAAGCATACCTTCAAAGTTGTGACAAAATGGCTTAAAGACAACAAATTGAAAGTATTGGAGTGGCCATCACAAAGCCCTGACCTGAATCCCATAGAAAATTTGTGGACTAATCTGAAAAAGTGTGTTTGAGCAAGGAGGCGGTCTGTCAGGAAGAATGGGCAAATATTCCGGCAAAGTATTGAGAGAAGCAGTGGCGTGGAAAACTAGGGTTGGTGACACCCAGTGCGGTCGACCTTTGGTGTCACCCGATGTTGTCGACGGGGGGGTTGCTGTTGGATCTCGTCACCCTGGGGGGGGGGGGGGGGGTCTGTTGGATGTTGTCGACCGGGATTATGCATTCAAACGACAAAGCGGTTCTCGTCACATTAACACAGCTATTTACATCAACCGGCAGTAAACTGCATGGGAGAAATTAACTGTTTCAACCCGTAGCTACACAAAACACTGCACAAAAAATTTATTGCCAGTCATTTCGGTATCACCCCCTCTGATGGTGTCACCCGGTGCGGTCTGCACCCCCCACACCCCCCACACCCCCCTAGTGATGCCTCTGGTGAGAAGGTTGTGGAAGGCTACCACAAGTGTTTGATTCTAGTTAAGCAATTAAAAGGCAATACCACCAAATAATAACAAAGTGTATGTACACTTTTGATCCACTAAAAATCTGATATAGTACATAAAAGCTGAAATAAATGTCTCTTAGCTATTACTTAGAAATTACCTCTGATGGAAATACAGTAAATACCCTAATTGACTTAACACAGGATATGTATGGTAACATGAAATGCGTTGAGTTGTGAAAAATGCAGTCTTTTGCCAAGGTGTATGTAAACTTTTGGCCTCAACTGTAAATGTGTACCTGATGTCACACACAGCTATAAGGATGAAACTGATAAAGCCCTTGTAGTTGTGGAAACAACTTCGACTGTTAGCTGGTGCACGGATTCTCATATTTCCCATCTACTGCTTTGAGACAGGATAATTCCACAAATACCAGAAATCTGGCTGTTCTCCTACTGTGCTATATCAAGGGAAATCTACACATTCTCCTTTCAGTGCAGCCCAAATAGCTTTGCACACCTCACCGACAATGCAACCAACTGTTGAAGATCCAAGCTTGAAGCTTGCTGCCAAGGCTCTCAGGCTGATGCCTGTAGCAAGAAAGCGGAGCGTGATCGCAAGCTGCACTGCTGTATCCACTGGCTCAGTGTGGGTTTTTTGGTGTTGAATTAAGGGGGCCACCAGATGGAGAAAGTCATCAAATCTTCCAACGGACATGCAGAAATACTGGAGGTGTTTTTCATCATCAGTTGCCCTCAACTGTAAAATGAGGAACATATTCTCAGTTGTCATGTCTCGATAAATTTAATGGTCTTATGTACCACATTCACGGTTGTCACTGCCATATTTCTCCCGTCTTCGCATTATGTACATTAAAACGACCTCCTCCAATGTTGCCATGTTTGTTTGTTATAGGCAAAAACGGAGGTAGCTGTCAACGTATTCAGGTCCCAATCTGCCCTCTAGTGGATATACCTTTTAAACCCCCAATCAGACATAAAGCAGATGATTTGTTCGATTTACTCATTTGATTCACCGAGCGGCTCCGCCTATATCAGCTTCCAACCAAGGTGTTTTTAAACATGATAGTTTATCACATTGTGCAAAAGCATTTAAATGATGCAATGCGGCAGGACATAACATTGCAAAAATGGAGCATCGCGTAGTTCTGGCAGGTCACGAGAGTCAAGCGCTCCGGCCGAATCAGCTGATGGCTCAGCTGAGTGATGTTCGCCTATCACAGTACATTCACTATCAGGGCGGTCTACTTAAACAGCCTCCCTCTACTCATTCGGCTGCTCCTCCTGCATGCAAGCGCTGCACGTTGCTTCGTAAATCCCCTCCACCACCCCAGCTCCATCCCATGCGTCAATAATTTGCATTCTCCATTCCTATGTGTTAAAAACTGCTTTGCTGCTGGATCTGTTCTGTGTGTACCCCTATAGGGGTGGTTTGGCTGCTGGCCTCCCGGCCTTATCCACGCGGGCTGCGTGGTTGGTGGGAGAGCTCCAGAACAGAGCCATACCGCCAAACATAACTGTATTGCCTTTATTGTCAATAAAGTTCTACTTGATGACAGTGGTCCTGACAGAACCAAAAGTAAACCCATGAGCTGCTGATTGCTTATATTTGTGTTTTATAAGTGAACGAATGGGCATTGCCCTGCTGAATAAAATGAACAATAATCACAACTCTTTCCAGGCTCCAGAATAACAACTGTTTTGAGTTTTTCTAATCGGGTACATTATCTAGTTTTGTTTGCTATCAGAACGACAATAGTATAGAACTCATGGTATAAGACTCAAGTTACTCTATCACGCCAAAGAACGGCTATCTCCACTGCACTGAATGAACGAGTGTCTGACTGAATTGTTCGCGAATGGTAAAAAAAGCCGGCTCTGAACAAGAATCGCAACATTTTCGAGTTTTCGTTGTTTAAAAGTATTGTACAGGGGAATGATATGTTTTGTTATAAGCAGTGGGAAATATCCACTTTAAAAATGAGAGTAGTTAGATAACATTTAACTTGTACAAAAAATTTTCAATAAAAAAATACGTTCATGATTCAACTAATCAACTAAGCAACATCAACTTCAAATAAGACTTTAAGTAGAATCAGGTGTCTTAGCGCTGGGCTAAAACAAAAACCTGCAGCCACACTGGATAAGACTGGAAATCTCTGCTTTATATGGATGCATTTTTATTTTTACTGCAGTGATCCTCAGTTCTAGTCCTGGAGAGCTACAGTCAGCTCGTTTTTGTTTTTCCCATAAGATCAGCGATTGATTCAGACCCAAGAAACCAGGTGACCTGAATTGCTGTGCTACTCAAGTTCTGAGTAACAACGAAATCCAGCAGTCCCTGCAGCTCTCCATGGCCAGAAGTGAGGACCACTGGCTCAAAACATGCTTTTTATAACATTTAAATTTCCATCCATGTGCACTTTCCTTCCCGATCCTCCCCATATTCAATCAACGAAATGTTATATATATATATATATATATATATATATATATATATATATATATATATAAATCTCTCATATAGAAACTCAGTTGTTCAATTAGTCACTTGGCTGTGCCATTGGAGTGTCTATGAGGACCCCTGGAGGATAACCATTGAAATACAAATTTAAATCCCTGAAGGTCGCATGGTGGATACAATCTGGTGGCCCTAATTATAAGGCTGAGAAATCTGAATAAATCAATCAGATACATTGCCGAAACACAAGGCCAATGTGATACATTGTTAAGAAACAAGAACACACTGGTAATCTCAGCAATCCTAAAAAGCCTGGTAGATCACAGAAGACCACCGTAGTGAATGACAAAAATACTCACTCAACCAAAATGTTCAAGCATTTTAAAAATGCCTGATTTGCTATGAGTATGCTTTAAGATGTTTATGTACTCCTTGACTTTATGCAGTCCTCAGTTCTTAGTTTTATTTTGTATAAATCACTGACTTCCATCATCCTGGTAGCCTGATGGATTTCAGCCAAATCCAGTTGAAACCTGTTTAAACTAGGGGAGATGTAGGAGGTGTTAAGATGTTTCTCATTGTAGTGAAAGCAAGTGGTCAGATGCACTCCACAGTTATATCTGACTGAATAGAAATCTACTTCCTGTCTTTATTTTAATAAAGACCCACTTGTGCCCCCTTTCCCCCAAATTAAACAAAACATTTACTCCAGTCAGAACTAAATAGTGTTGGGAAATAAATTCATCCAGGGGATCAAATTTATAACTCCCTAGAAAGGAGAAGAATTCCCCCTTGGGAATCTGATGAAGGACCAATCAAAACCTTTTTTATTGACACATTTAAGTGCTTGGCAGGTCTAGTGTGACTTTTTTTGTATTCACCAGTAACTGTTTAAAAACTGAAGTTTTAAACCTGTAAATGAGCTTTCTGTAGTCAAATGATTTAACTGAAATTAGCAGGCTGTAATTGAGCATGCTGTAATAAAATCATATCATTGAGCTGAAATTAGCATGCTGTAATAAAATTAAGCTGAAATGGCATATCAGTACCTGTACTAACACCTCCACTCCAGTCATAAATGTATTGGGTGCACACAACAGGACAGGTAATATTTTTTAACTTGGTAGCTGAATACAACTGTAAAGCGATCACACTGAAGGTAGAAGGTAGAAGGCAGAGCAGTATTTTGGTACATAAACACCAGGGGCACTGCATGCTCATTCCAATGGCAATACTCACGGTTCCATGTGGGCGTATTTTGCAAGCTCTCTTCCCTGCATAATGTACACACATACATAGGCCATACACAGATATTATGAATACTTCTACAGATCTCATAAGTGGTTAGACAAAGCAGTTAATTCTGTAACAGGTAACAAGTAGATACCATCATACCCCAGTAAAGTGTCAGAAATCCAGCAGCAGACTTTGATAAGACAAACACGCAGTGAGCATTTAGGGGATGAGCTGTGCTGTTAAAACACTGGAATAAGCACTAGACCATGCTAGTGCTGACTGTGGCCAGTAGCTCCACAGGGCGATGCCCAGTTGATGGGAGGGTTAAGTTGGTTAGGGGTTCATGTTTCATCGCTTTTGAGTGACCCCCACTAGTTGACTGGGTGCCTGAAGACTGCAGGGTAAAGCCGCATATGAATGGTCTTCCTCTGACTCCACTTTAAAAGAGCTTAGCTGTAGTCTGTGGTGTGAAAATAAGTGGTGACACAACATGTATTTGGAGGAGAACCACAGTAGTCTTTACTCTCCTGTTTTGGCAGTTGGGACAGAGCATGAATGAGTGCGGTTGCAGACAGTAGGGCATTCCAAATCATGGTGGGAACTGTACATGCTCAGCCTCACGTTGGGTACCAAAATAAAAATCTTTTGAATAAAGATTTAAAAAATAAAAAGCAACAAAATAAATTAATTAAAATAGACAGAACCACAACATAATAAGCACAAACAGCATCAAACTGTGCAGTTCCTTCTGTAATTGAGTTTTGAATTGTGAAGTTTCCTACAGAATGTGATGTCACCCCCGGAAGCTTTGATAAAATAATGATTAATTCCCTTGGCTTGGGACCTTGGTCTAGCTCAGTGGATTAACTGTATTGCTCCTTGTTCCACCATTGACACATTTTTTTTGCCCATAACACTTAACACAACATGTGTAAGTGTGTGGGAAGGTTTTGGCATTGACAAGGTTGTTCAAGATATCATATATCCTTATATATACAGTATAACTATATATTTGACATGGACAGAATGTTAGCATATTAACTAGTATACATGGCTGACAGGTATTATACGACCCTTGAAAGAACTGATTTTACACAAGTCTTAAAACTACCTGCAGAAGATATTAATGCTACTTTGCACCACAATATCAACTATAACAAAATATATCTTTCAGAAATTGAGGCATAGGAGGCTGCTGGGTGGCTCATTCAGTTAAGGCACCACTACGCGTAGTCCATGGATGAGCCCCAAGGACTCTGACCGAATCAGGACCATGCCAGTGTCGAGTCTGTCAACTGTAGCTGGCAGCACCATAGGGCAACATAAAAACTGCCAATTGCATCATCCAGGTTCTTCCAGTCAGGGGCCTTAGTTTCATTGCTATCTAGTGACCCCTGCTGGTCAATCAGGTGTCCACAACCTGCACGTCAAAGCCGCATATGAAAGGTCTTCTTCCAACTTCACTCTACGCACTCTTAGCTGTAGTGTGTGATGTGAAAAGAAGCAGCTGGTGACACTGCATGTTTCAACATGCGTGTGTCTACGCTCTCCCAAATCTGCAGTGGGGATCATGCATGAACGTGGCTGCAGTAGCAGATGACTGGACATTACAAAGTAGGGTGGGAATTAGACATGTTCAGTCCAAAGTTGGGTGCCAAATTTAAAAAAAGAAAAGAAAAGGAGGCATAACTGAGGAATGTTTTCAGTTAAGCAACATGATTTGCAAGATAAAAGATAAAATTTAGAAATAATTGTTATACTAAACAGTTAAAGCTGGAGATTACATGCTCTTGCACAATTATAAAAGACACAGTACAATACAGTAAACAAAGAGTACAGGATGTATGAAAATAAAGTTACATATTTAACATTGTAAAGAAAGGCACTTAACAAAAATTAATCAAAATGTTTAAAGATGCGATGTAGGTGGTCACTCCTGGCCAGCTCCCTGTGGTGGTAAGGATCCGGAGTGACAGAGACCTCTCCAAAAAATGTGGGTTGGCACATCTATGTGGCTTCAGAATAAGTGACACCATCAATGTACTGTTCCAGGATCTCTTCGATGACACCACTTTCATAGTTTACCTGTTCCAGGTCCAGATCTGGTATGAGGATCACCAGGAGACGGCTCACACTGAGTCGCAGGTTCTTCAGCCTTTCCACCGGATAGAGAACACGTGAGAAAATGAGAAAATACACCTGCTATCCAGACTCAAAGTAAACCTTGGTTTCCCAGACTGGGAATACACCTGCAACTCCAGACTGAAGCCCTAGCATATGAAACTACAGTATATTCACAACCAGCTGCTCAAAATATCTTGTTTTTCTGCTGAGTTTGTTCTGAAGAACACCTGATGCACATAAAAATCTAACAGCCATGCTTTGTGCTAGAGTAATATATCATAGACCATGGCAGGTCAGCTGAGAAATGTGAACCTTTTCTCAAAGATCAACATTTATGAATAAAAAAAAGTCAGTTTCAAAAAATCTTTGAAGAGAAGCATTAGCTAAGAACAAAAAAAAACAAAAAAGCTTTTGCTCTTGTGCTGTGTGCATTAATGCCAGTCTCTTACCTCTCAGCCCCTGTTGATCCAGGCCTGCTGGGACTGTTCCCAGTCTTTTCACAGCTGGGACTGAGGGCCCTGCTCCCAGCCTCCCTCAGATCATGCAGCTCTTTCTTCAGCTGCTCGCACTGAGAAAAGACAGCTCCTCTCTCTGCCTCCAAACTCTCCAGCTGAGGAGGAAAGGTTTATTGTCAGGAGGGTGCGGCTATAGGCAGGAGGGAGGGGCAATCATTAGGAGGGTGGGGTTAAAGGCAGGAGGGAGGGGTAATCATTAGGAGGGTGGGGTTATAGGCAGGAGGGAGGGGAAATCATTAGGAGGGTGGGGTTATAGGCAGGAGGGAGGGGTTATTGTGAGGAAGGTGGGGTTATAGGCAGGAAGGCAGGGTTAGAAGAGATAAGGTAGAGACAGAGAAAATTAGAAGCCAGACCCTGACTCTGGAAGATATGTAGACAGCTGTACATACATTATGAATATCTTCACGCAAATCATGCTTTCCCCATGAAATGTAGCCCAAGAGGTCTAATCAAGATGGTATTTGGAAATGTTGAGCCTTAAATTAAAAGGCTTTGGATTTGGATTAAAAACCATTGGCAAGAGACACAATTTTTGTTGCTTTGGCTCTGTACTCCAGCAGATTTGAAATAAAACAATGAATATCAGGTTAAAGTGCAGGCTGTAAGCTTTAAAGCTGCAGTAGGCAACTTTATCAAATTACGTAGTGTTGTAGTAACTTCCTGTCACACTATTGTAATTCTATAATATGCTGCTAAATCAAACAGTTATGTGGCGGAGCATGTGTTGGGCAACCTTAGACCGGATACAGGACCCGTCAGGAGCCTGATTGTGTGGACAGCACCAGATACTGTCTACAGCTAGCAAGCAGGTTTCTAATTGGTTCTACCTAACGTGATCGGTCCAACAGGTAATGTTAGCTTATCTAGCTAGCCCAGGTAAACTACCTAACTTCACCTACCACACAGATAACACAAGCATTTGTGGTGGCTAAATACATTGAACATAACTCACTTAATCGGGAGGCAAGCAGACAGTCAGGGTAAATTAATGTTTACATTTTGACCTACTGGTCCAGCATTAATAATCTGAGCTCTGCTTCCATCTTCCACCCACTCCCAAAGCACTCGCCACCTTCCTAATTGTGCGCCGATGTTTGTTCTATTTACCGAGCAAGCTTGAGACGAATCTATTTTCTTATTCTTCTTTGCATTACATAGCACCGGATGAAGCTCTTTCTCTCTTAACACATCTAGTTAGGTACCGTTATGTGAACACGCAAGGTCAATCTCATTGATTGGTTCACGTTGAAAACCACCTTGTTTTGTAAACAATTTTTTTTTGTTTTTGAATGCAGAATTTGAGGGTATGGTGTTGGATTTTTCTCACAGCAGCTTCTTGTGATTGATACTAATTAAGCATGACCACTCCTCAATATCTTTCTAAAAAAGTTACCTACTGCAGCTTTAATTTTAGGGTATGTAGATCTGCATAGGGTCATCCGCATAGGAATTACAGCCCTTTTTGTACGCAGTTCCCCCATTTTAGGAAAGCAAAAGTAATTTAAAAAAATAACCATAATCTAAAAAAAGTCATCATATTTAGTACTTGGTGGAAAATCCTTAGCTTTCAATGACTGCCTCAAGTCTGTGACCCATAGAATCATCAGATGCTGGGTATCTTCGCTGGTGATGCTCAACCAGGCCTGTACTACAGCTATCTTCAGTTCCTGTTTGTTTCTGGGATGTTTTGCCTTCACTCTTCAGCATGTGAAACAGCATGTGAAAACTCCTTGGTTGCTTAAGCAGTATGTTTGTGGTCATTGTCCTGCTGTAAGGTGAATTGCTGTCCAAAGGGTTTTGAGGCATTTGTTGGATCTAAGCAGACAACATATTTCTGTACACTTCAGAATTCATCCTGCTGTTTCCATCAGCAGTTACATCATCAATGAAGACAAGTGAGCTAGTTCTAGCGGCAGCCATACATGCCCAAGCCATAACACTACCTGCTCCATGTTTCACAGATGAGGTGTTGGATCATGAGAATAAACTCTAGATCAGCAACTCTTTTGTTAGCTTTCTAGTGCATTAAGTAATAATACAAAGACACATCTGTCCAATTATTTTTTCTCCTGTATAAAAGGGCTGTAATTCTTACACGGATCCCTCGATATGGATGTAAATATCCTCAAATTAAAGCTGATGGTCTGCACTTTACCCTCATATTCCAGCACATTGCTTTATTTCAAATAATATGTGCTGGAGCATAGAGCCAAAATGACAAAAACTGTGTCACTGTCCCGATACTTTTGCCATTTAACTGTAGCATCACATGAAAAATTACTCATGAAAAATCACATACAGTACTAATCAAATTTTAGAAAACCCTAATAAAACAGACACAAGTGACAGAATTGACCACGTTGCAATGGTGGTCACTGGGATATTGGACACTCACCTTGCTCTTCAGTTGGTCCCTCTCCTTATTGCAGCAGTCCAGATCTGTAAGGATGGAGTCTATCTGCAGGGCCAGGTCATCTTCTCCCCCGAAGGCCTGGTCACATGGCTCCTGCTTCACGCTGCTCGTCCTCATTTTCTGAAGCTCCTGCATCAGCTCGTCTACCTGCGCCATGTACTGGTCTTTCTCTTGTTTTGCAGTCTCCATCTGGTCTCTGTATCGGTCTCTCTCCTGATTGGCTGTCACCATTTGGTCCCTGTACTGGTCTCTCTCCTGATTGGCTGTCTCCATCTGGTCTCTGTACCGGTCTCTCTCCTGATTGGCTGTCACCATTTGGTCCCTGTACTGATCTCTCTCCTGATTGGCTGTCTCCATCTGGTCTCTGTACTGGTCTCTCTCCTGACTGGCTGTCACCATTTGGTCCATGTCCTGGTCTCTCTCCTGATTGGCTGTCACCATCTGCTCCCTGTACTGGTCTCTCTCTTTATTGGCTGTATCCACCTGGTCCCTGTACTGGTCTCTCTCCTGATTGGCTGTCACCATCTGCTCCCTGTAGTGGTCTCTCTCTTTATTGGCTGTCTCCACCTGGTCCCTGTACTGGTCTCTCTCCTGATTGGCTGTCACCATCTGCTCCTTGTACTGGTCTCTCTCTTTATTGGCTATCTCCACCTGGTCCCTGTACTGGTCTCTCTTATGATTGGCTGTCTCCACCTGCTCCCTGTACTGGTCTCTCTCTTTATTGGCTGTCTCCACCTGGTCCCTGTACTGGTCTCTCTCCTGATTGGCTGTCACCATCTGCTCCTTGTACTGGTCTCTCTCTTTATTGGCTGTCTCCACCTGGTCCCTGTACTGGTCTCTCTCTTTATTGGCTGTCTCCACCTGGTCCCTGTACTGGTCTCTTTCCTGATTGGCTGTCACCATCTGCTCCTTGTACTGGTCTCTCTCCTTACTGGCTATCTCCCACTGCTCCAACAGCCCGTCTTGCTGCATATCCAGGAGGGGGTGCATTCCCCCGCTGGAATCCATGAGCTCCCTGGCCTCTCTCTCCAGGAGCTGCATCTGCTCTGAACTCTTGGGCACATCCTCTCTCAAGCTCCATGTCCTCTCCTCCTCTTCCTCCTCCTTCACCTTGGCCACTCCTTCAGTTTGGGTCTCGACAGACACCTGCTGACGCACCGCTGATGGAGCGAAGGCGGCTGTTGCTGTGGTGTTGCTTTCCATGGACTCCTCTGCGAGGGCTCCATCACTGAGTTGTAGGTTGATGCCCCCTCCGCTGGCCCTGAGCTTTGTCTTCATCATAGCAAGATCACACGGTGCCACTGGCGCTCCGGATTCCTCCACAAGTAGGACGGCATCTGGGGTGGCCTGTGTCACCAGTGGGAGCAACTCCGTGCCAGCTGCTGATGATATGCCGTGACCTTGCACCCTTGCCCTTTTTACCGGCTCACTCTCTGGGGTCAACGACAGCAGCCTTTTGCTCCTAAAGGGAGAAAGTGATTTAATATGTCCACCAACATTTGCAAAGGCTGTATTTTCTTCTAAAATTCCTTTACTTATTCAGCAGAAGGAAGGCACTCAATACTCAAGACATCAGATGCCATATTTTTTGTAGCAAGCTGTCCAATACAACATCATTAACATAAGCCTTTATATTTACAGAAAAGTGTGTCGCATTGATGTTTTGCAGGTACAACCATAATAAAAAATGCTCGCAAGAAAATGCTGTTCCCCTGCTCATGAAATAACATGGGAGGATAAATATCGACAGACCTAGAGTTACACTCCCTTATCTGTCTGTTTTCTGCCTAATCATTGTGTTGGACCCAACCCCACTGTTCATTAAAAACAGTTACACAACTGAATTTGTGCATGTCCGTCAGTCCAGCATCTACCGTAAACATCTACCACAAAAAGATTTATATCCTGACAAAATCAAAATTCTTTCCTCAACAGAATACTTTTGATCAGTCTGTTGGCATGCAGTAAAATGAAAGTTTATCACCAATAAAAAGAGAATCATTCCATGATTTTGGATAGATTGCGACCCATAGTCCCACATGGTGACACATAATTGGCAGTTCTGGAAGATTCTCCAAATCTTTTCTTCACTGAACCGCCATGTTTGAGGAAACAAAGCAGAAAAACCATTCCTCCCAGAGAAAACCTACATAACCTACCAAAATACATATACAGTATAACCCAGTTCAAGCTCTACCTTGGGTGTGTGGGTGTGGACCACGTGGAAGAGCTGCGAGGTGTGCTTTGTGCAGAGGGCCTGCGGCCTGAAAACAGAAGAGAGAAGACTAAATGTTGTGCTGCTCTATGTTTTGATCATGTTGTACTGCTCTACCATTAGTTTTTCATTTTCCTGTATTTTGCTGCTCTAACTTTGACTGTTGTGCTTCTCTACCATTTTCCTGGGTTTTGCTGCTCAACTGCTTGTAGAATCGTCAGCACTACCTGCACACTCAGCACTTTTCTAGCTCCCAGCCCTGCTCACAGGTTTGTCATCCAGTGGCTGCTCTTACCAGAACTATTGAGAGGAGTGGAGGTGGGAGGGGTGAAGTGGGTCACATTGCCTCCTGATGTTGTACCACTGTGATACCGGCTTGTACCACTGCGTGTTGAGGGTGTAGTCGAAGTGCTCGGTGATGGTACGGCATCTTCTGCATTCTGTGGAGTGTTAGTCATACCGAAGACAGTGTTATTACTCAACTTGTGACTTGCTAATTTTTTATCAAATTTGCAGTAAAATTAAAATCCCTTCATACACAATTTGTCTTAAGTCCCCTAATAAGGGATACTAACACTGTGGTAACACCTGGGTCCAAAAGGCATTATGCTAACATTTATAGATGACGGGACAATGGAACATAAATCTTGAGGGGAGTTTGGGAGAGGTCGCAATCTCATAATATGTTTTCATGCAACCACTGCTTCTGCAAATGCACAGAGCTTAAAGCTCAGAGTGTACAAAAATCTGAACTTGGCAAACTTATTTAGCATAGTTTCCCAAATCAATACAACAGCAACAGATAAATACTTTATACTACCTACAACCCTAGCCAAATGTTTAGCACATTTCTCTGGCCATTTTGCTGCTAGAAAATCTTCACGTGGCTCTTTCGCAACTCGGCCTCAAGGGGGCGGAACCAGCCCATCAAGGCACATGTCAGATTGCTTTTCCTACAGAAAATTCAGCCAAGCAGCACCATCTGCATGTAGTTCCCTCAGAAGAACAGAGCCTGTATGTTTAACTATAGCGTTTATTGTGCTCCCTCACATCCATGCACACACACACACACACACACTCAAACAGGGACATAAACACACGCACAGACACACACACACGTATAACTCACCTGCCGTTTCTTCTTCCTGCAAGAAACAGGAAATAGGTTTCAAATGTAATTTTTTTTAAATCATGAAACTATAGAAGCTCATCCAAATTCTCTCTGAAGCTATTAAACATGCAGTGTGGCTGATGCATACAGACAAAATAAGTGCTGGGTGAGTATGGGCTATGATGTCACTAGCCATTTTCGATTGGGAGTTGCAGTGGCAGAATATGATTGGCTGTGTTCAACTGGGAGAGGACAGGGCTTACAGCAGGCAGGGTTTCTTGTGTCACTGCTTTATTAGTGTCTCTTAGCAACTCAGATTCCTGTGTGCTCCCTGGTAACACACTTTGTTGGGTATACGCTACATAGGTACTGCATTACGTGGGTTCTTCCCTTAAAAAAAAATTGGTATTGCCAATTAATAGAGCTGAAACGTTACTGCCCATTTTTTTAGCGGCCCCGGTTCCGGAAGTAAATTTCCCATTCATGTGTCCATAGACATTTCAAAAAAACGCTAGATAATATAGCTTTCAGCCATGAACCGAACCATCCAGCTACAAGATGAATCATGACATTATAAAAATAATTCAGAGCCAAAACAATCCTTGAAAAACAAAAAAAAAGGCAAAAGTACAAGGCTGTGTACTTTTTTAAAGAGGGAATGAACTACACCATCCCATAAAGCATTGCGATTGTTGTAATCGTATCCCTTTCCCCTCACTTTCAATCGGTTTCAACCACATTTATGATAGGTTAACTACATTTTTCTCTTTAGTGATTTCTTGTTCTTATCATTACATCATAGTGTTTTATATTATATCATTCTATACTGTAGTTCCTGACCTTTTTATCGTTTGTGAGCAAAGCTACACTGTAGTTTCGTTTAAACTAAAGCAACGCTTTAGTCATGGTTAGCATAGGACTTTAACAGGGAATTTGTGATTAAAACACGATTTCTTAAAAACGAAGTTGAAATGGGTCCGTTTTATGGCATATGACATCTTTCCACAATCTTGTAGCTCATGGTAAGTCTATCTTCTATGGTTAATATATAATGTATGACAAATCAAATTCTCTATGGCAAATATGAATGGTATTTCTACTTCCAGAACCAGACGTTTCAGCTCTGTTGTCAATTAAGCCAGATTGTACTAAAAAGAGCAACAACACCTTAAATAACATGTGTGGTATTAAGCACAGCCTTTTTGGAAGGTACCCAGGTGTCACAAATGAGCGTATATTTCACAAACGGATTGTCCAATACAATATATGACCACTCACACTTGAAAGGGACATCGCTACACGTAAACCAATGGTAAGGTTGCATATTTATTCCATGTTTAGTCCCAGATACTGACAATAGAATGACATGGTATACGTTTAGAAAAATTAGTCTTTATTTTGTTATTCAGTGAGCAGTGCTTTCACTGCTATATTGGCATATCTTAGTGCTATTGTTTGGTTTATCCAGTTGCTATGAGAGAATACAAATTTTTAGTGGTGAAAGAAATTTTTCATGAATGCCCAGATAGACACTATTGTCCAGTGTGCCATGGGTGGGGAGTGTAGTTTCAGATGAGACTGCAGGGAAGGAGTGCTTATTAAATGAACGATTGGTGCGACAATGGAGCTCCAAAACTCTGTATTCAACATAGATGTCTTGTATCGTCTACTAATTAAACTAGAACACACAGTTTCTGTTTCCAACTCATAGTTTGGTTGGAGGAGCAATGAATGTTTGAGTTGAGAAATCTAGGCATGCCAGTGTGCAGACCACTAGGGGGCCTGCGCGAAGGGGTTAAGAGTGAGTCGACATGTAAAGAGACAAGGAAATGTCCTCACTGTTTATAGGTCTTTTGGTATGGTTGCTCATCCTCAGAGTCCTCCAGCTCTTCCTCTGCTTGGCAGGTCCTGCATAGACATACACGTTAATACAGGAATGTACAAACCAACAGCTCTTAGAAGAACCCATTAACTAACAGGAAGCCCATAAAAACTGAAGTAATTCTGGTAGTGGGAAAATTAGAGTGAGGGTGGAACTACAAAGAGTGGAGTTGCAATTAACTGTTAATCATGCTCTTGTTTGAACCAATGAAACCATTTTGCTTTCCATAACAAAATAATTGGTCTAAATCAGAGACTCACTGATAGCATATGGCTGGTTTGGTTTGGTTTCACAAAGTCTTCTACTATTACTAACTTCTAAGGCTTTAAATAAAAACACAAAAGACAAGCTGGGTTAGTGGTGAAAATAAGGATATGGGTTTGAGTTATGGCAGGAAGTCACCTGCATTGTTTCATTAAACAGCCCCAACAAGGACAGAAGGGGAGGCACTACATATAATCAGAGGAGACCGGACATCACCTGTACTGGGGGTCTGGGTTCAAGTAGCAGAACCACTTGTCAGGCAGCTTGCTGGCATCTATTCCATCTGGCAGCTTCCTCCATCTCTGGCATAAGTCACACTGGGCCCAGTTCTGATCCGGAGATTTCCTAGAACCAAACAAGTATACTTGCCTATATACAGTATGTGACCTACATGTTTGCGGGGCTTAAAAAGGGGCATGTGCAATCAGTTGGTGGCAAGTTTGAATCTTGTGTTGGCCATTTCTGTTATAACACTGTACAGTCCCCCCAACCCCAAACCCTGAAACTTAAGTAAATGTGCAGAACTGGAAAGTTCAATGTGTGTCAGTTTCTTCAGTATCATGTACAATACAAAATGCAGAACACTCACTCCATGTCCTCTATTGCCAAGTTGCAGCTGGGATCCTTTTTCTGTTTTAAATGGTGCATTTGGTTCCAATATTCCTCCAGCTTCTCCCCCAGGTTATGTTTTACTTTCCTGGAATGACCACAGAGAACTGATGTATAACTGTATGTAATACAAAAAGGGGGACACTGGAAAAACAGGTATGCGTTAGGGGTGCAAGTTGTACTGGATGTTTGCATTGGGTCATCAGGAGTAGGGGGTGAAAATTTAAAAAGACAAGCAAGACAAGGCTGCTGTAAGAATCCCCCATAGTCTGAAATTTTCTGGGAGATACTTCAGACCAAGGGGCAATTTTCAGGGAGAAATGAACATTGTTACTCTGGCTTGAGCATTTCACTCTGGACAAGACCATTAAAATGTGATCAAATCAGGGCTGGTTAATTACCTGTACTCCTCTGTGTCATCAAAATCCTGTTTGTTGTGTGTTGGATTGAGGAAGTTGCACTCTATAATGCCGATTATTCCCACACCCTTTGGGATGGCCTTTGTGGAAACAGAGGAATTCACCAACAAATAAAAAAAGGATCCACTGCACTAACCATGTGTAGTTTTTCCATCAACCCTCTAATTAAATTCAGCAAAACATTTTCTCACCTTGCGCTGGCAGCCAACTCGCTCGTACGCTCGTATCAGTCGGTTTTTGTTGTATATCATTATGCCGTAATGCCCACTGTCTTTGGTGCTGTACCCAAAAGTTATGGGGATAGGCCTCCTCTGAAGAAGTAGTTCAGGGCAACAACATCAAATGACATTTTGGTGGCCATTTAAGTATTTTCTGTACTTATCTGCACATGAAACTTTTGTAAGAGGGCCACTCTCATGCACGCACATCCACAAAACATCAGACATATTAAACAAATTCATTGTGTTGGCAGTTCTGTGGCATTGTTAATGTGGCTGCTATTTAAATGCAACCAAAGTCTGACCACAAGCCCCATTCTGGCACCACGTCACCACCAAAAATATCATCACAATAACTGCAACCAAAAATAATATAATATTACAGCCAATACCAAAATCTGAAGTCCCATCTATTCTACATTACATTTATTTGGCAGATGCTTTTATCCAAAGCGATGTACAAAAAGTGCATTTCATGGTTATGGACAACTACAAAACACAGGTTCAATAAGATACAATACTTATTTTGTACAGCTATTTCTAGCCAAGAACACAGTTTAGTTCACACAGTGAACACTATTCTGACCTAAACTCTGCAAAGCCAACTAGGCAGAAGAACAAGCTACAGTATTAGGACAAATACAAATTACAAAAAGGGCTGGGATGGGGGAACATGTTCTTTTAAGCACATGATGTCATGAAAGGGGGGGGGGTGGATTTAGAATGAAATATACAGTGTGGTGGTAGTTAGTCCAGGTATAGTCTGAAGAGATGAGTCTTCTAAAATGAATGTGAAGTTATAGGCTATGTTCAGAAATGAAGTGGGTGATTGCTGACTGCAATGCTGCACAGTGGAGTAGCATTAACAGAAGTTGCTTTGCAGGACTGTTCAGGGAATAGGGACAACATATGATTAGAAGTATTACACTGTGTTACTGTATGGTTCTCATGAAACTAAAAATGCAATAACAGATTATCAGTCCTATCTAGTTTTATTCATATTTGCACAGTTAGGTGTAATACCACCTTGCAAATTCACATCAGAACAGTAACAAAAATATGAGCTCTGCTGCCAACCAACAGAGGGCATTCTAATTTAAAGCAGAGGTCCTACAGTACTGTGCATTAACCTGGTTAAAACTGTATAGGCCTACAAAACTTTTGGGTTGCATTTGGTTGTAGTTTATTGTATTAATTAGCTAATGTTGCAGGACAATGTTGCCGTGAATTTGTCTTGGAGCCCTAAAAAGTGGTATCATACAAACGATTTCAACAGCCTACATCTGAAACCAACTCTGTAACATTGTAAGGGACAACACTGATGATTTTTACTTGAATGGTGGACCATACTTACAAGCTGCTTGGGATGTCAACAAGCTGATCATTGACCCACCAATGACTAACAAGACTAACATTTAGCCAACACTTTCATTTTCACTGGATAACTGTATATGGTGTCACAGCATGCAAAACTTGCCTAAGTTTTCCTGAATCCACCCTAGTCGCACAGTTAAATCACATGTGCACATCCAGTGCAAAGCAGAAATTGAGCCCACTGGGCAGTCTGTATGGCAAAAGAAGGATACCAGAAATTTTGGCGTGTATCGGTCCTTGAGGGTGTGGGCCAGACTCTTGGAGACCAGCTGAGTCCGCACCTTCCGTCCCCTGATGATGATCTGCATTCGGGGCTTCAGGTACAGAATGCTGCAGTACGCCTGAATCCACGCCCAGAGGAGGGAAGAAGAATTAATACCGAGGGTAAAAAGTCACAAAAAGCAATAGAGGGAGATATTCTATGTAATCACAGCAAGTCTGTCACTGGCTTTGGCACTGCCAGTAGAACTCCTTGGGTTAAGGAGAAAAATCCACCCTTGTCTTTTAATAGGAAGCAATCCAGTCAGGACAGGGTTTCCCCCAACCGTTTGGGGGCTCTAAACAAAATAATATTCTTTGTGTGTAAAATCACAGATTGGAGGGGAGGGGGTTGTGATTGCGGACCAGGGTACTGGTCCATATAGAACGGGGTGGCCCAGATGAAAATTGGTGAAAAAAAAGAAAACAGATCAATAGGGGCCACTCTATCGATTGCACGAAACAGCTGTGGGTCAGAAAAATATTTCACACCTGTTCCAATTACAAGAGGATCTAAAGCAAAATTTAGTTTCCCAACTGTGTCTGCTCTGTATTCCCTTATCGCTTTTTGCTCAAGGCTGGTAGGAGTTAAGGATCGGCCCTGACGTGTTATGGCATGTTAGCTGGCATGTTACCCAACACTATTATTTAGCCAGCCACTATCAGACAGGAAATAACAAGCAATGTTAACTAGGACTGAATACATCATCGTATATAACCTGTGAAATAAATGTAATAATAATAATAATATGGATACAAACACTTTAACCCTTCAAACTACAGCCGTTTGTTCTTTCAATAAGGACTCTTGCCAGGGAAGCTTGGCTGAAGCAAGAGACTCCGGAACACCCTGGGATAATCTCGACAAGGGTGGAATCTTGCCCGATCAATCATCAGGGTGGAAACTGAGTAACTGCCGATACGATGCTGCTGCAGCTTCATCAGAGCACTTTGTCATTTGACCTTTGTCAGGTGACAGGCAGAGAACACAATGAATTTCAGACCAAGCCCATATTAAAACAAGTTTCATGTATTCATGTCAATGAAGCTTCATGAGTCTGTCAGGAATAGGCTAAAAGAACAGATTTATGTGCTGGGGAACATCTATAGGCCGGAATGAAAGGTGCATATACTGAGGAGTAGTAGTAGTAATGAGAATTGAGTATCGAGGGTGAGTGAGAAGTAGGGCTGGGCCGGTTACTTCATAATCATGAGATCGACGGTCATTGACACACAAGCAAAAAATCCGTCATAATCGCAATTTGTTAATGTTTTTCTAAAATGTACACTTTTTCATAATGTTGTAGCCAACATAATCTACCTTTCCTATATATATATATATATATATATATACATACATAAACAATTTAATGTATGCTTAAAAACCACATGATCCCTCTAAAACAAAGCCTACAATACTTCTCCCTGCAACAGTCTTTAAATTGCGGGCTGTCTCTGAAGTGCGCTGTCTTTGAAGTTTACCATGCTCCTCCGCTAATCTGGGAGGGGGTTGGGCAACATTGCAAAGGAAGCATTGTTTTAATCTCCCTTTTGCAGTAGGCCATGTAATAATAATAATAATAATAATAATAATAATCATATTATTACTGTTGTAATTACGTTAATATAGGCGAATAACATTGCTTAATATAGTCTTATCAATAAAGATTGCACGTGGTTTGACTAAACCGAAGTTCTTACATTTCTGACAGTTGCAGCAATTTACAGCGCTCTGATTGATGGAATGAAATCACCTCTTCCAGTGAATGCACGTGACCTGTCACTCACAATTTCGCTGACAAGAATAGAGACTTGAGGTAAAATCAAGATGGAGCTTGTTGGCAAAACCAACGTTACGTCGCCAATTTAGACCCATTTTGGATTTAAACCGAATGAAGATGGAGAACCAGACGATTCAAATAAACTAATTTGCCGAATTTGCAATACAACAATACCGTAAAACAATCTAGCACAACATCTGAGAAACCACCCCAGAACGCACCACCCAAGCGAATCTGCTCAACTTGGACTTACATCCGAAGCTGCTACACCATCTACATCTGGCCAGGGGCAGCTGAGTGTGGCCCAAGCATTTTGCCCGAGGGGTGAAATATAAGCGGGACAATGACAAATGGAAAGCTCTGACCGACAGCGGTAACCAACTTAATTCAACCATTGCAGTCGGAAAGACAGGCAATGCCGGTCTGTTTCATTTTGTTTTAACATAGCCTACTTTGTTTAGCACTGTAAAAATAAACATTTTACTTATTTGATTTATTCCAAAACGTTTGGAAATGTTAAATCCTTGTTCTGTTTAAAGAAATAAGTGTTAATAAAGGGTTCATTCTATTCTACTTATGCTGCCTTTTTGTAAACGAAAAGACCGTCGGTTTGACCAAAATAACTGTTTGACTGTTTGAAAAGCACAAAATATTTTCATCTCTCCTAGCTAACAGGAAATGTCGATCCGTTTAATTTAGTTTAATCTATTAACACTGTCACTACTTAAATATGCTATAGGCCTATTGTTTCATTTCCTATTTAATATCTAAGAATGTTTAGACAATTTAATTTGTTTAAACGAATGTTTAGCACTGTAAAAATAAATATTTTATTTGTTTAAAAAGTTTTAAATATTAAATTAAATATTTGTTGTTGTGTTATGTTGTTAATTATATTCAACTCATGACGCTTATGCCAATCGATTCGATTACCTGGGTGACGATAATCGACAAATTCCATGACCGTCAGAACCCTAGTCTTCTGACTGCTAAGTAGCTTGCGTCAGCAAATGTATTGGATAAAACTGGTCCTGCCAGTGTTGAGAACCAAAAAACTGTCTCAAGTCATTTCATTCAGTTCACACATCTCCAGCTCTTTCCCATGAAGAAACACACATAAAAATTTATTTGAGAAATCATGTACTTAAAATAAGAGAATTCTCAGCTCCATGCAACAGAGCAGTGTGAAACCTGCACATGTGCGTCCCCCCCGTGATACTCACTTGCAGGGAGTACCTGCTCTCTGGTTCTGTGTTCTTGCTGGGATTGTTAACATCACCCGAGTCCATACATGGGATCCGAATGTCGTACCGATCCGTTTTGAAATCAAACTCCGTCTGCCCATCTTTGGAGCTAAGACACATACAAGAAAGTAAAAAAAAAGTGTGAACAACACATACTAGCTACACTTGGGCAATGTAATGTTCTTGACTGAATTAAATACAGTATACACAAGAAAATTAATAAACTGCAAATAATAATGCAGTGTTATTCTATGTAATGGTTATCATTTGTGAAAAATTGAGTTTCTCTCTGTTATATTTTAAAAATTATATCTAAAGAAAAATTGTTTCGTGAAATTTTTCAGTTACCAGAGTGGCTGGTAACTCTGAAATCAACAAGCCACATTGCCTAATGAGCCAAAAAAAAAAACATTTCAAGCCCTGATCCCAAGACAAACTATGACACTTTCATACACTTCTCACTAGCATTCACACCAGTCAGCAGTGCACTAATGAAATACTAAAAGCCCCAAAAAAATTAAAATGTCCTAATCCTAATGAGATTTGTGGGGCCTGTAGTGCGGCTTAATCTCAAGACATATACGAGTCCCCCCTGTGTGGCTGGTGGTCCAGTCCCTCACTATGGCACCTTCTGAGCAGTTATCCCTTCTCTATCTGTTACCCTCTCTGCTTTCTCCCTGTCTGAATAAAGCCAAAAATAAAAAAGGAGGGCAGATCATTTGGTCTCCTTTAAAAAACAAAAAATTTGAATTCCACATGTGAATACCTATTATGACGATGGAAGGGTTAATGTAAATCATATGGTGTGATTAATTCATGTCATTGCAGTAACAAACTGTCAGCTCATACAGACTTGGCACTGTGTAAACTTTCACCAGACAATGGGCTACACACTCTACACTCAGTGGCACAGTTACTGTTGGTGTTTTGCACAGTGGTAACCAACCCTGTTCTTGAAGATCTACCATCCTTTAAGTTCTCATTTTGAGTCTAAATTGGCACACCTGCCTCTACTAAATAGCAGATCAACAAGATAGTGGTTGAATGTGTTTTTGTAAAATGAAAAATGGTAGATCTCCAGGAACAGGGTCGGTTACCACTTGCTGTAGTGTGTGTTCTAATAGATATCTAATTTACCTCTAAATTAGTTTAACTACCACTACATCCTAGAAGCATTTGACAACAGCAGGATATGTAGTAAGAGCAATAGATCACTGGAGTTTGGCCTGAAGATCAAACACTCTGTTACCCAAAGCCATTTTTACACTGTCCAGAAATAAACATGTTTTTAGTCACATATTTACTCATAAGCATGATGGCTGGTTTTAATGAGCAAAAGACTATGTGGTGTTTTTAATTAAATTTCAATATTTATTAATTAACATTTCAATATTAATTAATACTTTTTTTGTATGTATTATGATATAATTCTTCCATTCTTTTAATTTTTTAGAATGTTTAATCATCAGGTCTCACCTGCGCAGATTCCATATGATGATCCTGGTTCCCGTGGAGACCGTGGGGGGCATGGTATTGATGGCCTGCAGCTCCTGGAGTAGCTCCTTCTCTGTTTTAAACAGGGAGTGTTTCAAAATGGCTTCCAGGCTGTCTTCATGGCCAGGCTCAACACTGAGTGAGGTCAGTTGTCAAGGAGAATGGAATCAGACTGCAACTCTCAGACACCTACATTTTTACCTTTACAAAACCAGACAGGTTAACTGGGAACTCAACATGCATTTGCAGTGATGACCTGATCAATCTAAGTACAAAGGGGATGCCAGGAAGCCGTTTTACCAGAAAGCCTCTTAAACCATTTCTGTTACTGTTTTCAATGCTGGCAAAGGATATTCTTGTCTTCTCCATCTTGTTTGATAGTGACAATTGGCACCACAATATTCTCAGCCCGAATGGCTGCCAGGTACGTCTGGGACAGGAGGCCCACGCTCATCATGTCCTTGGTTTTGGAAAAGACGACGACGTCCTTCCCTAGACGCATGGAGCCTGACTTGAACCCGTTTCCATAGAGACCCACAGGGGCATGACCCCGAATTGTCTTCTTGTCACTGTAGCCGAAACTGAGCGGAGATAAAGAGGGATAATGGGATCAGGTTAGTGGCATGGGTACAGGGCACTGAACAAGTTTTCCCTGACTCTCTCCAAAGAATTAAGGTGTGCTTCGGATATACCAGCAATGCCAGTCACAACAAACTGTCACACATACAAAGAGGCATGTGTCTCTCTAGTTCACTCTAGTGTGAACTAAACAAGCAACATTCCCAGATAAAGCACACAAAATTACATTCTTGCATAAAATCTTTTGGGCACAATTTCTTTATTAAATACTTTAACTGAATCTGTCCTCTCGACAATACCTGCACAAATGAGACTTTGTACAAGATATTGGAGCTGCAATGCATGATTTTGTGAGAGAAATTATAAAAGTTATTTTAGGAGCGGAAGAAACAGTGCAGTGTCACTGTCCTCGCTTGACATGGCTTAGTCTATTGTAAGAACAATATTATAAAATCGGCATCAGGAATTGCTTGCGTACTATAAAATACTTCTTCCTGGTAGACATCTGTGTCAGGCTCTTCCAGCTTTATGTTGCTTTTTTACCCAATGTAGCAAGCTGGCTAGAGCCACATATCAATGGAAATATACAGTAGTTAGCTATTTAACTTGGCGAACAGAATTCATTTTGTTGCATTTTATTGAAAACAACTCGGCATATAAGTGTGGATTTTAAGCTGATGCATCCACTGTTTATATAATGCTAACTATTTAAGATAATATAACTGAGCTAAAGATGTCAGGATTTAAATCCCTGCCAATACTATTATTCAATGAAATATCTGGCTGTGTTAAACACAAACTAATGCAACGTAAATATTTGTCCTGCATTTCTTCAGAGGGTAGACATCCTGCCTTGCCTCCTGTATCCGGAACAGTCATGTCTTGTGTGAACAGATTCAATACAGAATTTTTCTAAAAAGGAGACCTGTGCATGAACAGGGAAAAACACTACCAATCCCGGATAACTGAATCTAGAAATACTGTGGGTTCAATGTGTGAAAGGGGCTATACAGTGGGAGACATATTCCTCTTGTGTTGCTGCAACTTCCTTTGATTACCCTGTTGGCTGTTACTGACCTCAACATCTTGAACATTTTGTTATAGTCCAGCCCAGTCCCATCATCCATGATTATCAGACATTCCTTGTCCTTTATTCGAGTCGAGTCGATCCATAGATGCTTGGCATTGACGTCCGGGTCGTAGGCATTGTCTAAGAACACAGTGATGGGCAATTAGCCTATAAAAAGTTTTTTAAGATTATAAAATGGGCGATGACCCAGACTTGAATCACAACAAAATAATTATCCTACTCCCATTACTTTTAGCCAATCACCTTTCAGTGTCTGACATTTGTGTTGTTGATTGTTCATAATATTTACACTGCCATTGGTAGGATCACAAAATTCAAAGAGAAAGCACTTCATTTTAATGAAAAGTTGGAAATGAGATGTCACACCCTACCTAGCTTGCTAACAGAAATGACTCCTAGAGTTTTTTTTAAATATCATTAGCCTTTGTTCATTTCTATCAGTTTTATCAGAATGCCAAAACATTTTTAGCTTATTTCATCCAGCTCCGGTTACAAGTGTCATAATTAAATTATGAATGGCATACATTTATTATTTATTGTCTTATTATTTTGAGTTGGAGTAGTCTATTATGGCAAAAATAGTTATTTTTATCAGAACGCAAGTGAATTAGTGTAAAACGCAGATTTTTAATTGTTCTGCATAATAAAGACACTGCATTGCAGGGGCTAGCACGACCACTGCAAATCTTTCTGAACCTTCATTACAGCTTTCAGTTTTATACCCCATATATATTTGCATTTAAACTTACTGTGTATACTGAGATAAACTGAAAACATGCAATCTGTTACTGTTACTTATAGACTGCTATTGACAGTCTGAGCATGTAAGCGCACTTTCATGGCTTGTTTTGTATGCACGCATTTGACCGCACCCATGCTGTGGCCCTGCAGCCCAGCAGGGTGACGCATAATTGCCTCTAGCATCACCCAGGAGTGAATTGCACTGCATTAGAAGGGACAGCTGGCATTGCAGACTTTAGACTTTAGAGGTTGTGATGAGCAAGAACATGATTGAGCACACCAAATTGGGGTGAAAGGCAGGAAAAAGCAGTAAAAATAAAATGTATGTACAATAATGTAAATCTGTGGTGAATCCTTTTTTTCTTTTTGCTTGTTTTGTCTTTCCAAAGAAAAACATGAAAGCAGGTAAAAAAAATAACTTAAAAAATTAGCCTCATCTCCTAACCGCCTATGGCTGCATTCATGTGAAACCAGAAGGGCCTCAATCTACATAAAAGTACATGTCCCCTTTCCAATCTCCAACTCCCATGATGAGTGCCTTAATCAACCGCATATTCGTAATTCATAAGGTTACATGTCCTTCCCAGCATACTGTTGCACCTGTTCACTATACTATAACTGAGGTTATATCATTTATTTGGCTGCTAAAAGACTAATAAAAGCTGAACAGATTCTAATAATTTCTAACAAAATATGCAGAGGTTTTAAATAACAGGCACTTCAGTTGAATTTGAACTCTGAGTACCCCTTTTGTTGTTTGCTGACCCCCCCACCACAAACGACCACTCCCACCCCCTGCACTCTGCCCCACTGCCCCTGTGAATGGTGCAAGGTGGTGACATCATCTAAAGCAGGTGGTGAGTTTGAACTTTTGCTGACACCTTTGTGCGTCATTTCTCTAGTTATAAAATAGGGGTCTTTATTTGTCTTACTTCATAAATAAAATGTTTTACCTTTCAGCATCATTGAACTACCTATCCTTGGTCATTGCCAAATGTCATATTGTGCCATTATAAACTGTTTTTGCCTTTTCAGTGCATCTAACGTACATGGTTTACATATACGTTGAACCGGGATGTGCACCTCCTGGGCATACTGACAGGTTCACTTGCCGGAAGTGCAGCGGCTCTGAGATAGACATTCGAGTCAGTGTCCAGATAGATCATAGTTTTATTTCATATAAATAATAGAGGGATCATAGTCCGGGATAGTTTCACTAACCAGATAAAGTAACCTTAGATAGGGCTCCCTGGGATCAATGTTAGATTGGATACCTGGACAAACATATTGTCCAGGTTAAAGTCGCTTCGTCATGGCACAGAAACATTTGGCATGGCTACAGGTCACAGAGCACATGGCCTGTCATTCCTCTGTAGAATTTGAAAGTAAAAACATAGAATTTACTGATTTCCTCGTAATAGCAAGGCCACCAGGACCCGAGGCAATCAAGCAGCCCAGAAAAATGACACTCCCATCACTGTGCTTAATGATAGGTATGGTGTTATAATGGTGGATGAAAATGCAATGACAATGTGAATAAGACACCACTTCAAAATGATTGCTTTTGCCGAAAAATACACCCTTTTTTGATATGCTAGTCCAGAAAATATTCTTCCAGTGGACTACTGAAATAATTTTAATTGGACATGCGAGTCGAAACTTGATAGTTTTGGCCATAATAAGAGGTGTGTTATTCACATTGTCATTGCATTGTCATCCACAATAATAACACCACACCTATCATTATGCATGGTGATGAGAGTGTCATTTTTGGGGGCTGCTTGATTGCCTCTGGTCCTGGTATCCCTGTCATTATGCACCTACTTATGCACACAAGATTATTTCATGTTTAATTATTGTATTTAGTAAATAATCAAATATATTCAAACTATTTGTGTTTTCCTTTAATCGTGTCATGCTTTATCAGAAAATGTATCTTGGATGAAGATATAACAAAGATTAATGTGTGAAATATTTGAAAAATAGACTATTCCAAAGTGATTCACATACTTTATAGCACCACTGTACATATTGTAATCCACTGGTCTGTGTTATTTTTTATTTATTTTTATGATTCGTCTTTTTTTGCCAAGTTAAATCTTTGCTCTGGAGAAAAAGAAATTCAAAAGGACAGAACCACTTACCAATGAGCTCAGCAAAGGCCCCAAAAGCCCAGGTGTGGCTGGTACAATTTGTATGTAAATATTTGGGGTTCATCTGAAAAAAAGAAGAAAGAATTCTGATGGTAAAATAAAAAACTGTACATAGATACATCGAATACTTCATTATCCCCATGGGGTCATTTCCCTAGCAGCATACAACAATCACATTTACAAACAGACATGTACACCAAGAAACATGCAATCATTCGCACTGCAGAAAGGCTGGGGGAAACGAATAAATACAGATAAAAATTAAACATTGAATCTTCCAAACCTATCCAGACATATGTTTGACCCATTAATGTCCTGTATGCTTGTACACACAGGGCCAAATTACTTTAAATAAGATAGGAAACATTGGGTAGCATTGCTATGAAATAGAGCTTGTTCAATTTGTGAGAGCTAAGATAGCCAATATTGTTTCTTGTAACTTGGCCTCATTTTGATATCAATACTTTTAACAGCGGCAAATATTTTGCAAATTTGAATTAATGACATATAGACAGCTGCTTTGTATTTGTGAGTAACCTGGCATTTCTGTATGTTGAAAATGTGTTTTTCTTCAGATATCATTTCTTTTTGTACTGTGTTGGTTATGAGTGAGTGATAGGCCTAATAGTAATTAATACAAATGTAAGCTATAAGAGAGACATGCATACACATAAATACATGCAAACATTTACGTTCTAGCTGAAAGAAACATATAGAAATGAATTCAGTAATTTTTCCTTTACCATGAATGACAAATAAATGGAAGTATTTGTCATACTTTTAAATGGAAGTGTTTTTCATGGGGTATTGTGTACACGACAGACCTACTAATTGTGTGTCAGTAGAGGATCTATAGTACTAGTTAATATTAATTTAGAAATGTGCAGTTGCAGGGTAGCTACAGCAGCCTAGTTAAAAAGTAATTCATAGTAGAAACGGCCCAGCAGCCAATTTGAAAATAGATATACCTGCCGAGAAGAAGTCATTATCTTGCGTCGGTTTCCATATGACTGGTAACATTACGTACTGGACCGAATTGCAACCTACATTTTGGCGCTTAATTTAGGAGCCGACTGTACTAACGTTACACCTTCGATCTGTCCAGTTGTTAGCAAGCTAGCAACAGTTAAATTCAATCAAAATGCTGAAAGCAAAACTAACTAAAGTGTGGGTGTATGTTACCCAGAAGCATTCAAACAACAGGCTGTGCCTTTGCAATAAAAAAGCCATTCTTTAATACTGTCGTTTTCTCGTTCATGTAAAGAAGATATACAACCATTTCAGGTTTGAAGAGTGATGTTTTAGCAGAGGTACCTGAGATTTAAACTCCAGCTAAGCATACTGCAACTGACCCAGACTGTTTCTGACCATATTGAGTTTTGTTTATTTGGATTAAGCAGCCGGCATCTAGTATTGTGTCGTTCGCGAACTAATCTTTTGGGTGAACGAACTGAACTGAATCACTTCCTGAAACGATCCGTTCATTTCTCAGTCAGTTCAGTTGAGCTCTCAGTCAGTTGCGAGCGAACGTGATTCATTCACAGGGATACACTGAACATGTTCTGTGATTTGTTCACTGAACGTACACAGTGAACGTGAGCCCTGAGTGATAGACAGTCGCTGAGTCACTCAAGCCCGCCCCTTCCCTCCCTCTCATGTCTTGAAGTCTCGAAATAGGAAGTAGTACCAGATATTTTATTTAATAATTAGGCTGGGTGACACAAAAAAATATGTGCTGTACATAATTGGGTAGGACTTTGTTATAGCAGCTTTCATTTTGCAAACGGTATCTTTATCCAACTAAATTCTCAGCTCACTGGCTTATCCTTAAGGAACGATGGTTCTCAGTTCACTAGTTAGCGAGCTGAACTGAACGTTCAGCCATGTTTTCGTTCAGTGAGCGGGACTATGCAGTCGGAGCTCCGAACGATCTTTTGAACAAATCTTTTTAATGAACTGATTTTAATGATTCAGTACACAGAAAAGAACTGCTTTGCCCATCACTACTGGCATCAGGCAGCTCTAAAGTCTGAGGTGCTGTTTGATGTCCTTGACCAATCAGGGTAGACTTCTGTCCCGATGACACAGACATAATTCCTCCCAATTGGAGCACAAGACCATAAAACTGTGGGTCTGCAACGTAAATTACATAGAGAGCTAGGTCAGGATAAATTACCAGAACTAAGGATCAAATGTCAGTCAGTGGCAAAATAAGATGTCCAATATGAAACATGACAGAAAAAAATGTCACCTCGGAATATCAATAGGGAATTATGAAATGACAACAAAATTTGTGATCATGGCATTACATTAATTTAGCAGATGATCTGATTTAAAATATGAGGAAACAAGTGCATCCCCATGATTAGAGTATACACCTTGTATAGAGAGTGCAGTAACATGTAAAGTGACACTGCTACAATAGGCTACACACTGATGACTTCACTTTCCCCCAAAGATAAATTGTGAGTCTTTAAATTTAAGACTTTGATCCAAAATGGGTTCGGTTCATGAGCATTCAGAAATGATACATATTATACTTTGTATGAGAACTACTCCTTAGTTGAACGTTTCATCCTAAAGACAGCCTATTCAGCAGAACACAGTCCCCTTCACTGCACTGGGGAAGTGGCTGACTGTGTGGTCTACAGGGGAGACTGCATTGCTCAGACATCACATCTCCTGTATTGCCCATTACTTAACAGACTTAGTCCATCTTCCGGTTCAGTCATCTGGCTGGACAAGCCCTATATGGACGGTAAAGCCAAACAGTCTCATTCCTCTCACTAGCCTACGTCATTGATGCCTGCTCAGTAGTAATGACTAACATGTGCATTCAAACCACTAATTGACTGAATGTAGAAATGGGGTCTCTTAGGCACTATAGTGACAACCGAAGTTACCCTCCTCCATTTGCTGAGCTAAAAATGACAGTCGGATAATGTTGTGGAGTCTGGGGACAGCTAAGCTGTCGTCCGCAAACTGAAAAACTGAATTTAATTTCACGTATTTCTAAGGTCATCCTGTATGAGAATGTACGCCAAGAATACCCGCGCGGATGCGGGCAATAGCTATTTTTATCCGAATTGAGCAGCCCCTGATTTGAATGCAACCAAAGCAGGTGCAGTTCAGCTTAGATTATACCAATTTGCATAAGAATGAATCTTTTTCATTGACTTCAGGCGTAATAGGAAACCAAATAGTACATAAGCATACAGTAGGCTGCATCAAAAATGAATTGTGCAATATTCGCGTGAAACGAAACTGAAACCATGTAGCTGGGAGCGAGCATTCAGGAATTATTTAAATGCGTCCGTCGGTAAACTAAACATTTCTATTTGGCTAATGGAATTAAATATACGAAAACCCAGGTCCCAAAGCCAACCACCTCTGTTTTAACGGTAGATCTTTGTACACATAGCGAGAGGCGCTCGAAATTAACTTTACTCGGTAGCACTGGTGCTCCCAACTTCGCTCCCAACTGGTGCTCCCAAGTTAGGAGCACCCACCAAAATGTAAGGAGCACCAAAAATATATGCAATATTTTTTTTATGGATAAAAAACGGCAATATAACAGTAAAGGTTTACAAGCAACAGTTAAACTGTCACGCTTGTATTAAATCAAATGCCAGTAAACTGCATCGGAGAAATTAGCCGTTTCAACCGGGTCGCTACACAAAACACTACGTTAACGTTTCTAAAAAAAATGCCGTAATCGTTCGCTTCAATTTTTCAGCTTTCGATAACGCTAATAAATTGAACCTAAACTTTTGTCTTCAGGTAACATCAGTTAACGCGTTAGCTCTCTGTGTCGCGTGACAGTGGAGTGCAGCAAAAGGGAGTGATTTAAGGCTAATATTAATTTAAAAAAAATGTCATCCCAGAACAATTATTTGCACTCGCACAAACGCTCCCAATTATATTTCGAGCCCTGGGTCACAGGGTTGTCACAGGATAAAGGTGGGTCGACAGAAGGGCTCGCTAACCTGTCCCCACTGCATGTGATCCGATACAACACATAGACAGAGCACGACATTCTCTTCCACTTACCGCGCTCAGGGGTATATTTCCAGCAGATTTCCGTGCCATTTTCACTTAGGTGGGAGAGAAACCAGCCCAGTAACGATCAAACTACACAAAACTTATTCTCGCCAACTGCCCAGCCGTTTCGGTAGGCCACGTCAATGTTTGTTTCGACCGATGGTTTTGACAACAACCCTGAAGTTGGCTCTCGATGCAGCTCCTGATTCTAGAATTCCGGTCCACCTTTGATAGCATTACGCGATTTTCATGGCGTCAATTTAATGCCTAAAATCAGCGCGAGCAGATATTCACTGCGCGAGTAAAAAAAGCAACCACGCGCGCAGATATTCACTGCGCGAGCACAGCCACTTTCACGCGCCCAAATTTCAACACCGCGAGTAAAACAATGATCCGCGCGCGAGCTAGTTCTGCTCGCTCGCAACAAAAAAAAAATCGCTCGCGCTGATTATTGGTATTGAATCGACGCCATAGATTTTATGCTTCCACGGTCGTCCATGCGCTTTTTCAGAGGCTACGACTCGAAAAGTGTCACACGTATTTTTTTCTCCCGAAAGCGGTCAAGCCAGCCGCCACTTCGGAAATCAGTCAAGCCAGCCGTCACGCGATTTCCTTCTGCGCGTACACTTGCGTTATTACGGTAATGAACTGAACAATCCGTCGACAAAACGCGTTTTTTTCGTCGTTTTCATTTACTTTACAGTCGAGTCGACTAATAATACGGTTTGATTCAGAAAGTGAAATGAAAAAATACACTAATTATCGTTCTAAACGTCAAATCAATTTCACTGGCTCACCAAGGAGGAGAATTCACTGTGGAATTTGAATCCAGCCTTGACGTCTCTTATACAGAAACACAAGGTGTTCTACTCAGAATACTATTAAAAGATTGGAAACTGTGTGTTTCCAATCACTAATTCCACTTCTGACACATTCTAGAGGACCCCAGGTAGCCTCACCGGCTTCCCACCCGTGAATACTGCCCGTTGAGTTCATTGTTGGGAATAATGTGATAAAATCAGGGATAAATTGAAATAAAAATATTCTGCAAAATACTGAATATTGAAACTGAATACAGATGTTAACCACACAAACCATTTTAACTCAAAGGCAAGTTTATTAAACTGTACAGAATAAATGTAGGACAGAAAAAGGTGTGAAGAGTTCTATAAATTCAGCTATGTGACCTCGTACAGGACCTGCTCCAGGATTTTGTCAATGATGTTGCTGTTATAGTCAACCTGGTCCAAGTTCAGCGCGGGCACAAAGGTCACTAGGAGGCGGCCCACACTCTGGCGCAGGCTCCTCAGCCTGAGACAGAGCAAGGTTAAAGGTTAAAGGTTAAAAGATCATTAGAGCTACATCTACTGTACAATCCTGAGTAGTGCCAGCAAAACTTTGTTGTGACACCATACTGAAGCGAATGTACAAATTGCCTTGTCCGTGAAACTATGGTTCATGACGATTCATTATACTTCCACGTGAAGCCTGATTTATACTTCATCACATGACCCTTGTGATAGGTGTTGTACTGCGAAATTGACATATTTTCAACGGAAAAAAGTACATTTTTCTGTGTCGTGCACCTCTCAAATTTATTCTATAGTGAAATGTGACCGGACAGATCACCAAAATTCGTTGTTTGCTCCACTTTATTATTATGGTGTGGACCAGTGTTCATAAATATGGAGAGAACAGAGGAGAAACAATCAGAATAAATATCATCTGTGTGATGTAGGGATAGATGTGGTTAATTAAGTCACTGAACTGGTAGAAATGCTTGTCCTTCATACAGCATGTAATACATCAGTTTAACTAGAACATATGTGCCTTGTTTTCCCCAGCTTTTTTTCTGATCACATCGTGCTTTAAAAAAAATGTCTTCCTCCTCCTATTTCTCAATAATTTCACCAGGTGCCGCCATGTTTTCACAAATGTAAACATCAGCAGTTTGGCATCTCATTACCATAGAGACAACAGAACCCTCCCCGCTGGCCTTCTCTGAAAAAAAAAATTGTGCAATTTTGGTCATACGACACTTGTTAAAAATGTTGTGCGATAAAGTACAAATTAGGCCGAAGACACTTTACCAGCTTCATGTATAGCATGTGACTTTAGTGTGAGCCACAGGGTTAGTCATTGAGGAATAAGAAAGGATTCCTCATCCAGGTGTAGAACCTGGAAACAGCACAACCTTGGATACAGAGGAATGTGCCTGTGTTGTGGTATGGAGCGCTATGAAATGGATGGGATGTGTGTAGCGGAGGTTGCCCCTGACAGGTTCAGTACTTATGCATGAAGGTGTCCTTGCTCACCTGTAGTCTTCACCTGGACTGGGGCTGAAGGCCCTGCTCCCTGCCTCCCTCAGATCCTCCAGCTCTCTCTTAAGGTCCTCCAGCTCTGTCTTCAGCTGCTCACACTGAGAAGAAAGAGCTCCTCTCTCAACCTCCACATTCTCCAGCTGAGCTCAGCCAGCAGGAGGAAGGTGTTATAGTCAGAAGGGTGGGGGTTATCGTCAAGAGGATGGGGTTATAGACAGGAGGAAGGGGTTATAGATAAGAGGGAGGAGTTATAGTAAAGAGGATAGGGGTTATAGTCAGGACAGCAGTGAGAGACATGTGTGGGTGAGAGTAGGGTTAGAGGGGACAAAAGACACAAGAGAGTCAGCTGTGTGACCAGGAGATAAATTCAGACAATTCATAAACTTCAGCCATTTAAGTCACTCCTATGAAGGCCAGAAAGACACAGTTCAAAACTGTGGCCATTTAACTTTTATGATGACTAGCTTTCTGGTGGTGGACTGAAGGAATGTTTTACTAACAAATACGCATGCCTACATTTTCCTGAATTTGCATCAAGTAAAATGACGTAATCACTGCAACACTGACACACCAACCTTTTACCTTTATTTTTATCATTTATTTGCTTAGGGAATGCTCTTATCCTGAGCAACTTATTTTTTTATTCTTACAAACTATCGATTAATATAATTGTATATTTACTGAAGCATATCACATTAAATAACTTATAAAAAGTAAAGTATAGCAGCAGTGTCCCCATCTAAAATGGGGCTTGAGCCTGCAACCTCTAAGATTACAAGCTGAGTTCTGCAAGCCCTGGAGAACACAGCTACTTTGGGCCAAACTCACCCTGTGGCTGAGCTCAGTTCTCTCTCCCCTGATGGACTCCAGGGCGGCGCACTTGGTTTTCAGCTCCTCCACTTCCTTCTGAAGCTCCCGAACCTGCTCCCTGCACAGGTCGCGCTCCTGAGAGGCTGCCTGCATCAGCTCCACCAGGCGGTCCTGCTGCTCCTGCTGTGCCTCCAGCTGAACCCACTGTTCCTTCTTCTCCTCCCCCCCTTCCACCTCCATTATGGTCACTGTGGCCTTCGCTCTCTCCATCTGTCTTTCAGACCGCTCCAGCGCAACCCGCCTGCGTTTCCAATTCTGCCCTGGCCAGGTAATCATGCCCCCCTCTACCTCTAACTCTCCTGCCCTCACTCCTGCCCCCTCCCTCTTCCTCTCCGCCCTCCTCACTGTGAGCCTGCGGCCTGTCTGGCCTCTGGTGGAAGTGAGCTGCTTGGGTAGTGGTGGAGACGAAGAGGTTGTCAAGGTGAAGGTCTCCACTGGCATCACCATGGGAACTTGGTTGGCCAGTTTTTGTTTCACCCTGCAAGAGGAGTGGGGGCATGGAAGCATTCAAACACAGCAAATGCATATCATGTCATTTATCATAACATAAAAAGTTACGAAAAGGATATTTGGTTACTTTGGTCAGGCTCAGATCAGGAGCACAGGGAACATCAGTGCCTTTTTCAATGATCTATGGTCTACAGTAGTAATCTTTCATATAATTACCATGAAGTGCAAGTATGTTAGCCACACACTCAAGAAGCTTTTTTACCTGGCGAGGGCAGAGGAAAAGGAGCTGGCATTGACAATCGGCATCTTGTTTGTAGGAAGGCGACAACCTGCAGAACACAGGAAGTCATAAAGCCGATTTAGTTAGAGGAATTCAGCACACTCAGTCAAACAAACTGTGCTTGTTAAGACTGCTGTCTGACTGCTGTCCAAGCTTCTCCATGCTGCTTACACCTGCACTGTGCTGACCTGCCCTGCCCACACAGTACCTGCCCTGCTCATACCTGCACTGCTCTCACCTGCTCTACTCATACCTGCACTGCTCTCACCTGCTCTAGTAATACCTGCCCTTCTCATACCTGTGCTGCTCTCACCTGCTCTACTCATACCTGTGCTGGTTTCACCTGCTCTACTCATACCTGCCGTGCTCATACCTGTACTGTTCTCTCCTGCTCTGCTCTCGCCTGCTCTGCTCATACCTGCCCTGTTCTCACCTGCTCTACTCATACCTACCCTGTTCTCACCTGCTCTACTCATACCTGCCCTGTTCTCATACCTACGATGCTTAAACCTGTGCTGCTCTCACCAGTGCTGCTCTCACCACTGCTGTTCTTACTTGCACGCCCCAGAGGAATGGGGTCGATAGGGCTACAGCCAAGAGGACCAGGGTCAGTGGAGCCAGAGCTATCCAGAGCAGTACTGCATTGAGAGGGGCCTACTGCTGCAGGCTTCATAGCAACCGTGTCCAGAAAGATCTGGAAAGAAATAATGATCTTTTAGAAATTGCCCAGACCTCAGGAAAGCAGACACCTTTTCACTCTAGACAATACCAACATATAACACATGTATATAATGATGTACTTAAAGACTGAACTTATTGTACATCACTTTGGATAAAAGTAATGTAAAATTCTATAAAATAACCAATACTGTTGATAGGAATGTGTATTGCAATACACAGAACTGAAGTATGAGGTCCATTCCGTTGCTAGGACTATTCTAGATGGGACAAGCACCTAATTGAAACCCCGCATGCAGAATGTTATTGTAATGTATTAAAAATACAAAGACAAATATCAACAATTGCATGCAGGACAGAATTGGGTTGATTTCCATTGGTAATGTCTAACAAAGAGTGAAAAGATTTGGGATTTTAAAGAACCTTAAACCAAGTACCCAGGACAACTGTTTGGCAACTGTTTTTGCATGCCGTTTGGCACGAGGGTAATTTATTCTTAACCACCTCACACTGTGTTCATCCCCTCATTCACTGATGTGTCATATGTCATAGGGTTAGACTGACCCAACAAAGGAAGAAGATGGAAAAGATTAAAGCACTACTGTAAATTTCTAGAAGAAAGGAACCATGGTTCCAATGTTTTTCCATTAATTCATAGCTATTTTCCCTGTTTTTTCTTTTTTAAATAGAGTGCATATTTATGTGACAGACATCAGAATTTTTAAAGAAGATTTAAGATTATTATAGCTAATAATAATAATAATCACCATTACAAACAACAACAAATGCAACATTATTTTAAAAGGTGTATATTTATAGAGCAGTGAGTTCCCATTGAGCCCAACCACACAGGCATACAGGCAATGCAAGAGTGTAACTTTCAGGGAAGTTATGCCATATAGACACGTCCTACCTGTCCTCCATCATTTGCATCAATCTGAGTTTTACTAGTCTTCCTCCTGTGCCACAAAACACATCAACATATAGCACAGCTCATTAACCACATCTGTGCTGTGAATGGACAAAAGAACACAAGAGCCAGTAGAAATGGGAGAATGAGGTTTCAAAGAACCAATACAGTGTAACGCTACCATATCCTGTATTATCAGTGAGTCACTGAATTGAATCAGAAATTATGGTTTGCTGTGCAGGACAAAACCTATTGATTGGTTCAAAAGTCAGTGACAATGCATTGTAGCTCCACCAGGGGCGGAGACAGGGGTGGGCAGGGTTGGGCATTGCTCACCCTAGTCTCCATCTTGACCAACAAATCAGAAAATGAAAATTGCAAACAGCAGGCACAAGTAATTCATTACTTGGGGTCCTGCACAGGTTCTTTACAGTCAAATGCATATGGCGCAAGATATATTGATAATTTAATATGCAACTAGTATATGGCATTTGCTTTATAAGCCCTTAGTTCAACATATCAGAATGGTTTATAAAAACAAAAGTGGATCTCAGAAAAAAAATGGATGTATGGATGGCTTAAAAAAAAAAAAAAGTTGCCGACTCAAACACGACAAAACGTCTGACCACTATTAGCCTTCATTAGGAATATGTAAATAACTGTCCCTGCTCAACTGCCGTCATTCACACATTGCCGTATCCCAAGTTGGGACAAATGGAGCATCGCGTAGTTCTGGCAGGCCACAAGAGTCAAGCGCTCCGGCTGAATCAGCTGATGGCTCAGCTGAGTGATGTTCGCCTATCACAGTACATTCACTAACAGGGCGGTCTACTTAAACAGCCTCCCTCTACTCATTCGGCTGCTCCTCCTGCATGCAAGCGCTGCACGTTGCTTCGTAAATCCCCTCCACCACCCCAGCTCCATCCCCATGCGTCAAGAATTTGCATTTCTCCATTCCTATGTGTTAAGAATTTGTATTGCTCCATCCCTATGTGTTAAGAAATTGCATTGCTCCATCCCTATGTGTTAAGAACTTGCTTTGCTGCTGGATCTGTTCTGTGTGTACCCCTCTAGGGGGGTTTGGCTGCTGGCCTCCCGGCCTTATCCACGCGGGCTGCGTGGTTGGAGGGAGAGCTCCAGAACAGAGCCATACCGCCAAACATAAATGTATTGCCTTTATTGTCAATAAAGTTCTACTTTGATGACAGTGGTCCTGACAAAATGCTTATTGTGGCACACTATCTGGAAATGTCTACCTTCAGATGAGGTGTGTAGGCTACTTTGCCTGTCACAGTCACAACAGGGGAGTGGTCATTTTCCAAATTAAAATGAATCAAGGACTACCTGAGAAGCAACAGAGCAGGAGAGACTGAATAGACTGGCTATATTAACAATAGCATCAGAGCTCAGAAGCTCAACTCCAAGAAGATTCTGACAATTGTTCACAACACATGGCTGGTTGGATGCCCTTTAAATGAGTGAGTAGATAAAAGTTCCTTTCAAAGTGTTTTTGATTTGATTTGCATGGGCAAAGCTGCCTTGATCGTGAAGTTTCATTTCAGGAACTGTTAATCACATACAATGTTTCTTAAAGTGAAAGCATCAGATAATTTTCAAGCTCCAAAACTTTAAGTAGGGCGGATGAAAATGTGTTGAGTGATATCAGCTCTGAAACAAGCTGCTGTTTCCGTGTGATATAAAAATATTCTTACCATGCGTAAGCAATGGGTTGTATGGTTTTTGTTATGATCCCCCACATTAAAGAATTTTTCGTCTTGGTGTTATATATTGGGGCGATATTGATTGTGCATTCCCCTCTGCAGCTTTAGCGAGTTTGAAGGGTGTGAAGGCGGTAATGGGTGGATTTCATTATAATGTGATTCGATTTTTAGCTAATCAGTAGTGCAGTATTTGGCTGCAGTAATACTTGATACCTAGCTAGGTGGCTAGCGAACTCCTAGGCCAGTGATCAAGTTGGGATTCTGTAAATGCATAGCATAGCCAATGCACTGTATTCATACCCTGCTAGCCTACTACAATGTGAACAGTGGCTGTGCCAAACCATGCCTCTTTTTTGGATGTTTGTTCTGATGTGTTGTGTAGGCCTTGGCTATCTATAGGCCTAGGTGTTTGGGATGTGTGTTTTGATGACCATCTGTTTACCTTGACCTCCCTCTAGAGTCCCACATTGATGACATATTTTTGTAGGCCAACCCAGAAGCTTCTTCCACCATGGGTTCCCTCAGTTGATTTGATCCTATGTTTTTTTTTCCATAGGGATTTTGATTCCTGTAGAAAATAATGTCTGTGATTAGCATAAGCTTAGGAGAGATTCATGCTTTGTTCTACCACAAATTACACCCAATAATATCTCAATGTGAATTTTGAAGTTGTTATGTACTTTAAAAAGTTGCTAAGAAGTTGCTGTATTGAAACTACAATGGTTGTCGAGTGTAGGAGGGCTAGTATGGAAACTTGAGTGGTAGTTAGAGGAATACGACCGCTGTTGTGGTTTCAATAACACCTTGTTAGCAACTTATCATTTTAAAGCACATAACAGCTTCGAAATTTAGGGCTGAATATTGATACTAATGGCTGCAATTTATGTTATGGAAAAAACATGTAACTCTTGTAAGCTTATGTTAACCAAAGACCTTATTTTCTGCAGGAATCAAAATAAAAAAGTGAATAAATTGTAAATATGCAGAGAACCCATGGCTCAATTCACTTCTGGGTTTTAAGACTACAAACTGTGGCACTCTACACCCTAACTTGTACAACCCAACAGTGTCTACTATAAATAATGTTCTCCTCCCTGCTGCTCTGCAATTGCTACCACCCCCTCCAACCTGTTTTTTTCTTAGCTATTCTAAGAATATTATTGAAGACATTTGCATAAATTTAAAATGTGTTCCAGTTAAAGATTAATTTATTCTCTCCATGTCAAACTCACTACCTCTTAGAAATACGCCATTGGTCTTGATTTTTTGGCTGTCAGCTCACAACAATGCTGAAACTGAAATTGATGTGTGAACTGTTCTGTCGATGCATTTTAGAACGACCCCTGAGCTCCACTCATTATGAAATTAATGATACCGCATTATCCCATTACTAAAAACAAAGTGAAACATCTTACTGTCGTTTGTAGGGTTTTGGGTATGACCGCTGATCCTCATCTGAATCTTCAGGCTCTTCCTCCGCTTGGCAGCTCCTGGAACAACACGTTATACATTTTTTTTTTTCTAACACCATATCTCCAGCTCTGTTGGCATTAAATGTACCTTTAAGTTTCTTTGGCTAAAAGTATCTACTGAATGCCTACATTGTAAATAGTAAAAAGGTCAGAACAAGAGGAAGAGCCAAGAATTTTACTCCAACTGAGCCAAGTTAAGGGAAAAATAATTTAATTAGTGTTGGCACCATTCATGTCTAGTGAGGTGAAGAGGTGCCGACAGGAGTCTTGACACACTGAAATGTCTTCTTACACTGAGTCGAGTCAATCAGTGGATAAGGGAAGACATCTAAATCTCCTGCCAAAAAAACACCCCTCACCCTACAGTTAGACTGACTGACTCCATGATCAAAGGTAAGGATGTGGACCTTTCCGCCTCGGATCAGCATGCAACATGTAGTGTGAACAAACTGCCACCCCTACCCCCACATTGGTCTCACCCCAAAATATCTGACATTCTGCCCCTCATGAGTGTCACCTGAACTGGGGGTCTGGGTTCATCTGGCAGAACCACTTCTTGGGCAGCAGGCCACAGTCGATGCCATCTGGAAGCCTTCTCCACTTCAGGCAGTTGTCACACTGGACCCAGCTTTGATCCGGAAATTTTCTTCAAAGAGTTCAAAGAGCAAAGGCATGGTCAAACAGAGGCTCATACCATACACCCAAGAGCAGAAACATGGTCAAGCACAGCTGTACACTGAAAAACATTAGGAAGGATCTCAGCAACCAGTTATTAATGTAAGAAACAAAATTGCCAGACACAGATTCACAGTATGGTCTCACACTAACTATTCAACATTTCTGTATTTATTAGTTTTTAGTTTCAATTGCTTTTAAATATTAATCATGGTTTTATATTTCTGTTTAGTGACCACCGTATTACTGTAAGCACCATAGATAAAGCCTTTTTTAAAAATTATTTTAAGACTGTTCCCACATGTACTGGAAAACCTGGACTTTTCTGATAGATTTGGAAGTCATGGAAAATGAGAGAATTGCAAAAATGTCCTGGAAAACAATTAGCCAGCCAACAAAATATTTTTAGAGCAACCACAACCTTCAAAGCTAACAATTTTAAAGGTTATTATTCTGGAACACTCACACAGCATCCTCTATGGGTGTACTGCACTTGGGGTCCTCTTTCTTGCGCTTGTATCGAATTTCATTCCAGTACTCCTCCAGCTTAACACCTAGATTATACATGGTCTTCCTGCAGACAAGTATCATACAGGATATGTCAAGGTTTCACAATCAAGGTTTAATATATAGAACTTCTTTTTTGTGTTATTGTAGGTAGAAATAAAAGTAATTTTTTTCCTTTGATATGTTATTCAATAAATGCACATATATTAACTGAATTCTTCTCTACCTAGAGTTTTTTTTTTAAACCCCAGGAGGCCTAATATTTTTGAGCTGCATGTATGTGTATGTGTGTATATATATATATATATATATATACACACACATACATACACACACTCACCGGCCACTACATTAGGCACACCTGTTCAACTGCAAATTGCACTCGTTAATGCAAATATCTAATCAGCCAATCACATGGCAGCAACTCAATGCATTTAGGCATATAGACATAGTCAAGACAATCTGCTGAAGTTCAAACCAAGCATCAGAATGGGGAAGAAAGGTGATTTAAGTGACTTTGAAAGTGGCATGCCTGTTGGTCCCAGACGGCCTGGTTTGAGAAACTGCTGATCTACTGAGATTTTAACGCACAACCATCTCTAGGGTTTACAGAGAATGGTCCGAAAAAGATAAAATATCCAGTGAGCGACAGTTTTCTGGGCGAAAATGCCTTGTTGATGGCAGAGGTCAGAGGAGAAAGGCCCAACTGGTTCAAGCTGATAGAAAGGCAACAGTAACTCAATTAACCACTCCTTACAACCGAGGTATGCAGAACAGCATCTCTGAACGCACACGTCAAACCTTGAAGCAGATGGGCTACAGCAGCAGAAGACCACACCGGGTGCCACTCCTGTCACCTAATGAAGTGGCCGGTGAGTGCATATATATATATATATATATATATACACACATACACACATATACACACACACACACACACACTGTATGGCACTCTTATGGATTTGAACGACAGGATGTATTGCTTTATTTAAAATATTCTAATAAGTAATGGTGTGGAATTTGGGGTTTGAGATTTTTAAAACTTAATATACAAGAAATTTTAGACAGATTTTTTATTCAAATGGAAAATTTAATGGAAAGTATCTCAAAGTATGAAAAACCAAAAAACGAAATGACATCAAAAATATATTTAAAAATGTTATTTATTTTCAGACATAACAAACATAGTGTTATAGAGTATAACTGGAGTATAACCTGTATTTATCGGTGTTGTCAAAATCCTGTTTGTTGTGTGTTGGCTGGAGGAAATCGCATTCAATGACACCAATAACTCCCACTCCTCTGCTGTCGGCCTGCTCAGACATTTAAGGAAGGAGTTATTTGCTGCATTATTCCTTGCAATTAAACTTTAAAATGAAATGTGGAAGAGGAAATGTATTAGAACCTTTGAGACAGAGAAAAAGTTCAGTAATGTCCAACAACACAGAACAAGTAATTTGGCTCAGGCAAGGCAGTAAGTCAGACACCAACCAACATAACAACCAAGTCGATCTCGAGCCTGATCAGGAATAATAAACAGGATTAGGTCAAGGTATGTCAATTCCTTGCTGACAAACCAAAACAAAGCAACTGTATTTACTTAAATGTCTGTTTCACTTTTCAATTTTAATTTTAAAGACATTGTCGCTAAGATGCTTCAGAGGAAACAGAAATGAAAATTGGACAAAAACCAAGCCTGAACCATAAGCAAACACTAAACAGGTTTCACAGTTCATCAAATTAGTCAGAATCAGGTTAACAACCATTTAAAAAATGTCTTGACACAAAGCTGAATAATATGTATGGTGAGGCAAAAGTCAGTACATCGCTTTACCCTTGTACATACAGTACTGTGCATCTGTCCTGACACCACCCTTTCTTTAATTTACTTTCCAGTGAAAACAGTCAGTAAGTTCATTTTTCAGTGTCAGATTATAATGCAGTGAACATATATTTAAAACAAATGTACAATATCAAATCTTTCAGCATTTAGTGTCCACCCTTTGCCCTTATTACAGCTTCCCTTTATTTGGGAGACTTGTTTTGAGTAATTTTTATTTTTATTTTTTTAAGAAATCTGCAGTTATTTTTCCAGGCTTATTGTACACATTTCCTCAGTTCAGTATTAGAAGTTGGTTGCATTTTTTGCTTCTCTCAAACGTAATCCCAAACACATTCAATGATGCCAAGGTCAGGACTCTGGGAAGGCCAGTCCATTGTTCTGAGAACTCCAGCTTGATGTTCTTAGCAGTGTGCATGGGGTCATTATCTTGCTGTAGAATGCTCACAACATTGCAGGGGGTATTGTATGATACTGTATGTTAAGATTTGATTGTATTTATCAGAAGTCATAATGCCCTCAATCAAAATCAAATCATAAACTCCAGATGTTGTTAGACAACCCCAAACCTCCACTGATTCTCCAGTGTGTGACTGACAGTTGTAGACATGGTTTTGAGTCTTTCATTGCTTCAGCAGAATACAAAATGCATTCTTACTTCCAAGAATGTCAAATTGGTCCATAAAACCTTATTCCACATCTCATCCAGCTGCATGTACTGGTTTTTTTTATTTTTTTTATTTATTTTTAATTTTCTTCTTTTGTTTATTTACTTTTCTCAGAAATGGTTTGACAGCTGCAGGTCCTTTAAGACCCATGGCGCTGAGTTGTCCTCACAGTGAAAGGAATGACAGAAACACCTGTTGATTTCTTCAGTTCTGAAGCAAGAGTGGAGCTTGATTTCCCCCCCCATAGTTAAAATCTTTAAGTACTGTCTTTGTGATGGTTATAGTATCAGTGGTCTACCAGTTCTTGCATGGTTATTAGGAGCCCCATTTTCTCAGTATCTTGCAATAATCTTTTGAAATCCAGTTTTGGAAACTGGAAATGTTTGGAAATTTACTTTCCTCTTATTTATGAAGTTGAAATATTGTATATCTAATCTAATAAGAAATATCCCCTTTACCCATTTTTGATGCACATGACAAAGATAAGTGTCTTAAGAGTCACTTTTGAAGTCAGAGGGCTCTAGCATGATGTCACTGACACTTTTGGTAACAACTTTTATTTGGAGGACACAGCTGTTTTTTGGATTGGAAGGATGGAAGACTTAGTCATAGGGTACATTAAAGACAGAGTTATTGACTAATTCTGATTTCTGATATTTGATATATGTAGTGGTGGAGGCTTTTTCCGAAATCTTCTGTTAAATATGGTTTCTTGCATTATCATCTGACACTGAAAAAAATAATATTTTTTTAAATTAATTTGAATGGCTGATTTGACTGAAAATTGAATAAACTTAAGGGTGGTCTCTGACATTTGTACAGAACTGTAGGTATAAAAACCTACCTAACAATGCATGCAATAATATTTCACACAGCTAAAATCAGCAGCTTATCCTGGGTTACACATAAGTTCTGCTCGTATTACTGAAAATGTGGATGTACTCTATAGCCACCCCATCACAAATTTGAAACTAAACACACAGGAAGGTTCATTTGAAAAGCAAGGATGACTTCAAACTGTTCTCACCTTGCGCTGGCAGCCCACGCGCTCATACGCTTTGATCAGCCGGTTTCTGTGGTACATCATAATTCCGTACTGCTCCTTGCTCATTGTGTTGTATCCAAAGGTTATGCGGACACGTTTACTCTCAGGCTTGTTCAGAAAACTCACAGAGAAGGGCAGACAGACGGAAATTCTGGAGGGGAGGTTTATGTTACAAAACCGGTCAGCATGCTTTTCCCCATTTAACAAACATGCACTAGTATCTCATTGGTCCATTCTTTTTGCACACACTTTTGTGGCACATGCCATTTATTTAATCAATGCATACATACAATATTATTAGTCTGTTTCTTGAATATACATTTTTACAGACAAGGTCTAAAACAAAAATGACCTAAACCTATTTTTGCATTATCTTTACCATGCTGACCAAGAATGCCAATCATGCATAACAGGAAGCAAGTTCTGACTTTTTATGCATGCTAATGTGGACTATTCCACAGAAGCTACTTTTCATGTGCAGTGGAATCTAGACTCCATCCAGTCAACATTCACAGCAAAAAAAAGGATACAAGGAAGGCGGGTCTATAATTGTCATTAGCAATGTAGGCAAGACTCTTGGAGACCAGCTGAGTCCGCACCTTCCGTCCCCTGATGATGATCTGCATTCGGGGCTTCAGGTACAGAATGCTGCAGTACGCCTGAAAAACAGCAAGCATACAGCAAAGCGAGAAACAGATACACTTTTTAGCAATACTTGTTTTGTATTTTATCATACAATATGCCTATATACTGCATATATGAAGATATTTTAACAATACAATCAATACACTTAAAAAACTTAAACATCGGGATGGCTAAAACACTACTGGTTTAGAGAAAATATCTTGTACACAAAATTACCATTTTGTCCTGTTATTTCTGGGCCAGGCTAGATCAAATTGAAAGGCTGCTCCCTGAAACTGCTCATAGAATCACTACATGGTTAATGAGACCCAACTGCCTCCAGCCTACCAGCCCAGTAAAACCAGCCCCACCCCACACAGTGTTCACCTGCAGGGAGTACTCGCTCTCAGGGACAGATTCTGTACTCCGGCCGAACTGTTTGACCTCACACACGTCCCTCCAGATACGGATGTCATACCTGTCCGTGGTGAAGTCAAACTCGGTTTTCCCGTTCGTTATTCTGTCAGACAAAAAGGCAGCCATTTTGCCTAAATAATTACATGACATTTACCACTTTACAGATACACACACACATGCACGCACGCACACACACACACATAAGTTTCATACACAAGCATGCACAAGCAAGCACACAAACACTGTTGATATATACCATATAGACCACACCAGAACATTTGTACATTAGAACTCACACCTCTGGAGGTTCCAGATAATTATCCGGGTGCCAGTGGAGCCAGTGGCGTTGATGATTCTGAGCTCAGCAAACAACTCCCTCTCTGTTTTAAAAAGGGAGTGTTTCAGGATGGCCTGCAGGCTAGTGGCACCCTCCATACTGGGTGAGGTCAACGGTCAAGGGCAGGGGTCAGCTGCTAAGATAAAAACCAAATGGTGGTGCTGTTGCCTATTGAAAAAGCACCAACTGTACTATTGGGCCTGTGGGAATGTTATGAAAATGTAAATTAATCCCAGTGACAATTGCAAGGCCATGTCAGTTATATTATTTATTGTTAAATATAACCAAGCATCTGTCATCTATCTTTTAGCAGAGCAATCTCAGGCAGTGGTCATCTATATTTTCAAATCATTTTCAATTATTGTTTAGGAATGTTCCATGAGCCAATAGCTATTTTTAAAAGATATGTGATAAAAAAAGCTTTTATTTTGTTCATTTCCATTTGGCCCAAAGCAAGAGATAGGAACAAAAAATATACATTTTCGCAAAAGTGTATGTTAATGACAATCTATTCCTGTAGATGGTCATTAATCCATGTAGCAGCAGTGTGTCAGGTGTGCGGATTCTTTATGCAACTTTCAAAGTACCCCCTTTGAAAATCTGGAGGAGATCACCTACGGAGTTGAACAGGGATCATCAGTGAGCTCATTAAACCAAGATAGGTCCATACGTTTTATAATGTGAAAATCTTTTGATTTCATCACCACCTTCCCTTCCACATCCTCAAATTTTCTAACAGAAACATCTTTCTCCACTAACAACCTTGACCATATATCATTTCAATACAGTGGGCCCCTCAGTCCTGCATACCTTTCTGGTGAAAACCGATTTTTAATTCATTAAGATTCAGCTACATCTTCCCACTGTCCTAGTAACCACTGATAAGATAAACAGTACCAGGCTGTGGACTGGCCTTGAAGGCAGGCACAGCTCTGGCCCTCACAAAACAATCAGACCATTACATCCTGCACTTTCCAAAGGCCCTCTGCACAGAGTGTAATGAATAAAACGGTATTAAAAACATATATCAATGTTGATTATGCCAACATATATCAATAATGATTATGCATAAATGTGTATAAGATAATGATTAAATCTGCATATTCCTCAACAGAAGGATACTGGCTTTGTCCGTGACGTCTGAAGGTGACGATGGGCACCACGATGTGCTGAGCCCGAATGGCCGCCAGGTATGTCTGGGACAGGAGCCCCACACTCATGGTGTCCCGGGTTTTGGAGAAGACAATGACATCCTTCCCCAGACGCATGGAGCCTGACTTGAACCCGTTTCCATAGAGACCCACTGGAACATGGCCTTTAGCAGAGCGCTTATCACTGAACCCAAAACTGAGACACAAAACTAGTTTAGCCTACAGCCGGCAACTATTTACAAATATTTACAGCTCATAAACTCAGTACTGAATACAGCATCATACTGTCTTGTTAGTCAATTTTTGAGTGAATCCCACTGTCACTATATACAGACTAACGCCATTTAAATTTTTCATGGTTTTACATTTTCTGTCTTATTTCACAAGTTTGTTTTTAATGAATTGTTTATGTTCTCTGACTTTTACATGTGCCTCAATTTATGTGTATTGTTCCGTTATGTTTTGCTGTGACATTGTAAAGCACTGTAACGCGTGGTCAGGTAGGCACTCAACAACTAACACTTACATATATTGTACATTACATTATAGATCTCTAAAAACACACAATACTTCAGTCCTAAATTCTCCCTGCGCTGTTCTTCATTGTTCTACCTTTGTATTTTGTTTCTTCCCCTTTCCCCAATCCTTATTCCATATTATCAGGCTGGAAACCGATATTCTAATGAAGTCTTACATAAAATATGGGAAGAATAAATTATCTTTGCACTCATTTATTACCCTGCTTTCCAATGCAGAGATATGTTTATTTAAAGCATCCAAGGACACAACAATGCAGTACTTCTGTAGCATCCAATTCCTCATAAACACTGCAATCCTTTGATGCCTTTTGTCATGTTATCCAGTTACTGCAGCTTGGTACTGCACATCACTGACCTCTATCTTCCTGTCCTTAAACAAATGTAACATGTTCAACAATTCTGTTAGCCTCCTCAAACAACAGAAGGTAGGGTATGGCATTCAAACCAGTCTAGGTTTACTGTCCAAACCTTAAGCCAGTGGCTCCAAAACTAAAATGCTATTTGTTTTCAGGGGAAAATAATTTCTATGAAATAAGCTTACAACCTTCCTGAGGCCCACTAGGGGGCACCTTGTGAACATTTTCCATTGATACACACATCAGTTGAATTAAATACAGCACCAGTTACATGCATTGCACGTGGAACCTTTTTAACATGTTCAAACACTAGGCTATATGCATATTTGACCATATAAAAGCAACATTTTAACAAAGGTACGTCACATGGAAATGTTCATTAAGTGGGTTTTGGGAGTACCGGCTTTTGGGAAACTCTGGTTGACATGCAGCAGATTTCTTTAACTTCGCCCTCCATATTTCAGAATGACTGTGACTGACCTTAGCATCTTATGCATTCTGTTTCTGGTCAACCCAGCCCCATTGTCCATGAAGGTGAGGCAATCCTGGTTGTTTATCACAGTCCAGTCGATCCAAAACTGCTTGGCCTGGACATCTGGGTCATAGGCATTGTCTGAAAGCATATTCCAATGGTTACAGGCTCCATTCAGAAGGCATGTGTGTTCATGCATGTATTGTGCTGCACACACTGTTTATTTGTTTTTGTGCGTATGTATGTACACACTATGGCGTGGATTCAGTCAGTATTTGTTCTGAAGTCTGACTTAAGAAATCCATGAATTTCATATAACAGACAAATACTGAATCTGGGGGCCTATATCTTTAAGTGAGAAAGTTATATGTCAACCTATGCCTCATTCACATTTCTTCTGTTGACAGAGTTCCTTGAAATATGACACTACGTTGCTATCCCAGCAGACAACAAATCTAAAAATAAAACATTTTATTCATGCAGTGCCTTTCAATCCCATTCTCAGAGTGCTTTCCGAAGAACATGATATGTGCACGGCATATCAGAAGAAAGCAAGCCAAGAACACCATCTTTCCCTAGACATAATTCATCTCTACAGAGACAATGGCTTATTTTATACTTTAAAATGTTGTCGTCTTATTCACATAAATCTGTATGTGAATATATTTGGTAAGAAAACTTGTTTGTACATTTTCATATTATTTCCCCATCAGATTTATTGTTTAATCCAGGCATTCGTCTTGTCAAACAGCTAGTTTTTAGAATATGGCATATGAAAGAGAGGAACAGTATGATTTTATACAGATTAACTGTTAGTTGTCATACAATATTAAATTGTTGCAGAGTGGCCAGCTTTGGTTGACTGATCATAAGGCATTTGAATGTTTCTCCTTCTCTCCCCTCTCCACACATACACCCTCTCCTTACACAATGAAACGTGCTGATGCCCTTGTTTGGTCTCCTTAAAAATAGAGGCTGAAAGCTGTTACTTGTGATAATAAAACTATGCTGCTTAGTCCTGCTTCTGCCAACTTGAATACATTTCACCAAAAACAATTCAGCAAATCAGTTTTTAGATAAGCCAGTCTGTGGCATAAAGGAACTCAACCCCCTTTAATTCTCACACTTGACATCACCCAAGGGTTTTGCTGAAGTATTTAGGACCGCTGTGGAATAGGTAGCTAGCAGAGAATAAGCATTTTCATTTTTTAGGGTGGTCCCTTAGTTGTGTGCTGGTTCAGTTATTGTTTCTACCTTGTTTTTTCATTTTTCCCAGCCGAACTGAAGTCAGAAGGCTAATTCTCTAACAAGGTATGCTGTTACTGATCTCTCTCTCTCTCTGCTATTGCTTTCTCTTTGGTAATTTCAATTGGATGTCTTTTTCCCCATGATTAATTATCAGTAGTGAGCCTAATTTCCTAAGTGTACCGTTTCTATTTTATTTCTAATGGCCAAAATTTCTTTGTCCATTTAATAAACATTTCATCTTAAATCTGCTATAAAGTTGGTTTTTGATTTGTTGGGTAAGTCTAAGTACTGTTTAACCTATAAAATTAACATTTCAAATATTTTTGGAATTATTCAAAATGTGATATTTTAATATATGTACAGCATTTACAGATATTTAAATGTAATAGTGTATACTTCCATGGCTTGTTCACGTGGAACACGTATGCACACACATTTAAGCTCTTGCTACTTACGTTCAGCACCACCGTCAAAATAACTTTCCAGTGCTCTATGTTCCAAATACTTGGAATCACCTCAAATTATTTACTGGCCAAGAAGGGACCTCGTTTGCATGCTTCTTTCTTTGCCAGGCCTCACTGGGAAAATATATCGTTAATATTACTCTGTATGACTTGGTAAAATGAAGGATAATTCCAAGTGAATAATTAATTATATCAAGCATTCTAAAGCACCCAGGTGACTAAGACTTACCTCATCTTCTGGAGCTATCGCAGTATCGTGGCGTACTTTATTTAATAATGACTTAATAGTTGATTAATCATTGAAACATAACAAGCATAGAACCTCTTATAGATAACTCACCGACAAGCTCTGCGATGGCACTGAAGGGCCAGGTGTGACTGGTGGAGTTCGTGTGCAGGAATTTAGGATTCAGCTGTGCAGGGGATGAAAATCTATGTCAAATCGGTGAGGCGTGAAGTTAAACTTACAGCGAAACAGTGAAGGCGAAACTTTCGTTTTTAAATTCGGCCACAAAAAACATCCTATGAAAAATGGGGATGTAACGGAATAAATTGTATTACCACAGCCATCCAAATATCCAAATTAAAGAATGTTACTCACTGCGCTCAAGGGAATTCCTCTCTCATGTAGTGTAGCCATTTCCTTCGACTAGGGACCGCTTTAAACAGTTCCGTAGACTGCTGAAGTGCACTAAGCGTTGCGCGTTCAAATTCCCTCAAACCACACCCACTAGCCGAAAAAAAATAATAACTTGGGAACCAATGCTGGAGCATATACCGTTAAATGCAAAAATATTGGGACAGTGTCATTATGAATTGTTTTGGCTCTGTACATTTGAAATAAAACCACAAATATCCGTTAAAGTGCAGAGTAGAGTCAGCTTTAGCTTGAAGGTTTTTATATCCATATCGGGTTGATCCGTGTAGGAATTACTTTTTTATGCATAGACACCCCCACCCCCATTTTAGGTGACCAGAAGTAATGGGACCAACTGCTCGACGGTTTTTTGGTCAGCTGTAGCCTACGTCTTTGCATTATTAGTTAATGCAGAAGAAAGCTAACGAAAGGTCTAGAGCTGAATCTAGGTATGTAATTTTCATTTGGAATCATTTGCTGTTGTCAGTGCCAGTAAAGCACACCATCATGAGTAGGGCCACCAGTTTTCCTCCCCTTGTTTTCTCGTTGTACTTCCGTCCTCCGCCAACGAGAGGTAACGATCGTCTCTTTGTCATGCACCTCCTCGAACAATTATTCCATTTGCACCAGCTCAGTAATGTAAGTTGATAAAGTAATTGCCACTAATTAAGCACAGATGATTGACAGCAATGTTTGAAAGCAACACTCGTGTTAAATTCAGTATGATTACTTGCTGCCGTGCACATGCTGACGTATTTTTCATACGTCAGCATGTGCATAAAATATTTTTCGTATTTTAATGCATAGGTTCATTGCCTATTGGAAGACCCAGTTGTGACCAAGTTTTAACTTTCTAGCTGATGTCTTGAGGTGTTGCTTCAGTATTTCTAGATAATCCTCCTTCCACATGATGCCATCTATTTTCTGAAGTGCACCAGTCCCTTTTCCTGCAAAACACACCCACAACATGATGCTGCCACTCCCATGCTTCATAGTTGAGTTGGTGTTCTTCGGATTGAAAGCCTCACCCTTTTTGCTCCATACATAGCGCTGATCATTATGGCCAAACAGTTCAATTTTAGTTTCATCTGACCAGAGAACACTCCTTCAAAAGGCTAGGTCTTTGTCCTGGTGATCACCTGCAAACTTCATTCTGGCTTTGTTATGCCGATCTTGGCATAGGGACTTCTTCCTTTCGCAACAGCCTTTCAGGCCATGATTTAGGATTCTCTTAATTGGTGGATGTAGATGCTTTTGTACCTGATGCCTCAAACTCCTTCACCAGTTCCTTTGTTCAGGTTCAGTTGAATCTTTCGGAGCAAAGTTCGTTCAGCCCTGGGAGTTAATTTGTGCCTCCTTCCTGAACAGTGTCTGTGTGGTCCCAATATTTTTATATTTGCATACAATTGTTTTACAATACATTATTTTTAAGAGTGGGCTCAAAACCTTCCTCTTTTCTGTAGCCTTTGACTAATGCTTTTTCATATTTATTTTATACATTTTGAACTTTATTTTTTCTCTTTATTTTATAAATGTGTATATTCAAGTGTATGTTTGCTTTTATATTTATATTTTATACATGTATATACACGAACGTGCATTTTTTCTGTGTAAAGCACATTGGATTTCCTCGTGTATTAAATGTGCTATATAAATAAACGTGAACTTGATATAGTGAATTAAAGCTGAAATAAACCTGTCTCTATTCGATTGTTTTAAAATTACCTCCGATAAGATCAAAGTAGATGTCCTAATTGACTTGCCAAAAGAAATGTATGGTAACATGAAATGTGCAGAGTTGTGGAAAAACTGAGTTTGATTATCTTTAGCCTAGGTGTATGTAAACTTTTGGCCTCAACTTTAAAGTAATAATCTTGAAGATTTTCATTAAAACAAATGTCTGTTAAGTCACTATCTATCGCCGAATTAGGTAACACAATGGTGATTGAGCCTATTATTATATTAATTAATAATATTATTATTATTATTATTATAATTGGTGACTAAAGAACTGGGTGTCTGTGGCGACATTCCCGGGAAAAAATCACAAGCGGCGCATAGTTAGTGACGCGTTTTCCATCACCCATCAGTGGTTGGTCTGCCTGAGAGGGTAGGCGGAACTAACGCAACAGGCTCGCTCTTCAACTCACTTGTGTGTGAGCGGCGTACTGTTTTTTCCGGTGTCTGCATGCGTTACAATAACAGAGAAGGGGGGGGTTGGGGGAGTTATGGAACCCTAAAAAGTTTTTGTGTAACATGAGAGATCATATTATTTGTTGATGTAGATTTAGTATTACATTTAATGACAATGTGACGTTACTAAATTACATAGCTATTTGCACAGCTAACGCTAGCTACCGGACCATGTCAAGAAAGGCAACATTAGTTTAGACAACGTTGCGCGCAGTATCCATCTCTCATATCAGGTAACATTGTGTTAGCTAGCTAGCTAGTGTACTTAACACAATCTAATGTCAGCTAACAATTAGAAAAAAAAGATAATTGGGGCAACATAGCTCAGGAGGTAAGAGCGCTTGCCTGGCAGTCAGAGGGTTTGTCTGGCAGTCGGAGGGCTGCCGGTTCGAACCCTGCCCTGGGCATGTCGAAGTGTCCTTGAGCAAGACACCTGACCCCTAATTGCTCTGGTGAATACGAGACATCAATTGTAAAGTGCTTTGGATAAAAGCGCTATATAAATGCAGTCCATTTACCATTTAGAAAACCGACCTCGCAAACCGTCTCTCGGTTGCAATGCTACCTTGTTGCAACTTTGCAATGTGGCTAACTAAAGGCAAGATCAATGATTCGCAACGAGACTGGATGCAACTTGCAAAATTCCAAGACATCTGATTGTAAACGTTCTAAAACTGCACTCGGCGATTTGACAAGGTGGGTCTTTTGAGACCCCAGGCAACGGCTTCATACGCTTTGCAACTAACCAGTTCACACCGCTGCAATTTTCTCTGCAACATTCTGAAACCGTTTTGTCTCGTTGCGAATCATTGATCTGAACTGGCCTTAACGTTACCGTTATTTACATTGCCATGAAGTTCATCAATATATTATAATGATCAGAATAAAGCCGGGGTATAGGTGGAGCAGAGCCAAGTCTAATTTCTGTGTAAAGATGTCAAGCCGGAGAAAACTAAATAAAAGAATACGGAAGTATGGATTAGCGTTGTTATTATTTTATTACGCTTCCTCATATGATCCTTCAGCCTTGATGCCCTTTTTTGATAAAATCTCCTTTGTTTTTGTTTTATTCTTCTTGTTCTGATTGCTAATTTAACACCCAGCTCAGCTTTATTCTCGAACAGTTTAGCTAGCAAAACCAGAAACACCAGGGGTAACATTTTCAACATCATTCACGAAAAAGACTGCTTATTGTGCACGAGATACATAATTGCAGGAGCCACAGCGAATCCCGCGAATTCTTATCTGCAGTGTAAATATGTTAATACCGGGCAAAAGGTGGATAAAGAACGTTTGCAGAAATTGATCATCACTAATTCTACCCCAGGTTTGCTACGGCATTTTAACCCGGCTCGGCAGTGTAAAGACACCTTGAGTTAGCCTAATGTTAAACAATGAATGAGTATGTACATAACGTTACTTTTATAACAACCGTTTTTTATTCAGTAAATAGTTAGTGTTATAGATGGCATGCCAACTGACTGACGTCACACAGGCGACACTGGTTGGATCCGGTTGGATGGGAAGTGAGGTCCAAAAACACACCTGCAATTACCGCTTCTCGCCATTGGTACCGCCAAAGAGAACGAAACGGAAATCTTCGAGATTGTAACTTTAAATAACTCTGCAAAAATGGAAATTTACTTCTGCTTTTAACAACAGATGTGATAGTCGTAGGCAATAATTGTTAAGTGCAGCCAGTAGTGCGATCTCTATTTTCAGACAAAATATCCATGTGACAAGGCTAGTAATACCAGGCAGACCTTTGCTTGAAACTGGAACTGCTTATAAAAATGTAAATTACACACTGACAAGCCTCAACAAATATTTGAAACATAGACATTCAAACTTAAAATCAAAAAGAGATACCATGATCTTTATGGCCTTCTGTGGCCATGCAGGGCCCCTCACCCCATTAATAGTTTTGTGTTCAATATCTCTTAAGTGATAGTAAGACTCTCCAGGAAAGGAGATACCATGACACCTCAGATTTGTATATATAGGCATCTCAGCTAGATGTGTCAGGGTTGAGTCAATCCTGACTATATACACTACCGGTCAAAAGTTTTCGAACACCTCAATTTTTCCAGTTTTATTGAAATTTAAGCAGTTCAAGACCAGTGAATGACCTGAAATGGTACTGTTGAGGAAAATGCAGATTTAACCATTATTTTATTCACATTTATGCATAAGCATTAATGATATATGTTCTTAATACTGTTTTATTCATTACACTCTGTGCAGAGGGCCTTTGGAAAATACAGGTGTGGTGTGGGGATGGCTGGTTTAAGCAGCCACACCTGCCCTGGGTCAAGCTAATTAGACCTGGCCAATTGGATAATTGGTGAAGAATTAGATAATTGGCCAGGCTAATTGGACCCAGGAACAGGAGTGGCTGCACCTGTGCGTAGTGAGGTAATCACTGCGCACAGGTTAAATCTGCCATCCCTACCCACACCAGGGAGCCTCTCTGTCATGACAGTGTGTTAACATCTGCTCCTCGGCTATAACATCTTGCCGACCCTTGCAAATAAACGTGGACTGTTTTAACATCATCTCCCTGTGTCTCTGTGCTGGAGGGCCCCAAAGAAAGCCACTTCGGTGGCCTGTGGCAGGCGTGTTTGCCACAGTGGCGCCCAACGTGGGGCTCCTCCGGCACAGCAAAGAGGCACAGGAGGGCCAGCCAGGAAGCACACTGGAGGAGGGGCGGCTGAGGTGTTCCCGACAGGGCTTCGGGTGGATCCTCCGGGCCAAAAATGGGGAGCTGAAGATGACCAGGGAGGGGAAGGAGGCAATCCTCAGCTGGGATGCTGAGGAGCTGCACCTGGCCGAGAAGGCAGGTCAGCGACGGGCGGTGCACGAGAGGTGGTCGCGCCGTGAGCTGGACTTGGCCGGGAAGGCGGGTCAGCCACGGGCGGCGCACGAGCGGTGGCCGCGCCGTTTTGCTTCCTTTCTCGTCCGTTTTGGTTGTTTTTAGTTCTTTGTTTTGGCCTGGTTGGTTTGCCCGGAGCCCATGAGGGGATAAGCCTGCAGCCGCCTGCCAGCAGAGCCGACTGGCGGCCACCACAGCCACGAGGGTTCCTGGTCCCCAGCACCACACGGCCAGTCCACCAGCCCACCAGCCCAGCCACCCCACCACAGCCCCTGGAACAGCCCAAGCCGGTGACGCCCCCACCAGCCAGCAGAGCAGCCCAGGACTTCCCGTGCTCCGGGAGGGAGGAGGAAGAAGGGCTGCCTTGTCGTCAGAAGGAGGGGCACAGCATGTACTGGACTGTTCCGGGGCCACCCACCCTGACTTTTTTTTTTAGCGTGTTTACAGTTTTTTTTTTTTTTTTTTTTTTTTTTTTGTCTTTTGCTTTGTTGGGAGTGCAGGGGTAGGGGTGGGGGTGGGGTGGGGTGGGGGGGGGGGGTAGGCTTCGGCCAGGGATTCTCCCAGGCCTCAGTTTGGCGTTGGGGGTATGTGGTGTGGGGATGGCTGGTTTAAGCAGCCACACCTGCCCTGGGTCAAGCTAATTAGACCTGGCCAATTGGATAATTGGTGAAGAATTAGATAATTGGCCAGGCTAATTGGACCCAGGAACAGGAGTGGCTGCACCTGTGCGTAGTGAGGTAATCACTGCGCACAGGTTAAATCTGCCATCCCTACCCACACCAGGGAGCCTCTCTGTCATGACAGTGTGTTAACATCTGCTCCTCGGCTATAACATCTTGCCGACCCTTGCAAATAAACGTGGACTGTTTTAACATCATCTCCCTGTGTCTCTGTGCTGGAGGGCCCCAAAGAAAGCCACTTCGGTGGCCTGTGGCAGGCGTGTTTGCCACAACAGGTTATGGTGGTCTGATTGTTCTTTGAGGACCAGCAGCTGCGCCTGCCTTCAAGGCCAGTCTACAGCCTGGTACTGTTTACTTTATCAGTGGTCACTATGACAGTAGGAAGATGTAGCTGAATCTTAGCTGAGAAAAACATGTTTTTCGCCAGAAAGTTATTTAAGACACGGGCCCACTGTAGACGTGGAAGGGAAAGGTGGTGACGAAAGCAAAAGATAAGGTTTTCACATTATAAAAGGTATGGTCCTATCCTGGTTTGGAGAGGTCACTGTGACAAAAAGGGGAATCCCTGTCCAAATCTCTGGGTGGTGATCTCCTCCAGACTCTGGAAATAAACCGGTTAAGAAATTTTGAGAACTTCTTCCTTGATTTCTGTGTTAAGTTTTGAACCTGAAGTGGAGGTGTTTCCCTTGACAGTACAAAGGTAAGTGGTAAACTGCCAGCCGATTTAAAAAAAATTTCAGGTTACCAAAAACTGAAAAATAATGTAAATATCAGAGTTATAAAAAAGGCCTTTTTCAGGGAACAAGTGATGGGTTAACAACGTACAGCTTTTCTGCAGCAATGGTAGTAAATTAAGCCTTGAAAGTGGATGCAAACAATTCCTACAGGTGTCCCAACTTTTGTTGATTACTCACAAACCCTCTGGCTGTATAAAATCAGTGTTGGAACAGACTGTATTACTACACCCTCTGGAGCATTATTTGGACAATTTTGCACTGCAGGAAGTGGTATATTGCTATCATAATAGCGAGAAAAAGGCAATTAACAAAGAAAGTCAGACAGACCGTTATAACCCTTAGAAGTGTACTTTCCTTTTGAGAAATTGCAAGGCAAGCCACGGTGTCAGTGAGTACAGTTTCCTACACCATCGAAAGGCACTTGGAAACTGGAGGAAACTCTGACAGGAAGAGGTCCGGCAGACCCAAAGCCACAACAGAATCAGAAGACAAGTTTCTGAGAGTCAACAGCTTGTGTGATAGGCGGCGCACAGGACAACAGCTTCAAGCACAACTTAACAGTGGTCGATGTAAGCAAGACTCAGTTTCAGTTTCTAGTTTGGGTTGAACTGGCCAGAAGGCAACCTACAAGTGCAATACCTTTGTGGGAACTTTTGCAACAGTGTTGGGAAGATCTTTCTGAACAATATTTGATTTCCATTGCAGAACGAATGCCACGAGTGTGTTCAGCTGTTATATCTGCAAAAGGTGGCTACTTTGATGAGTCAAAAAATTTGAATAAATTGTGTTAAATAGAACGATTCCATGATTTCTTTTTTTTTTCTCCAATTGTTTATTTGTTCTATGCTTTAATTTCAGAGTACATTGAGACAACTGCATAAATTTCAATAAAAACTGGAAAAATTGAGGTGTTCTAAAACTTTTGACCGGTAGTGTATATTTGGAGATATTTTCTCTTTTCTTCACTATGCAAGGTGTGCTTCATGTTACCTCATAGTTTGATGATCTGTCACTATGCTTGCCATTTCTGAAGGTGGGAAAGAATCCCAAGCAGTAGTCACAGATGCCAGGATAGCCTGGCAGACATCTATGATGTTTCAGCCAGGATTTATTTTCATTGCTGAGCAGTGTGGGCTTCACCAGTCCATGAGGCCTAAAGCTGCTATCAATTATGAGAGATTTATTTACCAGATGAGCAAGTCAACTTTAGTATTTACAGTTTACCATCATGTATTAACCTACAGACAATATAGCAGTAGCAGGATTTGTGAATGCAAAGTGCGCACGTCTTCAAATGTTTGTTTCCTTTCAAGTGGCTTTGATACTTTGAGCTCAGTTGATTTGGAAATCCAGGGAAGGCCGTCATACAGTGTTTTTGGGAATCTGGGGAAGACTTTTGTCCAACCATTTTGCCTGAAACATATCTTATGAAAATTATGTTGCACTGGTTTTGCTGTGTCCTACTTTTTATTTTGGTTCTGAATCATAAATGCAGTTATGAGCATTGGAGCTACCCCCACCCAAAAAAACAAAAAACAAAGATACAGTCAACATGGAGATGTACTGCCTTTTAAATAATAACCTTTAACTACATTAATTAATTCATTGTAAAGTCCTCCTTACAGCATTACACACTACTAGAATATGCAGTACTCCAGAATTTGGTCAGTTATTCCAATAAATTCACACTGAGACAGGGTATGATTCAAGTGCCATTTATTATTTTTTTCTTTACAGGTGACAGCTTTATTTACAGGGTTTATTTAATTGGTAATGATAATAGCAACAGGTAATCATGTCATTTCATATAATTAATCTTATTTCTTAAAACACTGACATAATTTACACATTTATGTAAGGAATAAAAAAAAGACCCACTAAGACATGGACCACATATTCCCAACAAGACACAAGTTTGACTGACTGTTCCCGTGAATAAAAAAAAAAAGCAGGTAAATGTGTAGTGTTTCTAGTCACATATAAGGCTTATTCTATATTGCACACTTAGCCAGTAATAAAACCACAGACACAGTTCGGGACTATTAATCATATTTCACACAAACAGGGTTTTCAGTCTTTAATCTTCCAAAACAAAGCTTGATATCCATCAATATGGAAATATAATTAAATACAGTAATTCCACCACCTCATTAGGTCACATACTGTAATTCTGACAGACCTTTATAGACTGTATAAAGAGGGTTTCATCTTTGTTTATTTAGCACTGTGGTGTACATTACCAGTGCAGTTTACCCCCACCCAACCAAAAACATAACCGCACTAATACTGGTACTGGTGACATCATAAGCACAGAGTATAACAACTAATCTATTTCACAGAAGAAAAACTGAATCTTGTCAATTCTAAATGTTGGGCCTATTCCCTCTGACACTTCAGGAGAACCCATGCCTACCAGAGTTAAGCAGAGTAAAAGGTGTAACAGCGAATGTACAGAAAATTTTACATTCATTAAATTGTACAATTCAAATAAACAAATAATTGTTTACCAATGACATGGAATGCAAAGATATTCTGTACTCCACATCTGACGGGAACATTCCACAAGCATTCCCAAGTTGATGTAACAGTTGAGGTACAAAAAATTAAAAAATCTGACGATGTGGGAAATATTTTGCCACCCAGTTTGAGTTTATAGTTTGACATTACAGTACGTGACTAGGAATAAAACAGAATTACATAAAACACAGATAGATTACCAATAAACAAACAAGTCACATGAAGTTCTACAGGGGAAAAACAAAAATAATTATATCCCAATACAGGGATCCCAGGAATTCCAGAGTTCAGGGTTATGACTGGTAGAAAACAGAGAGGTTCTCCACAAATCATTAAGTAAGTTGGAAACAAACAATGGTACAATGCAGATAGAGAATGTTGGATACTACCTGCTAATAGCCACAAGGATCCTGGGAATATAGCTGGAAAGTATCCAACAATTACCACCAGCTTTGTTCTATTGGTTGTTACCCACAGACTAGACTCCATGACTGATGGGGGTTCTGTTTTCCTGCAGTAAGGTGATGTCATGGCAGTCCTATCCCTATTTTATTTTTCCTAATGAAACTATCAGGGATAGCACAGTCCCTGACATTTCCTTTTCAACACAAGTGTCCTTCATCCAATGCCAAACCCACCATTTTGTCCAAATAAGTTAAAACATTCCAGTGTTCTGAGTTCTAGCTGTCCATACACTCCAGGAACTCACCCTCGATGACCTGCTCCAGCTTCCTTAGGACGACTTTGCTGTTTGCAGCAGGATATTCAGCCACAGGCAAGGGGTGGGGCTGGGGGTCAGTTCCAGGGCCCCTGAAAGAGCAGCCAAGCACCCGAAGGAAGGGCACCAGCTGGGTGATGGAGGAGATTGAGCGCAGAGTGAGGAGGGGGAACTCCAGGCGCTCTGGTTTCATTGCTTCGATCGCACCATTCTGCTCCTGGAATGAGAGAGAACATATTCTGGAATTCTGGGTAACACACACATATCATCACTAAGACTGGGTGCTTGTCATGGAAAATATTGGCTGAAGTCGCAGAGTAGTCACAGCAAAGTTGTTGAATATCACAGAAAAACTGCAGAAGTAATCAGTTTTAAAAAACGTTTATTTATTAAATTAATTAACAGATCTCATGCGCTATTGAAATAATAAGCACAACTGTAGCAACAATAACAACTGCTTGAAGTTTCAAAAAATGAACTACCAGTAACTGACTGCAAAGAACAAATAGCCTATAAGTAAAATATTGATAGGCTGTGGGTTCATTTAATATTTAATTGCAGAAAGAAAGAGCATGCTGTTTTGCCTGTAACTGAACAGAATGTCGTTAGAAATAGAGCATGCTCAAATTGCATAAGTAAAAACACTGTGACCTTGTGTCCATTTTTATTTCTTTAAAGTTTGTTTTGGTACAACATGTTGTACATTACTAGGTTTGGCCTTTGACCTATTTAGTCACTGAATGTTACTGGAATGCGGTAAGGAGCACTGGGCATCAACATTGCAGACGGGCCATCAAACGTGATTGCATTTGGTATATACATTTGACAATGCATATACCAATAACACTAACACAACATGCTATGTTAAAGTTGACAGTTATCATCCAAAACTACTGAAAAAATCATGGAAAGCACAGAAAATGGAGGAAATCATGGCAAGAAAATGTGGAAAGAAACTGCCAAAAAAAACCATGACACTTGTGACTTCCTTGACAAACACCCAGCCGTAAGCATCACTGTCTTGTGGATATTTAATGAACACATTCACAAATAAAATATATTATCACGATATTGCAGCAGTGGCATTTCATAATATATGAACAAACATGCAAAGTAATATGGCTTTCAGATTATGCAACATTACAGTGCTGAGAAATATTTGTAGTTGGCTTGCCAGAGCCAACAACTATTTTCTCTGTTCATGATTGTTATTCAACATTAGACTATGGACTCCTCAGTCATCCCATGACTTTAAAGCGAGATATAGACCTACAGAAATTGACTACCATAAATTTCCATATCTCTATTAAGTTGTTTGTACTTTGTTAATGTATGTATGACAATTAAGCAGGATAAATTCTCAGATTCAATTCATTTTTTATTCATTCATAATTCTATGCATGCAACCCTAGAAAGTGACCATTCTAAGAATTCTAATTTTGTGGGTATTAGAGTGGAAAAAACGTTTTTTCTTACAAAAAGTTTATCAGAATAAACATAATCTGTCTTTATTCTGTGAAAACTTTTTTGTTCATCTTTATCAAGGGTACCAATAACCTTGGAGCCAACAGTTGGCCTACATGTGAATCAGTCACTCAGTATCACAGTTGACCAAACCAAAAACCTAAGTATTTTTCTTCTTTTTTCCTTATAGAGAAAGCATCCTGACATCTTAGTGGAGAACCTATGCTCACCAGAAACAACACAACTAAATCTGGACATATTTAATTGCTGGACTGCTCTGACCCTGTGACCAGCCAGTGACACTCATCAATTGGACCTTACAGACATCAGATCAGTATAATTGATTTACTGGATTATTTGCCACCTGACAGAAGCCCATGCCCCATCCATACTGTCCAGAGTTTGGTGTGAGATGCCCTTGAACAAGCTGGCTCACGAAAAATCATGATGACATAAGTTAAGAGGCTTACGTCATTTTGCCACAATATCACAAAGGCAACAGAAATCCTTGAGGGTCAACTGAAGCTCCAGGCTACAAATGCAACAAGGTGGAATAGTGAGCAGAAGATGATGAGGTTAATTCTTCAGATCCCCCCACCACCACCCACAAGTATTTAACAGCATCAAGCCCCTGTTCCCTTCACAAGAAATTGAATCAAACTAATAAACAGCTTGGCGAGACACTGGAACCTTTTGAGGAAGGATTGATGCCAGGCTGAAAAAGAATAATTGGATTTAAGTTATTCCATATGTCAGCGGTCTTGCATGACACCAAGCAAAATGGTCAAAACAATGAAATATTCAATAGAAAAACAACAGACTAAACTTGAAGATATGGAGTGGTTTCAGCTGGCTGCCACCCAGGACCTAAGATTCAAACGTGACTGGTGCATGGATGGAGACAGACACAACATCAAGGAGATACTGACACACAAGGTCCTCTCTCTGTCCCTACCAAAATCATTAGCTGCAGAGCATCCCTCTGCACCATCAAGCTAGGGAGATACCAAGCAATCTCAAAGCTCCATCTCCAAAACATTTGTGAATTCTTTGCCGTGAATATTTTGTTTTAATACATTTTGCATTCACAAACGGCCGAGAAATTTGTAAATATTCTTGAAAAAATAAAGTATAAAAGCCTGTGCTGAAATTGGCTTGCTTTCCCCCTTGACTAAATGCTTGGTTTTCAGTGGGAGAGGTTAACTGAGTGTTAGTGTTGTAACAAAAACCTGGAGTCCGATTAAATCCTTTCTACAAGTAATATGTAAATGGTGCTCTTGCCACTTTAAACAGTATATGATATTCAGCATTGATAATAACATTACATGTAATCTCAGATGTGGTAAAAAAATAAAAATAAAAAAAACAAGAAATGGAATTTCACAGAATTTAATTCCAATTCAATTCTAATTGTTTCCTGTAAGTTTTTTTTTCAAATTCCAATTCCAGTTCCAATACTTCAGTTGAATTGGAATTGATTAGTTCATTTGTGAATTGAGCACAACACTGCTGGATAGTTAACTTTGATACCATTTATTTCATGTACATATCGCAGTAACTCTATTTTGAAAATAAAGATTGTTGTTATGATATATAAAAGAAAGTAAAAGCCTTTGACACTATGTGTTTTGAATGTGATACCCATTCATTTACATTAGTTACTGTAGCCCCAGAGATGTACGTTCTATTTGAGTTAAACTAGACGTGAATGACAGTAGCATGATGGACAGGTGGGGGACCCCACGATGATGTAGGGTCTTGGCTTCTCAGGGTGGTGGTGGCCAGTAGGGGCCTTGAAGCCAGAAGGGGCCACTTGCTTTTCTATGAACACTACAGTCGAACCTTGCCTTGTTCAGTCAAATAAAAATCAGACTAGGGTGGGGCCCACTGTGCATGCCCCCCCCCCCAACACACACACACACACAATGGGGGTTGCAGGGGTATGTGCTAGTGTTCATGTAGTTCTACACAAGTGTAACGGTAGCTAATAATACTGTAATGTGTAATGTTAGCACTGAGTGGCACTGTATTTTAAGAGGGTCTATTTTGTGAGGTGTGATGCTCATTCTTACCCCAAACCTGTAACGCAGTCCCTCCATCACCCTAATGATATGGGGCCGGCATTCCAGCTCTCCTTCCATGATGCTGTTCCCTGGCCCACTGTAGCTGTCCACATCTACCTCAGGAACAAATGCCCAGCGATACCTGTGCACACACACACACACACACACACACACAATGGATTACATTTTATTCATGTGGTAGATACCCTTGGTCTACGTGACTTTCAAGCACATAACATCAAGTGCAAAATCTAGCTGAAAGGGGCAATCAACAAGTTAAAGCAGCACTGGGCAAATGGTGCACAACTGCACAGTCTTAAGTATCATTTGCCAGGATGTAATTAATGGCACAAAACACCTGACTCTGTTGAATCTTGGAATGGATTGAATGAAGGCCAAGTAGTCAAAATTATGAAAAATACTTGCTTCACCTGATAGTGGCTCTATAAAGCACATCTATTTGTACTCAAAACTCAGCTTTTTGGACTTCAGACAAACTAGAAATACAGTACACGTTTCATCCAGCATGTGGTATTCAGACATTGTGCATTACATCTGTTTTACTCCTATTCACCACAAAATTTGAAGTGCGTTGTGGCCATCAGCATACTCCATAGGTTCAGAATCCTGTTTCCTGAGCATTGGCCCATCAGTCTCGAAGGAGTTCATTTTGGCCGTGGAATGCAATTATTTAAATGATGGAAAATACCATGGCAGGAATGTCTAAATCAAATTCAGCCTTCTTTACTGAATGTAAACACCACATTTTTAATTTAAGTTAAAGTTATGGCCAAAAATGCACAAAACATGGCTGAAGGTGGTGCTATAGAGCGTAAACAGTTGTACTTAAAATCCCTTGAGGCCATGAGTGAAATACATATGTGAAAGCTTCAGCTCATTTGCATGCAGCATTCAGTAATGCGTCACTTCCTGTTTACGTGCATTCGCCACAAACTCTGTGAGAGCAGTATGGTGAAACATTTTGTAAAAAAATATATTTTAATAACTTTTCATCACAATTGGTACATTGTGAAAAATCCAATTTGGCAGAAATCATAAACAGAGCATTTGTTGGATTCTGAACGACTCAAGGAATGTGCCAAAGAAAGTTCATGTCGCTTGGCCTTACAGTTCTTGAGATGCAGACATGAAACATGAAACACATGAAACACCACCAAATAGTACCACCATGTGGTCAAGGTGGATTGATTTTTGCAACTGAGTAGTGGGTGACATTTGCAAATTGTCAGCCAAATTTAGTAGTTCTACACCTTACTGTTTCTGAGATCTAGATACTTTCAGAATAATAATAATAATAATAATAATAATAATAATAATACAGTTTTAGCAGCTATGCTGCTTGGTCCCCTAATAACCATGAAAACTAGTTCAGAGAAGATCATGTGAAAGACTAGAGTTAATCTGAACAGATTCACTATACAAGCACTGTAAGGCAAATGATATTAAAGTGCACATACACAACACTATGCCATTACTACAGATTATATAAAACAGAACAATAAATGACATGAATAATAAATAAATAATTGCTAAACATTTCACTGCAACTGTAGAATTTGAGTTTGAAGGCTACAGTGAACAGGACTGGCTTGTGGCATGGGATGCTCGGGGAGGTGGATTTTCGGCCCACGTTCGAAGGCCAAAAAGGGATTCTGCAGACCTGGTGGGTGGCTGTGTTCAGCACTATGGCATAGCACTATGTTCAGCACTCACATCTGGAACAGGGGCATCCTGTCGGGCGGGAAGGACAGCGCCGTGTCCAGGAACTTGCAGGCCGACAAGTACATGTCCAGCTCGTTCTGAGTGAACACCACCAGCCCGTTCCTCTTCTGGCCTGCTCGTGCCCCGCCCCCCTTACTGAGGGTCCTAGGTAAAGAAGGAATGAGTGAGTGGGCGAGAGGCATTCAAGGCGTGGACTGCATAAAGGTGGGAGAGTAATTTCTTCAGAAAAGAACTTTCACGTGAAATAAATGATGCAAAATGACATGCTTGTGGAGAAAATAAAACTCCACATTGACTTCGGCCACCACAGCGTGCACACCCCTTTTGGCTGAACAGGCCGAGATGTTCACAAACCAATGTAAATGCAGAGATTGCCTGATTGAAGGGACAAACATACCATCTCATATTTTTTATATATAAGTGTATATGTATATATATATATATATATATATATATATGTGTGTGTGTGTGTATATATACATATATATATATTATTGCACTCAATAGCTGTTTTCACTGGAAAGTAAATAAAAGAAAGGGTGGCCTCTGACATTTAGACAGTACGACTATATATATTTGTAAAGAAATTAACATCTGGACAGACTGGGACAGTTACAGTACTAATAGAGGGATATTACAGTACTGGTAGGGATGGTAAACTCACTTTGGGACCTCTTTGTCTTCCAGCAAAACCTTTTCCAGTCGGACAAACACACGGATCTAATAATATACAAAGGAAACAAATATAATCATGCCACAATAAACCAATAAACAGTATGCAAACAATTTTGGCACCCTGTCAGTCAGTACGTAGTAACACTTCAGTTGGTAGTTCTATAACAGCTTCCAAACATTTCCTGTAGCCACCCAAGTCTTTCTATTCCAGGCTTTGGAATTATCCCCCCATTCTTTCTGGCAGAACTTTATGAGCTCAGAAATATTTGTAGGCTTCCTTGCACGCACTGCATGTTTGAGACCCCCTCACAGATTTTCAATTATGATCAAGATTGGGGATTGTGACAGTCATTCCAAAACCATTACCTTTCTTCCAGTAAATCTCTCATGGTTGATTGAGGTATGCTTGGGGTCACTGACCTACTGTGTAGCCAAATTTACACATTCTGGATGCAAATTGTTATTGTATGGGATTCTGATATAGTGAATTAAAGCTGAAATAAATCTGTCTCTAATCGATTGTTTTAAAATGACCTCTGATGTGAACAAAGTAGATACCCTAATTGACTTGCAAAAAAAAAAGTATGGAAACATGAAATGTGCAGAGTTGTGAAAGAGTTGTGAAAAACTGAGTGGGAATCAGCTTTGGGAGTTATTTATAGCGATGGGCAAAGCAGTTCTTTTCAGTGCACTGAATCATTAGAATCAGTTAATTAAAAAGATTCGTTCAAAAGATTTGTTCACCGAATTGTTCAGTGCTTGACCGGAGCTCTGACTACGTAGTCACACTCACTGAACTGAAACACGGCCGAACGTTCAGTTCAGTTCAGCTCGCTAATTAGTGAACTGAGAACGGTCATTCATGAAGGATAAGCCAGTGAGCTAAGAATTTAGTTGGATAAAGATATACCGTTTGCAAACTGAAAGCTGTTATAACAAAGCTATTATGTACAACACGTATATATTTTCGCAACACCTAATTATTAAATAAAATATTTGGTACTACTTCCTACTTCGAGACTTCAAGACATGAGAGGGAGGGAGAGGGAGAGGGGCGGGCTTGAGTGACTCAGCGACTGTCTATCACTCAGGGCTCACGTTCACTGTGCACGTTCAGTGAACAAATCACAGAACATGCACCGTTCAGTGTATCCCTGTGAACGAATCACGTTCGCTCACGACTGACTGAGAGCTCAACTGAACTGACTGAGAAATAAACGGATCATTTCAGGAAGTGATTCAGTTCAGTTTGTTCACCCGAAAGATTTGTTCTTTTGAACGAATCGCTCACGAACGACACACCACTAGTTATTTATTCTAATTGTTGCTTAGGTTGCAAGGGAGTTTCATGTGAGTTCCAAGGCATTGCCCTTGAAATGCCTCTCTATCTTTGTTATTATGATTTTGTATAAGCAGAAACAGAGAAAGCATATGGGATGGCCTCACCAGCTCTGTGACCATGATGGGCCACAGGGAGGTGAGGTGCTGGGGAGAGATCTTCAACAGGAGCACCCGAAATGTGAGAAACATCTGGGCCAGCACTGAGGGCGTCTGTCCCATGCGCAGGTTTTCCGTCAGACGCTCTGAAGGGGAGGGGAGCGAAGGAATCAGTTAAACAGTATTAAATAAAAGACTGTTAAACAGCGACCCAATCAATATAGTTATGATGGACGCCATCATGCTCGTTAAACCCAGCTTAAAATTGAGGATTTCTGCATTTTTTTGTGCACAAATATGAAATACTGTGACCCAAGTCATCTGTTAACCTTTCAAGAAGACAATGGTGCTTTCAGTTATTAAGAAATTAGCTAAGCAAAGGGGAAAGAAGATGCATGAAGGAGCTGATATTCTCTACAGGCAAGAGACAGCTAAGGGAGACCTATAAGTGATCAATGAGAATAGTGGAGTCTATTTTCTCCCCAGAAGTCCTTTAAAAAACGTCCTACACTGGCCAGATTTTTCAACCAGAAGCAGTAAAAAAAAATCCCGCGATGATACTTCTATCAAATAGTGAGTGATAAACACAATGCATGGTTTTGGAACAGACTGATAAATCAAACCGGTACAAGTATAGGGAACAAGACAAGCTATCCTTCCGTTAAAGAGGGCAGACAGTCCTGTTTGTTAGAGAAGCATAAACACTTCACAGAGCCAAAGAAGAGGTAGCAAGGTCAAACAAAAGAAAGGGGAGATAAGGAGGACAGAAAAATAAAATAAGAACAAAAAGCCATTGCTGTTTAACACATAACGCTGATGGGGTACTATATCTTTTTAGACGGTGTCCAATTTCATTTCTAGGCCTGGCTCTATGAATTCAGGATGGTGCAGACAAGCATGCACTCTCTGCAGTCCACTAGCTGAGCAATGCAGGCATTGCATCAGTGGATCTGACTACATTTCATGTACAGCTGATGCAGGAAGACTACAGGTGGGCAACTGACCAGAGAAAGTGCTAGTGTGCAGTCTTGCCAACTGACTGCCTCTCATCCTGAGTGAAGTCATGATCAATCATGTCCTTATGAATCTGCACTGGCTCTGGAGACCAGCACATGGAGCACAACCACTCACTGCAACAGGATCTCATCAGGGCAAAGACCCTGCAGCTCCCTTTCATTCCATTTAATTCATCTTTCTTTCTTTATTTCTTTCTGGTCTTGTTTAGTGTGTACGATGTGAAAGTGAGTTAGAATATCACCCTGGAAGAAGGCAAAGTGTACAATAACAATATATCACACACTGTTGCATGCTTGGCATGAACAACTGGTTGTCATCTCTATCTGCACTTGCTTTCCTGCTCCAGGAATAGTAGTTGTCACCTGTCCCTCCAGCATGGGTCAAAATGTCAGTACTGGTCACATGACACACTGCCCTTGTCCTTTTGAATTGGGTGACCAGTTGGCAGAGCTTGTGTGGGGTGTATGATTTGTGCAGATTAAGACATGATAAGTATGGTATCATTGAAACAACCAGTTATGCAATATTGAAATCTGGTGAGATGCATTAGGGAATGAGTTCCATGAGCTTAATGGCATACATAAACAGTTCCGCTGTATAAATAAAAAGGTTAGTTTAGATGATTCCAAAGGCCCTGCTTGACAGTGGCCCTCAAAAAATATTAGAACCTAGGCTTTTTCTGGGTTGGTGGGGCCCAAAGTGAGATTTTTTCATGGGGCCCAAAATCCCTTGTGGCACCCCTACCTACCTACTTACCTACCTACATCAGTATAAGTCGATAAGTGCAAGTCAGAGGTGGTACTGTGACAGGCCTTCACCTTGAATAAGCGGCAGGTAGAGGTGATATTGGTCCAGCTCTCCGCTGAACATGGCGAAGGCCTGGCGCTTCAGCAGCATGGCCTTCTGCTCGCAGTTTGGGGACACCTTCAACGCGCTGCTCTGCATGCCTGACAGAAGCACACAGACAGAGAGATTTCAGGCTTCTCCCATGAAGCATTATCTACACATATCATATACACAATAAGCATTTTGCTTTTACAAAGCATATCATACTGTATGGATCTCAAAGGCAATTATTGAATTGGGAACTGAACTCAAGCAACAGCACCAGAGGTTTATTGGATTCTATTTTATTAAATCCGTTTTTATGAATTCTTCTTCATTTACTTAATGGGGCCTAAACAATAAATTGAACCTATACTGTATACAATTAATGCCAGTAATGCCATTTTAATTGGCACACTTTGAATGAAAATAATGCTACATACATAAATGAATAAAGAGTACTACTATTGCGGCTGGTTCCACTACTACTACTACTACTACTACTACTAATAATAATAATAATAATATAATAATAATAATAATAATAGACCACTCACTCATCAGGTCCTTAAACATGGTTTTCTCGTGGGTCAGCAGGTGGTCGATGATGGAGCGCCAGCTGAAAGCGGAGGAAGGAGAATGCAGTGAGAGACAGCCCTTCAGAGTGCAGTGGGGAGAAAAGCATTCCGTAAGAGTGCTGGTTTGATGACAGAAAAGAGGTGGAACCTTCTGGAATAAAGCCTCAGGGGAATCTGCCCTGCTGCACACCTGAGCACTGCAACAGACCTACTGGCACACAGGGTCTCCTAAACTTGGGGGAACCAGCAACATTACACAATAACAATTATATTAATTGATTATATTAATAAATTTACTAAAATGGTACTGATAATAACAGAAATAAAGTAATACTAATAACAACAGACCTAGTATGTATAATTTAGCAATTTATTGGAATTTAATCTATAATACATGTGATGGTAATATCATTACGAGAATCAGTAATTACAATGAATTATTACTTCCATTATTCATAGAAATAATAAATAAATAAATAAATAAATAGGGCAGTGAGAAGACCTGTCCCCTGCAGGTCTTACTGAGTAGCGCAGGCTGGGTCCATGTGAAAGAACAGCGGGTCCACGTAGAGGTCAAAGGCCTCCTTCTTCCAGGCTCGCTTGGTGTAGGCGTATCCACTGAGGCTGCTCAGGAGCTGCGCCCCAGCACAGAAGCTGGGCGTGTTGTAGGCGCTGTACACCCCAAAAACACAGGACAGCATTTTGGACTCATAACAAGAAAATAAATGCAAATGCAATGATAATAGGTATAGAGTAAAAATATTAAATGGCCACGATAGACAATACATATACACAGGGGCCACTTTATTAGGTACACCTATCTAGTACAGGGTAGGACCCTATTTTGCCTCCAGAACAGCCTGAATTCTTTGTGGCATTGGATTCTACAAGGTTCCGGAAACATTCCTTATATATTCTTGTCCAAGATAACCTGACAGCATCATGCAATTCCTGCAGGTTTTCTGGCTACACATTCATGTTGCGAATCTCCCATTCCACCTCATTCCAAAAGATTGATATCTGGTGATTGATATCATTGATGTCAACTGTAGCCACTGTCATGTTTGTGGAAACAGCTTGTGATGATGTGTGCTTTGTGAGATGGTGAATTATCCTGCTGGAACGGTTCTTTTGAAAAAGGGTAGACTGTTGTAGAGATCACAGAAAAAGTGATGTGCAAAAATAGCTCATCAGCAAGAAATGCTGAGGTAGCTAAAGAGCATTCAAATGGATGTCAATGTCTGAACCCAGGAATGTGGTGGTCAGAGGGTGCCAAAGACACAGCACACTGGCATACTAAACGCTTGGTGTCATACCTGAATGTTTGTTACACCTACAAGCACTATGTTGGAGAGTCTGGGTCAGGCTATATCTCAAAAATATCAAAAAAAAAATTTTTTACTGTTACTATAATGCTCACCAGGAGAAGGTTAAAAAGTGTTAGGGTTAGGGTATTGGAGATTATAACAATAATATATAAAAGTGAAAGAAATTAGTATTCCTGATATCCTCCCCTGATTATTAAATATGCAAAGGCCAGGAGAAGAGGGTGTGTCCCTCCCCCTGTTTCAACGACATAAAAGGTGGGCCTGTTGGTACGATACGTAGTAAAATGATTGGTTAATAGGCAAAATCAGAACATGTTCAGGCAAGTAGAATGCTTTCAAAATCCCACGGAGAACCTTTTATTTTCCAGTACAATCTTTTTTTGGGGGTGGGGGGTTAGGGTCATTCTGCCAGGCTGAATATGCTTGAGCCAACAATGGCTGGACATATCCCTAATGTGAGACGTGATCTGGAAATCAAGGACCACGATGGAAATAAGTCCAGGACTTTTTCATATTATCCTTGACAATTTCTTCACATGCAAGTCTTTTGATACATGTGCTTTAATTTTGTCAAATAAACTAAACTAATATGATAAGCAATTTACGACAAAAATCAATGATGCAATCATCATTGTCCATGTTTGTTTCATCGATTCAGACCATTGGTGCACATTAATTTAGACACATTAGAACCATTTAGAATCAAGTTTTTGCCGGTACTACTTCATACCCAGGTGTTTATGGGAAAATAATTCACACTTCCCAGCCAATCAGAATTGAGTATTCAGCCAAGGCATTGTATAAGACAAAAATAAAGACAAAAAGCAGGACAGGAATCAGGATGGGCTAGGTGTGTGTGTTTGTACTGTAAGAAGGGCCTGTCTGGTCTCTGTGGTTACCTGTGGTTTTTCAGGTATGGAAAGACGTAGTACATGAGGCGGGAGATAAGTGGAACAGCTTTCTCCTTCTCATCGCTGCGGTACACCATGTCCAGCAGAGGAGCCAGCACCTGTGGCAGAGCAGGAACCTTTCAGCATTTACATACTGCACACATTTGTGCCCACGCACACACACACACACACGCATATACATGCAATGGCACCTCAGCACATACAGACACACATGAACATGCATATTTACACAAACTCACACACAACTGCCCCATTATTTCAACACAGCAACATCACATTGTTGCTTACATTCACGTCACTCTTTGCATAGAAATGTCTTCATCAAAGACACTCTTGTTATGCACATATTTCACAAACCATTCTTTTTATTTTTAGTTTCTAAGCAGGGCTTTTCTTTGAAGAAGCATTGCTTAAAGGAATACTATGCAGGACTTTTAAGCCTGTGTTTACAATCAAAGAAGTCTTCTGCTCCATCTTCAACCCCCCCCACTCAGCCCCGAGTGCCTGACTGAGTCACACGAATCCATTAAAAACTAGCGGTAAATTTCTCCCCTCAATTACTCAGACCATACGTTACATATTTTGGCCGGGGCCACAAATCGGACATGTACAAATAATTTGAAAACTGGACATTCCGATCAAAAACCGGACATCTGGCAACCCTAGCAGGATAGCTAGAGGTAACGTTACTTACAGATCCAACAGAAAACAAGCCAACTCCATGTTGCTTTTCAACTTTAGCTGATGGGCCATTGCAGTGGCCAGCTAGCTGGCAACAAACACTCCGTAATCTAATTCCAAACCACAGGCTTTGTTGCCACACCCACCCGTCCCCACACAAAAAACAGCACCACGCCCAGAAACATCCCAAACACATTTTAGAATAACAAACACAGGTAAAGGTGCAAGATTATGGCAAAAGAAAATAAAGATAGAGATTGCCAGTGAATAGATAAGCCTTAGCGTGGTTATTTTATCAAATTTTCAAGGTAAAAATCCTGCATAGTGTTCCTTTAAGCAAATAAGCCTTCCAATGCAAACCCAACAGGAACACATAATCAACAAATTTGAAGCACCCCACGCCACCACTTCACTGTTCCATTTGTGTCATTCTACTGTGACTGAGCAGGACATTAGGCATCGTGGGTAAGCCTGCTTGGGTACCTGTGCCACAAAAATAAACATTCACTGCTTTATAAAAATGGCTCCAAATATACTCCTATTGGACTGACACTTTGGATCAGCCAATAGGACTACACTCTAGTTAGGCAGAAGCAGAAGGAAGACATGAAGCAACCAACTGGTAACAGTGTGAACAGAGCCTGTGGAGCTGTTCCTACCTCAGCCAACAGGGTGAGAGCCTGAACACTATAGACAGATGGGGCGGAAGATGAGACCATGGCGCTGGCCTGAGCATCCGCGTCTACAAAGGAGGAGACAAAATGACATCACACGTGCTACAATATTGAATATCTGTCTTATTTATGGGATTACCACCTGTCCTTATCCAGAAGCTGTATATATTTCACAGAGAAAATTCGGTTAAAGGTGCAACAGCAGTGCCTCTGCCTGGAATTTAACCCTATAACCACTGAGATTCCACCTCAGTTCCTGAACCCTAATGTGGTGTTAAACTCAGAATTGGCAGGTTGTGTAAATTACGGCTTTCATAGTTACCGCAAAGGTCGGCGTCCTCCGGGTCGTCCTGCTCCAGACAAACTTGTGGCTGATGCTTGACCTCCAGGCTGCGGCTGAGCCAGCTGGTCTGCTCCAGGGAGGAGCCTGCCACTCCACCCACCATCTCCAGCACCCGCTGGGTCACCTCCTATAGCCAGCCACAGAGACAACCACCCAATGAATAAATGATTTTCCCCTATGACTAAAATGGCGACTTGCATTGCCCCTTTTCTACTCTATCAATCGCACAAAGGTATTTGTACTAACCATATTGTGTGTGTATTTTATACATATCAATCATTCATTATAAATGATATAAATGATAAATACTTGATTAATATGCATGCACTTGCACTGAACTTCAAGCCATCTTGGTGATATCACTGTATTCCTAAGATTGACGATGTTCTCCACTTCAGTAAGGCGCTCTGTATAAGAGCACTTGCGGCGTGAATGCAATAACTAACAGGAAATTTTGTGTGCCAAAAAAAGGATTTATTGTCACTCTGATGTGCATCTCTCTAAATCAGCTCTGCTCCTTGCAGGGCTGGTGGATTCCATACATTCCTTCACACACAGGCACAGTAACAGGAGAGACATAATCTATCAACAAGCTATCACTCTACCTCATATTTACAGACATCTATATGAATACTAACACACAACCATATACAGATCATTAAACACTATTAATGCACTGTAGTTGTTTGCTAGTTCGTTTTCATTGTATTTATTGGGTTTTTTTGCAGGTCTATGAAAATGCTTTCTTCCCTCTCCCCAGTTTCATCCCTTTCCATCATATATCAAGGGGCCCCTGTGTGCTGTGGTTGTTTTCGTGCCATATGTTCCACCCCTCTGGAAACAGGGAGAGGAGGGAGTATGAGTGGACGGAGATAACACAACCAACAGGCTGGTGGAAAGGACAATGATTTACCCAACAAGATGCTTTAAATAGGTCAACATCAAGTATTTTGCATATTTGTCCAGCAACCGAACTTAATGAATTTTGGTCCAACCAGAATTAAAATATTAAATCGATGCTATCCTGACTTATCAAGAGTAACAGAACTTAAATATTATCAGTTTAGAGACTTCCTATAATACCCTTTTGTTTCTTGTGATATTTTTGAGATGATTAGCATTCTGAGGGCAACTTTGAAACTTTACCGTGCTGTCTTTGCCTGAATTTGTATTAAAGTTGGTTGAAAAGTGCATTCCCGTCTCTGTCAAATTATTTCTCCATCTGCCGTCATCCTCTCCCCTGGTTCCTCCCAAATTCTGCTAGAGCTAAACAAAATCAGGTGGCTGAGGATGGAATACATAATGAAGGTGTGCCACCTACCACGACCCTGAACATGGCTCCTTGTGTAATACTCCTAGATGCTTAAAAATGGAATTGGAATGTTGCATCCCACAATGCACCTTTCTCATACTGTTAATCCTACCTGAATGTCTTTTGTGTCTCTCTTGTTGTCCATATTGGGAACTCTGTTTACAAAATCATTGAGGATCCTGATGGAGAAACCAAAGTCAACTCTCAGAAAAGGTAGTTTTTCAAAAATACCAAAAAGGATGACACCAGAAAAGACACCATTGTTTTCACTCAATTCTGAACTATTTTAATAATCAATAAAGTGGTACAGATGATGAAAGTCTATTAGAAGAAACAGACAGACAGTAATAATCGATTAAGCACTACATATTTATACTCCCCCCAGAATAAGGCCTGGACAGAAAGCTTTAATTCATAATGCACTATGTGCACTGTTCCACTGCAGAGCAGGGTAAGGTCAGGCAATTTTGATCTCCTTCAGAATTTTCTAGCCGGAAGTATAACCAAACAGAACTAGTAGAGCATGCACTGTGCACTGTGCACCGTTTATACTCTCCAATAGGCAGTATTGACAGACAGCACAAATCACTCACCCTAGCAGCAGGAAGTGTCCAGGCGGGGCCAGGTTCAGCTGTACTGATTCCTTCAGTAGATTCAGAATGGGAGTGACGTTCTCCTGGAGGCTCTGTACAGCCAGGCTGGGAAAGAGGGCACAAACCACGACAAACCACACACTTATGAAAACTGTACAATTGCGCACAGCTTTATGTGCCATTATGCCGTTAACCAAACAATCACTTATACTACACAGTATATACTGTAAACTTTGTTGATCCTTTTCTGCAGTTACCAATACTTTTATTAACCCATTTGCACTTCTGTACTTTATTCCGTCAGTTTCTGGGTAAGGTGCTCTGCCATGAAAAACCACCAAATTACACCAAGAGCACCTTACCCAGTGCTTGTAGGCTGTAGGTATTAGAAAATACATTACTGCGGACAGCGGTATCTTACCCTTGGATGAAGGCATAGCTGAACTGGAGCATGGGAATGTCAACAAGCGTGGATTTCTGAAAGGGGGTGGGTGTTAAAGCAGGTTAACAGAGGAAAATCACCCCAATCCACACTTATGGTACTACTGACTGATACACTATATGACCAAAAGTATCTGGACACCCCTTGGTCAGGGTCTGTTTTTCATAGTTTGGGCTGGGCCCGTTTGTTCTAGTGAATGCAAAACTTACTGCTACAGCAGTCAATCACATTCTAGATGATTCTGTCAGGGTTCATACACTTTTTCACCAATGATTTTCAATGACTTTTCCATGACTTCTCCACAACCTTTAACTGAATTTCCATGACCAAAACAAATGACTTTATCTCAGCCGGACGATTTAAAATTATTTATTGTAACACTAAGTAAAATTAGGTCTGCATCTGAAACATGTGGTGCCTCTCTAAAACAAATAAACACCAGACAGACACACTTAGATACGTTCTTTCATATTTTAATTCGAATAGTTTAACATTTTTGTCTATGTCTCAAACAGGGCTCGAAATTGCGACCATGTTGGTCGCGTATGCTCCCGAAATTTAATCTGTGCGACTTGGAAATATAACTGGGAGCATTTGTGCGAGTGCAAATAATTGTTCTGGTGCAACCTTTTTTTCTTTCTCTTTTTTCAGTCGAACGTCTCTTCCTCTGTACATTCGCTAGTTAGTACACTTTAGTTAGTATGTGCCTTGTGAGCTGACGGTGACCCTTCTTACCAATCGTGAGCTTGACATTCTTACCTTTAATGCTGATTTTAAATTGGTTAATATTAGCCTTCAATCACTCCCTTTTGCAGCACTCCACTGTCACGCGACACAGAGAGCTAATGCGTTTACTTATGTTACCTGTAGACAAAAGTTTATGTTCAATTTATTAGCGTAATCGAAAGCTGAAAAGTTGAAGCGAACGATTGCGCCATTTTTTTTAAAACATTAACGTAGTGTTTTGTGTAGCGACCCGGTTGACACAGGTAATTTCTCCGATGCAGTTTACTTGCGGTTGATTTAATTAGCGGTATTAATGTGACGAGAAGCGCTTTGTCGTTTGAATGCATAACACGCAATTCCTTGAAGAGTCGACACATTTTAGGCGTGACAGTTCAACTGTTACTTGTAAACCGTACTGTTATATTGTCGTTTTTTATCAATAAAAATCTATTGCATATATTGTTGGTGCTCCTTACATTTTGGTGGGTGCTCCTAACTTTTTGAAATTGGCAGCACCAGTGCTAAAAAAGTAAAAAAAAGTTAATTTCGTGCCCTGATATATTATTGAAGCTGCACTTCCCTGGCATATTGTTGGCACAGTAGGGCACGAGTCAGTAGGGCCTACGTTTACTAACTGCTACATTAGCAGAAGCGTGCCTGTTGGGCGTGCCTGTAAACAGACTGAGCCAGACCGAATTAACTTCTCACACCACCAAAATACCGCGAAGGTTACCTGCCAATTTACGTTTTATTACTATACATACTATTTTTATGATTGGATTAATTAGCAATTGTATTTGATGCAACTTTAGCTATATTTCCATTACTTTTCCAAAACATTTCAAAAAATATTATTTTCCATAACTTTTCCAGGGCCTGGAAATTGCATTTTAAATTTCAATGACTTTTCCAGGTTTTTCATGACCGCACGAACCCTGTTCTGTGCCTCCCCAACAGTTTGGGGAAGGCCCATTCCTATTTCAACATGACAATGTCCTCGGGCACACACTGAGTCTATGAAGAAAGGGTTTTGTAACGGTGTGGATGAACTTGACTGGCCTGCACAGAGGCTGGACCTCAACCCCAACTGCGAGTCAGGCCTAATCGCCAAATCAGTGCCCAATTTCACTAATGCCCTTCAGGATATGTGATACATCACACATGAAACTAATAAGTAAACCGCTTACAGAGCATCAGTCTCTTCCAATTCAAATAATGTCTTTAAATAGCATCACATTTCCAGCATTGGCCAGGATGGTTTTTAAATAGGGCTGAATGAGAGATTTATTAGCAACCAAAGTAACTGATGCTACTTGCGTTACTTGCTTGTTTGTTTCATATGTAATGTAGCCCATATACATATGAATAATTTGTGTGCGTGTGAGTGTGGGCATATGTGTCTTATGTGTGTAAGTGCGTGTGCGCAAATGTATGCATGTGGATGTCAATGTAGATAATGATTGTTGAGGCCTGCCAGTTTTTAAATTTCAATTTTTAGGAGGCAGTTTCAGTTTCAAATCGAGGTCAGTGTGCTACAAATGGCCTTGTCTCATGGATAATATTTTGTCTGCACTTGTATTTGCACTACTGGTTGGACTTAGCAATTATTGCCTAAAACCATCACCTTTGTTGTTAAAAGATGTAAATCTCCAATTTTACAGAGGCATTCAATAGCTGAGCTGAATTACCATCTATCATACAGTATTCATGTTTGGCCTCATTAGAAAGAGACTAAAACGATGAATTGATAATAATATCATGGTGCTTAGCCCTGTTTCCAACAATATAAAGCCACTTTAATAAGTACATTTGTCAGCTTGTAGACAAGCCTGTTCTTGTCTGCCCAGTTAAGGCCTCACCCAAACAGGCCAAAAATAATCTTCTGATCATGCATGGGCAAGGAAAGGCATCTGGGGTATCAGAGTCTTGCATCTGAGTCTGGTGTTTTGGTGTTTGGTCTTGCGTGAGGTCCAACATTCTTGGTCTTGCAGCTGATCTGCTATTTTTACATGTCATCTCTGGCTTTATTTTTTGTACCAGTTGAGTGTCGTGATTTTGTTAGAGATACAACTTTTTTGAATTCTTACAACTTTTGAATTTGGACAGTCTGCATTTCTGTGGCTTCCATGGAGTTCAATCTAGAATGGTTTCTGGAAGACCCTATAATCGAAATGCCGGACAGCTGCCAGAAAGCTGACCTTGTGGTGAGCATGGACTATTTTAAAATCAATGTGGTCCACTCAGATACAATAAGGGCCATTAAAGCTAAGGCAATGGAGGGGTTGCTCGTACAGCAAATACTGTTTGTGGATGCTGACCCTTATTAAGGCCAAGAGCCCCAAAACTACGGTCAGTTTAAACAACTAGAGCTGGAAATGAAACGCTAAGAGATGAGAGAGAAGGAGTTGGAGGCAAAGGTGCGCCGAATGGAGTCAGAGGTGGAAGCTATGCAGGCTGTAGCAGCGGGCAATCGCCTGAATTTGATGTCAGCAAGAACATTCTCTTGGTTCCCCTCTTTTGTGAAACTGCAGTGAATAAATATTTCTCCATGTTCAAACTGGTTGCCATCATGCTTTTCCTAGGGGCGACATAGCTCAGGAGGTAAGAGCGGTTGTCTGGCAGTCGAAGTGTTGCCGTTTCGATCCCCCACCCTGGGCGTGTCAAAGTGTCCCTGAGCAAGACACCTAACCCCTAATTGCTCCCAACGAGCTGATTGGTACCTTGCATGGCAGCCTTTCACCGTTGGTGTGTGAGTGTGTGTGTGAATGGGTGAATGAGAGGCATCAATTGTAAAGCACTTTGGATAAAAGCGCTATATTAAAAAAAATGCAGTCTAGGGATGCCTGGCCGCTGTTTCTGCAGTGCATAATGGTGGGTAAAGTAAAAAGGATGATGCTCTCTAGGGTCATATGCCATTCCTCATAGTGTCATTGAACGACGAGCCTGGTTATCAAAAAGATACCGAGACACCAGCGCTGCAATGTTTAATTTTGGACAATATTTTGCCCTGAGGTTCAAATTTGCCCCCCTTGTCAAATGCCCTGACAAACTCAAGCAGAAATTGCAATGTTTGATCATGATTTATCATCCCTTCTACTGCTGAAGACGAGGATAAATCCACGCTTGCGATTGAGGACAATAAGACAAAGTGTCGAGGGGTTTGAGAGGTTGTCTCTGGCATGGGAGCAGCTTACTGGGCAGAAGAAAGACCCAGACATTAACTATTTAAATCCAATAAATCTATTTTTCATGTTGGATAAAAGGGGAGTTTAACTGTTGAAACATTAAATGAACATTAAATCCAACAGTGCATACGTTTGCGTGTGCTGAGATGTGATTGTGTGTGTGTGTGTGTGTGTGTTTCCAGCATGTGTATCGATGTGAGTAGGGATGTGTACCTGGTCTCCTTTTATCTGGTGTGGTTTTTTCACCACCTCTTTGACGAGCTGCAGGATGGAGTCAGTGCGCAGCGAGGTCAGAGACTTTACCAGCTCCACAATTGTCAGATGGGACTCGCTGGCCACTGGCAAGATCTACACACACAATAAATAGAAACCCCAACCACCAGTAAGCTGTTACATACTACAGTGACACCAGCTACACAGCCACACATTTCCCTCTAGTTTTACCTTTTCAAGATATATCTGTGCTCAGTCCACTAGCTACAGGTGAAGTTTAAGTCTGAAGGTATTGTGATCACAGATGACTAATTCTCTGTCTCTGTATATCAGTCTGATCATCATGATGCCTTCTGACTTATGCCTTCAGACTTTCACTAAAGTGAGTTCTACACCAGTCATTTCATAGTCAGGCTTCTCACACCTTGTTCTTGCTGTGACTCTTCCTACTTTTTCGGTTGTTCCAGACAGCCCCCACTGATGCCATGACCTGCACCCCAAACTGCACTGTGAGTGGGTTCAGGAAGTCCAGAATCTTCTGTCTCAAGATCTGCAACAAAAATTTTTATTTTTTTAGCACTTCCCTAACAGTTGGCATTAATAGCATTGGTCATAATCTCTGAAAATTCAAATTTTCCTCCAGTAACAGAAATGTTAGATGTCCTATATTAAAGACAAAAAACAGGTATACATGCATATACAAGACCATCCAGATTCATACCATTGATGAAAAAGAATAAGTAAATCTTAGGCAACAATGTAAAATCCACGTGTCATCCATCACCATAAGGAAAAACAAAGAACTCTCAAGAGAAGCAACACATTTAAAACTTTTTCAAATAAATGTAAAGTTTGAGAAAAATATTAAGTTGATTCCACAGAATCGTTATTTTTTTTTAAATTCCCCATACGTAATAATTAAAATGTAGCTCAACATGTACTTAACTGTATTTATTTTATAGTCTTTTTGTTCATCTTTATCAACATAAATAATTTTGAACCTTACAATCTGAACACAATACCTTTCCATCGTTTAATTTGTGACTAGAGATCTATCAAAAGTGAATGGATGATTTCCCTTTATATTAATAGTCACATTGGACTATTTACTGCAAGTCTTTGTTTCCAAAGCACATACAAATATGCACATACACTCCATGTTTCTCTCACTCTCTCGCTCTGTATGCATTCCTCCCTCTCTCTCCCCCATCTCTCTCCTTCCCTCCCTTCCGAAACCGCAGTCACCTTGCTGCTCCTGAAGTAGACAGAGGAGGTGTTTCTGCCACCACCAGGGGTGGAGTCTGAGCTCTTCTTCTGTGTCTCCTCCCTCCGGACCACACCCCACAGCAGCGCCATGGTGTTGACTGCACGTGGCAGCTCCTCGATGATCGCATTGCGTGCATTACGGATGTCTGCTGGGTCAGGAGCCATGGGAGACTGAGGAGGGATGAGAGAATAGAGACGGTGATGCTTTGAGAAAACTGTTGGATTTTTGACTGGTCTGTCTTCAGTATTTAGAAAATAACTTAAATTGATTATTTTCTCAACCTGTCCTGTTTTGCCTGTGTGCCCCATTTTCTCTTTTCATGTATATACACAACATTCGGTCAATATATCCAGTTATTTCAGCTTTGACTAGTGTTGGAAGATGAATGTGGCACCACAGGCCTCAAGCTCTCATTGAATGGGGGCTTGGCCGGAATACAGGGATGATGCAATGGAATGCTGTGTGATGTAACATTCAGGTCTCACCTTCTTGTCCTCCAGGAGGCAGTAGTGGGCAATGGTGGTTAGCCCTTCCAGCAGGGTCAGAGGGTAATCTGGGGCGATGTTCTCTCTCTTTGGACTCCAGCTGCTCACAGGAGGAGAGCAAGCAAACATGTGAAGGCCTGCTCCTTATCTGCTCCTCACCTTTCTATTACAGCTCTCTGCTCCTACCCTGCCCTTCACTTGCTTATCACCCGCTCCTCAGAAGCTCCTAATATGTTCCTCTAGTGCTCCTCACCGTCCTATCACAAATCAGGCTTTATGTTAGAAACCATGCATGCGAACCCTCGTTGGAATCCAAAAAAAACAGAATCCAAAACAATAAAACTACAAAACAAAATCAGGGCCAGGTTTGTCTAAATTTGCTGTGTACATAACTTTCCATCCTTGCCTGTTTCTCATCTAAATAAAATCAGCGTCGCCTGCTTATCAACATCACAGGTATTTTACGTGGGACCAGACATTCACAGATGAAAATTGTAAAAGAACAAACTCTCTGATTCAAGTGACGCAAAAACCACAGTGTTCTAATGCAGCTGCTGCAGTAGTTACTATTTCAATCTATTTATCTCTATCTAACGCTATTAAAGAGTGAGCGTGCATACTTCAGTGAAAATCTTAAAAGTGTATGAATTTAAACTGTGTGTTGTTTTTTGTAGCACTTGTGCAGGAAGAGATGGGCTGGGGTGGGGGGACTACCTGTGGGAAGCCTTGAGGGACTCATGGTCATACTGCCTGACCAGCTCATCCAGGTTCTTGCAGATCTGGGCGATGAAGGGGGCGACAGTGACGGCCAGCGAGCGGCCCAGGTAGGGAAGGGTGGCGGAAATGAGCGTCACCCAGGGTCCGTGCAGGGCGTAGCCGTACTGGGGCTGCAGGGCGCGGGCGGCAGCCGAGACGAACATGCCTTGCGAGGGGATGGGTTGGGCCTGCACGTACTGCAGCGCGCGGATCGACTGCTGGAACTGCACAGCCGTCTGCCACTCCCTGGCAAGCGGGGAAGTCGCCGCGGCGACGGGGGCGGGCTCCGAGCCCCCGCCCGGCCACACCTGGTGCTCCAGCACGATGAGGACCTGCAGCAGCTTCAACAGCTCCATCTGCAGCGGGTGCTCGCACCACACCGGGCCGCGCCCAAAATTGATCAGCTGCTCCTCCGACAGACCGCCCCGCCCCTCCGGAAACTCCTCCCCCTGGGGGTCGCCCTGCCGCTGGCTGACGTACATGGAGGCGGAGAGAGAAAGCAGGATGTACTGCTGCACCTTGCAGTCCGTCAACAGGCGACGCACAAAATCCGCGTTCCGGCCCTCCCGAGAGGCCGTCAGGCCCACCAGCTGCCGCACCAGGCGGGTGAGCACCTCCACGCTCTTCACCTGCACATCGCGGTTCCCAGCCAGGTCGCGGGGCCCCAGGCGCAGGTGGCAGGGGTAGTACGAGCGTAGGAACCGCAGGCACAGGCAGGTCAGCAGCTCCACCAGTAGGGAGTGGGGGCAGGGCGAAGGGGACTGGGTCTGCAGCCGGCCGTAGAAGCTGCGGCCCTCCAGCGCCTCCCGGTGGCGCTGCAGCAGGTTGCAGATGAGGTTGAGGTGGGCGGTGGAGCTGGTGTCCACGCCCGTGTCGCAAATGGCCTCCACAAAGGGTCGGCCGTTGGTCCGGAGCAGGGTCTCCAGCACGGAGAAGGCGTAGAGCACGCGCGTGGAGTCGTAGGGCTGCAGGTAGAGCAGCGCGTGGCGGAAGAGCGAGTCGATGGCCTCCCGCCGCTCCAGCTCCTGCTTGAGAAGGCGCGAGCGGGCCAGCGCCTCCAGCTCCGCCTCGTCCTCGTCGCTCGACAGCGACTCTGAGGCCTGCGTGCGCTCCGAGTCGCTGCGGCGGAGTCCGTTCGGGGCGTGGCCAGGGGCGGGGCCGTCACAGTCTGGTCGCTGCAGGTAGGGGGTGGAGCCTGAGCTGGAGTTCTCCGTGGAGATTTGGGCGCCGCTGGTGTCCGCTGATTCGGTATGCTCGCTGTCCTCTGCCTGCTCCTCTCCCTGCTTCTCCTGTCTCCCCCCTTCCTCTTCTTCTTCATCCTCTTCCTCTGTGTTGTCACTCTCACTCCCACACTCCCCAGGGGGCCGCATTTCAGGAGCATGCTCCACCTCGGCCCAGAGGGCCTCACGGTCCACTATGGTCACACGACCCAGCAGCCCTTCCTGTGATAGGCTGTCAGTTGCCATGGCGTCACCAGACTGCGCATTGCGAGAGGATGCTCGCTCCTTGCAGCTGAGAGGCTTCAGGTTACCTGAATAGAAATGACAGGAAGTAATTTAATAAATTACCTACATAATCTACATGATCCATATGGCCCTGTGCATCATGCTTCTGGCTGATTCCTGAAAACTACTATAACTCTTCAATAGTCTGAATGCAAAACAAAGGCTTTGTGTCAGGATTACTTATGTTTATGGCTTCTCACAGATCAATTAACCACACCCCCTCTTCTCAACTTTGATGCTATACGCTCCAAACATTCGGCCAAACAATCAAGTGAACACTATATTACTACATTATACGTGGCTATTACCATATTTTGTTTTTTTATTTACATTCTTTGGCTAAGGTGATAAATGACTATGTTGTAAGTCATTGTTTTTTAAATGTTTTCTATAAAAAAAATATTTATAAAGGCTGTAAATACACAGTTATCCCCTTAATATACCAACATGGTGAAATGATCAAAATTCCAAGCTGGCTGTTGATTTTGAGAAGTGCCTTCAGCTTTTTGGCCAATTTAGTGAGGCTTGAAAAGCTGAAAATATGCATAGCAAAGTTAAGGTTTCCAAATTGTTGTTGCATACAGGACATAATGACAAAAACCATTATGGTCAATTAGGCCTTAATAGACTATGCTTGGCCTAAATATACTTAAACTACTTGATGGGCAACTACAAAAATATGACCAGAAAATGTATTTTGTAAGCCAGGTAGCAAATAGCCTAAACATAAAAATCCTTGGTTAATACTAACATGGTGGCTAGAGAAGAACACATCGTAACTATAGCTAAGAAGGCCATCAAGCTTATTTTATTAGCTGGCTATTGTTCCTATCATGCATTAAAGTCAAATAGCAAGAAAAATCTTTAATAGCTAACCAAATAGCACAGCTTCCACCAGGTATTAGACCTAGTCTCTACCATGCACCCTAACAGATGCATTTACTGGTGTTAGCCATTATATAAAATAAGCATACCCATCTACATTCTTCTCGGCAGAAAATGTTAGTTGAAACACACTGTGACCTTTGCTTGTGTGCATAAGCTATAGTTATTTATCTTTTCATGTCATTATAAGTTATGATTATGAGTCATTACCCTGTTTGCTTATGATTATAAGTCATTATTCTGCTTGTTCTAAGTATGAGTGAACTAGCTCCAATAAATTAATATTTGTTAGCAATTGGGTAGGGTTAATACCACTTCAATCAGCTAATTCAGAAAATTAACTGTAGTTCAAGTCTTTCATTGAAAAATCCCTATAGAACATTACTGCCATTTTATAATTTGAGAACTGAATTAAAATGGTTAAACTTTCTGAACTGGGGAACTGACCCCAGTCCTGGTTAGAACATATGATTTTATGGAATCTATGGTCAACCCACGATCAGGTTGTGATTGAAGGAGTATTTGAAGGTCATCTACCTGCAGTCAGGTTGCATTAGACAGAGCAGCTAATGGTCACTCACCCATGGTCAGGTTCTGTTTGACAAAGCAGATGGAGGAGCGCTGGGTTCTTGGTTGGAGCAGCAGGAGTAGAACCGGTTCTAGGATTCGGACCACATCGTTGAGGGACAGGGCCCGAACCAGCCAGCTCTGTCCCGCTGCATTGATCGACCCATCCTGACTGTTGAGGCTGTCCAGAACCATAAACAGAGACCTAACAGACACATGAGCAGAACCCCAAACAGAAAGCTTAGAGAAAGCTGATCATTGAGCAAAGGACTGGCAGAGTACAGAGTTCAGTTTATTACACCCCATTCACAAAGTAATGACCTGGGTAAAAGCCGTGTTTGCCGTTGGTGTGAATGGGTGAGCCTGTGTTCAACATGATTGCCGACTACAAGCAGTTGCATTAATCTTTCATTAAATGAATAAAGAAAACAAATCCTATAAATTCTAGGATTGCCTGACCAATCACCAGATTGTCCACACCGTCTGCCATGTTGAATCTCCAGTGTAGACAAACTTTGAAATGTCTGCTTTTAATAGCGTTGACTGTCTGGAATTAAATTTGTGGACCCAGGTCTTGCGTGAATGGTGAGGACCCAGTAATTACCTGTGACCGCAGTGGGGTGTGAATGGGTCAAATGTGGGTTGAACCCATATCCAATATTCAATATCCCATGTAAAACCCCAGGTTTTGTGTGAAAGGGGAATTAGAAGGCAGCTGTGACAGATTACAAGAGTCAGTGTTGTCCCTAGGCATGGTCACCTGTCAAAGGAACGATTCAGCGACATGGTCCGACTGGTCTGGATCTCTCGGGTCAGGTGCCACAGAACTGAGAACCGGTGAAGAGCTTCTAGTCGTACCGCCTGAAACATTATATTTTTTTAAATTTTAATTCTTTATTGGGTACCACCGTAAAGCATGCTTGCAACCTGTGACAGTTCTTTCATGTTGGGGATGCATCACAGCTTTCACACAGAGGGTAAAATTAATCAATCAAGCGGGTTATACAGAAAGCAGTGTGTGTGTTAGCGTGTTTTATTATATGCTTCATTACAAGTTCCTCTGCAGAAGAGCAACCTCTGTGAATGTAATGTAAGATGTGGTGTGAGTGTGAGTGCTGAGTTCAGGACCCTGTACCTTGTCTTTGTGCAGTAACGCCAGGCAGATGATGTCCTCGCAGATGGAGGCGGAAGGTGCCAGGCAGTGCAAGCGGTAAAAGAGCTCCACGCAGGAGATGTGGTGTTCCCTCCGCTCCGTATCCAGCTGCTCCCACAGCACCCGTGCCACATGCTGGAGGGGAAGGGGGGGCATTATACTCACATTTAATATCAATACCTCCACAATCATGCTTCACAGCATTCACAACAATGCAATGATCAGTCTAGTACAAGGCTAAATCACAAAATAATACCGTTATTTGCTGTTAATAACATTGTTTTGTACTCATATTACAGTAAAATTAAGAACTGTTTTTCGTTAATAATTGCTCCCATCAAAAACCTTATGAGTTCTAGTACTGTGGAAAGACCTGCAAAGAGCTGCACTGTACCTGGTAGAAATCTGTCCCATCCTCGATGGCCTTCAGAACCCCAGGGCAAACAGGGGGCACAGTGACCATCTGCAGCTGCCCACAGAAGGGGTTGGTATCCGAGCTCTTGTATCTGCGGTTCTTGTCCTCTATGACCATGGCCAGCGACTGGGAGTGGTTAATCAACTCCAGCAGAGAGGAAATGGCCACATGTTGGATGTAGCAGTCCTTTGACAAGCAGCACAGCACCATCAAGGAACTCAGCCACAGAGGGCAGGCATCTTCACCACTGCCTGCATAAAAAACCATTCTGATGTCACAAACAAAACAGCGTACAATCTGCATCTTCTTCTATATATTTTCCCACTGTCAATTGCTCTGAATAAGAACAGCTGCCAAGAGCCAATAAATAACTTGTCACTTTATGAATAATCTTCCAAAACCTATGAAATACTTTAATGAAAGTTCAGCATTTAATGCCGCCCCCCCTCCCCCTCCCCCTCCCCTCCCCTCCCCCTTTTCGGTTAAGCATTTGGAAAGTATGATGGGCTACTGACCTCCAAGCCAACTGAAACCCTCTGTTACGTGGGCAATGCTAGTGCCAATTCTGTGTTATCCTGTGGAGCTGCAGTCTACAGTTAGCACTGGCATTGTCTGGAATCAAAACCAGACCATGGGGCTCATCCATACACTAGAACAGTGCCTTGACAGGATGAGCCACCAAGCAGCCCTAAATCTAGCATGTTTCCCTGTCACTAGTCTCAGCTTCAACCTGTGTTCTGGGAGACATTTTGCTCAGAGTGAACTACCAAGTTTTATAACATCTGCTGATGGCTTCTGTTGTCTCCAAGATTTAATACATAAAAAGTCACTGCTATGGAAACAGAAATTACATTTGTTAAGTAAGTCTTTACTTACTGTGAAGTCTTTACTCAGTAACTTTCCCACAATTTCTCCCACAGCGCGCAGGACTGCCGTCGTGGGCTATGCGTGGCAAATTGCGGTCGGTCGGTCGGTCGGTCGGTCGGTCGGTGAGAGGGACTTTTTGTAGGACGCATGTGCAGGTGGTGCTTTGTTTAGTAGGACGCATACGCAGGTGGTACGGCACAAGATTTTTAAGCACAGCTTTATTGCCTAATGTTACTTTACCTAACCCTAACATGTTAGAGTTTCGCCTACTTTAGTTAACCTAGTTAGCGCATACGGATGCTATCCTGCACGCATGAGTAGGAGCTAAGGACACACAGCTACAACCACCGATACAGATGTATGGACACATGAAGGACAACAAATGACGCTACAGAGGTAAGGACATGCCATTGCTAGCTAGCTATATAGTAGTACAGGTGCGCCGTGGGTCTGGACGGTTTCGTGCTTGTTCTTTGAAAACTTGCCCTTCACACCTTGTCTGGTGTCACAATTTTGATCTGAAGAGGGCCAGACAGCGTGCCAGACTCACCTGCACTGTGGAACATGGCGCTGTACAGCGCCTCCACCTCGTCCTCAGACAGGTACACAGGGAAGGTGGTGCACTCCAGCAGCAGGTGACAGGCTGCGGTGAAGGTCTGTCGGCACGCCTCCGAAATCTCCCCCCGGTCCCGGGGGATGTACCCCGTCGCCCAGTCAAGCCTCGCACGGCCCGCACACTTCCTCTTCTCTCCTGGGGAGAAGGAGATATCAGCCAGCTCTTGCTGCAGCTCTTGCTGCTGCTGCTGCTGGTGCTTTGGTCTGCCATGGTTGAAGAACTCGGTCAGCTTCTCTTTGAATTGCGGCACTGAGATCTGGGCCAGCTGAGATCTGCCCGTGGGGACCGTGGGGGGGGCCTCCTGCTCCTCTATTTCCTGCTCCTCATCTTCCTGCTTCTTTTCCTTCTCCACCAACCGCAGCAGGTACCTAAAGAGCACAGAGCCAGGAACTAAAGATCAGGCCAGGAGCCACATCACTGCAATCATCTATCACACTACTGCACGATAAACAATATCTAGTTCCTATTTATAAAAACAATATTTTAATTCCTGTTTTTCTTAAGTGTTTGTCATAGCCTGTATTTGATGTAGTCCTTTATTAGCTGCGATCGAAGCTCTATAGCTCTGTTAGGCAGTCAGTTGATCTGTCGGTTGGTCCACAAAAGTGTCCCACCCTGTAGCGGCCACAGTTTTCGCCCCAGGAGGCTGAAATTTGGCATGGTAGTTGGTGATGGCCGAAGGTAGAGCTGAGTAACTTTCAGGTGGATTGACCAAGAGGGGGTGTGGCGATGGGCGTGGCCTATCAAAAAAGGAGCATAACTCCCAAATGGATGGAGGGTGTGTGCGCCTATGCATGCACACATAGATGCATGCGCGTGTGCAGTCGCAGCTATTGCGGATTCGCACTTGTTTGTATTGTATTAGCCTATGCTTCACAAAGAGTATTATTTTACAGGTTTATGTTAGCTGCCTTGTCACAATTTTACTTACTATATTTGATGATCAGTTTTATCATTAGTTTTATTGCTACTTTGTTATTTTATTTTGAATGTACACTACATGGCCAAAAGTATATGGACACCTGACATCCAACATCTCACACATTTGAATCTGTCGACCGATGGGGGATGTGCTGTGTGAATCTGTCGACCGGTGGGGTGGGGGTGGGTGTGGGGGGTCGCATTGTAAAATTCGTCTTACATTACATTGTTATGAAATATTCCGTTGTCATTCTGTTTTAAATTAGTACCGCTAGTTTTGCAATAGGGCATGAATGACGCATGGGGGCCCCCTGGTGGCCACAGGGGCCCTAAGCAGCCACTTAGTTCGCTTATGCCTCAGGCTGGCCCTGCTGTAAAGGACATTAGAGTGATATAACAGGAGCGGATAAGGATAGGGAGACACACTGCGCTTTCAAGGCATGTAATAATAATAATAACTTTATTTATAGAGCTCCTTTCATACAAGAAATGCAGAAATAATACACACCAGACCTGGGTCAAATATGCATTTGTTTTGGATTCAAATACTTTTCTGTGCTCTATTGATCTTGCCTGGTGTAATTGATCCTGCCAATATGATCACAAGGCGGGGTTTGAACTTTTTGAGAGTATTTAATTGGTTCCAATACACCAAACAAGATCAGTAAAGGCAGAAAAGTATTTGAATCCAAAACAAGTATTTGACCCAGGTCTGATACACACATCCAAATGCTGGGCAAGAGAGGAACAATAAAAGGGAAATAATACCCCAATAGTCCAATGCTACCAGAATTTTTTAACTGTACCACAGAGAAAACAATCCAACGCGTAGCCCAGGAGAGATAGCAGCTGGGGTCATCTTTCCTTACCTGGTGATGAGAGCAGCCAGGATGTCCTGCACTATGTGGGTCACGCCCTCCATGCTGCCCCCCTTCCTCCACACACCGTCCTTCTCTGGGAACAAGCCCTGCCCCGCTCTCTCCCTCCCCTGGAGGAGGTGCTGCTCTGAGGGTGAGGCGCTGAGGCCCAGTCCGCTGTCCTCAGAGCGCAGCGGTGGGAGGGCTGCATCCCCAGGCCCCGCCCTCTGCTCCTCCTCTCCGTTCAGCGCCACCATTTCCTGCGCCTCCTCCTCTTCCACTCCATCAGCGCCATCAACCTGCCCATCGTCCTCATCCACCTCCTTCTCCACCTGCCCCTCCTTCTCAACCTGCAATCAAGTAAAAATGGTATGACCCGAGACAATGGCATGGCACAGGGTCAAGGAGTGTATGCCACTGCCCGATAAGGTCAATGCCCTGACTTTGAGGAAATATACACTTCACTCTACATGATTATAATAGACAACACAGACCCAAGTGAACAACATTTTAATCCATACTGCTCATCAAAACACATGTAAAAGGGCTCTGAACACTCTGCTGTGAGTGACTGCATGTGTATGTTTGTATATAGGTTGTAATTGGCTGAATTATAAGATGTATAAAAATATAGATGATACAAGACTGCCCAGAATCTATGTTGGCGTGGTAACTGCCACTGCACCCACCCCTTTTTTAAAAATAAATAAATGAAATAATTTAATAAACGTGTTTTGTGTTTACTCAGTTTATGCTTTTTTTTCCGTTTGTACTATCTAATATTAGTTTCTTGAGTTGGGGTTGGTCTTAAAGTGAAAATAATAGCCAGCAGACCCAGTGGCTTCCCAGGGCTGTTAGAATGAGCATGATGTAGAATTCCAGTCGGCAGGTACTATGTGGCATAATGAGCATGCCATGATCATTACCAACTCATCTTCGGCTGTGCATGAGTCTATGTCCTACCCTAAATCCATCCCACCTCTCTACCCTAGGGTATGCTCTCTCTGACCTGGGCAGGGTCTCCGTATTCATCCCGGGTCTGTAGCTCCGCCTCCATGTCCATGTATGCCACGGGCATCTGGATCTTACTGAGCACCTTAAAGCAAGCACGCAGGCCCTGGGTCAGCTCCGATAAGCTCAGTAGAGTCATGTTACTCTGGAGGGCATGGAGCATGCTGCCCAGCATCTGTGGCAGGTACTGCGTTTGAATCTCAGAGTACAGCTCCTAAAGAACAAAGAGAGAGACAGAACATCCAGCCAATGAGAATACAGAAAAGGGGGGGAAGGGATTTTTTTCAAGTACATGACCCATTATCATTCTGTTACACTTACAGAAAATGTTCAGATCTATGATCTGAACTCCAGTCCCTATCACATATCTATTTTGAGGTACATTGCCTTTGTCTGTCAGAAAACCATACACAGTGCTATGCTGTGGTGAAAAAAGGTGCTGCATACTTCTGATAATAACATAGGGGTCGCATACACAGTTAGCAGCTGGGATATGTGTGATCTCTCTTACCAGGGGGACAACGTCCAGCAGAAATAAGATGAGACTGGACAGCTCAGAGACAGAGGGTGGGGCACTGCTGTCCATCAGCATGATGGTCGCTGAGTCACCTGACGCCTGTGCACTAGTGAGAGAGAAAAAACACCTTCAACAGGTGAGACTCATTACTGCAACTCCAACGGCACAGTACTAGTACCACTCATTTATGTGGCTGACCACAAATGGGCACAGCTAACTGGAGGAGACTGTCATGGTCATTTACATTAGGTGTATCTTCTAATAGAATTTACACTTAGCATAAACAGACAAAAAATTTTTAAATGGGCCACCCTGCTGATAAACTGACTGCAAATGTATGCATACAACAGTAATTTTAACATCAAAGCATTTTTAGAAAAATAACCTTAGTGTTCAATAAATTGTGAATTGACAACTTTAAAGGTATGAGAGGGGAGGGTGTGCAAAACCAGATACAACGCGGTTAGGGGCCTGGGCTAGCAAACAAAAGTTTTAAGGTTCACTTCCTGGATTGTGCAATGGCACTGCACCAATGAGAAAAGCTACTGCCTAACCTGAAGTGCTTCAGTAAATATTTGTCATTATCAATGGATAAGACTGGAAACCTGTAATGTGTAGGTGTGTGTATGTGTGTTATGAACAGTGCTTAACCAATGACAGCAGTCTTACCTGAGGGAGGCCTGAAAGCACTTGCTCATGTAGTCCCACAGGTACTCTGTGCTCATGGAGCTGATCAGCATGTTCACTGTCTTGATGATCTCAGAGGCATTCTTGTTCTCTTTGATTTTACTGCAAAGGGAACACTAAGGTTAAACACACACAGGCAGTCTCATTCACCAAATGCTGTATCGTCGAACGTCCCCGACAGTGATGTGTGCATTCCATGTGCATTTTAAAGCATAGACAATGATTATAGTTTTACTTCCTGGTGTTTAATCATTTTTAAGCCAGATCCACAGATCAGTGGCTTCACCATATTTAAATCAATCCAGTTTCCCACACCATTCTAACGTTGGTACAATATGTGTCCTGAACGTGTTTTGGGCCTTTGCTAAAGTGATCATGGTCCGTTTCAGTGATCTCCTCACCTGGTCATCTGGTTTCCTGTGAAGCTGGAGCTGAGATCAGCATCCTCCCCCAACATCTCCCTGCAGTACCGGTAGAAAGCCCTGACCACCTCCAGCATCAGCTCACCTGTGATCTGAGGACCTACACACACACACACACACATTTACAAACACAAACACACAAACATACACACGTGCACGCACACAAACAAACGACTAGGCTGACATATAGTGACATTTTCCATGTACAAACAATAATCATATGCATAAACAATAGATGTATTCTATTCAAAAGTTGGGGTGGCAATGTAGCATAATGGTTAGAGAACTGGGAATAAAATTCCAAGGTTGTAGGTTCAACTCCCAGGTATGCCACTGCAGTTGTACCCTTGAGCAAGAAACCTAACTGGAAGTGCTTCAAGTAAATGTGCAGCCGTACAACAAGATTATATGTAAAAGAACAGGAGCTGCGTAAATAAATCTTGGTAAGAGCATCTTCTAAATGCCAAAAATGTATGTCTTCTAATATGCAGAGCTATCATTTATATTTATGGTGGGAGGTATACACCATTTAGTTACAAAAATGGACGCTGCATTTTCATGCATATGGCTAATGGGTATTTGGAATCTGTTATTTGGTATCAGTGCATTACCTATCTGTGAGTTTGTGTCCCAGCGCATTATCTATTTGTATGTGTGCCAGTGCATTACCTATCAGTAATAACGTGTTCCAGTGCATTACCCATCAGTGATAACTTGTTCCAGTGCATTACCTATCTCTGGCTTGTCCAGTAGGCTGAGGATGATGCGGAATGGTCGGAGATAGGCCACGATACTCTCTGTGTCAGTCTCTTCACCCCTCTGCTGCAGGATGCTAATCAGTGCCTGGTGATAAACAACACTGCTGCAATACAGATATCTGCTATACAATACACACCACAGCTATAATATACAACATTCCTACAATACACGATACTGATGCAATCCACCACAGCTATAATACACAACATTCCTACAATACCCCACAGCTACAATATACAATATTGATACAATCCAGCACAGGTATAATACCCCTTTGAGACATAGCGGTTACTGGGACAAAACACCTATTTGAATTATTGTTTATAAAAGGGAACCAATGCATTTAATAAAAATGTTCCCCTAAATTTAGACAATGGGAAAAGTAGCACCTAGGAAGTGATGCAATACTTGTAGTTCCTCTGAAGTTGGGTCCACATATTTACTGAGGAAGTGCTTCCCATGTGATCCAGGTTGGTTTTTAAAAATATTTAAATATTTAGTTTTTATGAAGAATTAGAATTATAATCAGCCAATTTTATTAGGCAAAAAACAGGTGGTTTCTCGCAGTGATCTTGGCGCATCTATGGCACCATTTTGAAGGTTCCTTTTTTCAAGCAAAATGAGAGATTTGGCAGTATATTTGATACATTAGGTTGTTATTTTAGCTTCATGCATTCTAGTTCGACACCTATTTGCAGGACATCATGGCCATAAAAAAATTTGGTGTTGAGGTGCTAGCGAGACTACTTGTAGAAGACATTGCATCAGATGGTTCCTGGTGTTGCAAGGATGAGAGTGAGAGCAGTACTAAAGATCAGGAAAATAATGAGGGAGACCAGGAAACTGCTGAAGGTCAAGGCAATGGTGGAGATCAGGGCAGTGATGAGAAAGCAGTATTTAAAAAATCAGAGAAGGAATGGCAGTGGGAGAGAGATTCTGTTACCATTCTTGTCCCAGAATGTCTTGAAATTTCAGGTTAATTTTGCCACTGATAACTTGGAGAGTCCAGTGGACTTTTTCATGTGTTTGTTAACACTCTCATGCCAGAGAGTGGATACCCAGACCATGACAAGCTATACAAGATCCAACCTCTCATATCAAAACTGAGAGAAAATGATCACAAACACTACAGTCCAACAAAGTAGCAAGCTGGATGAAACAATGGTGAAATTCAGAGGAAGATGTTCCTTCAAGCAATATCTGCCATTGAAGCCTGTGAAGAGAGGTTACAAAATCTGGACAAGCACAAACATGGCTGTGTATGTGTCTGACTTCCAGACTTACAGTGGGAAGAATGATGGTAGATCAGCACAATACTTGGGAGATGAAGTGGTGATGTATTCTTCATTGGAAGGGGAGCATTAGGTATACTTTGACAACTATTTCACTTCTGTGCCTTTACTGCATACCATGACGGAGAGAAATCTCGACTGCTGTGGGACAGTGAGAGTGAGGTCCAACAGAAAGCATCTGCCAGCTTTGAAGACTGAGAGGAAGCTTCACAGGGGATAATCTGACTTTGCTGTGAGCTCAGATGGAATTAATTGTGTTAGATGGAAAGATAAGTGTGACAAGAAATGAGAAAGATGCAACTTAAATTCTAATTCCCTGCCCAAAAGCGATTGTTCACTACAACAAATATATGAGCTGTGTTGACAAAGCAGACGTGCTGAAGTCTCTATATGCCATTGACCAGAAGAGCAGAATGTTGTTGGACAGGCTTCTCTGGCATTTCATTGCTGTCACTGATGTGAATGTGCAAGTTCAAGCAGCAATTCCCAAATGACAGAATGTGACTGAAGGGCTTCTGTTGCTCTGTGGTGACCAGCTTGACTCACAACAAAAGGCCAGAATATGAGTTTCAATGAAGAAAAGAGACTGTCTAGTAAGAGAAGAACAGGCTAGACACAGGTCAGGCACTACACACCTTACATAAAAACACAAATCCGATGCAGTTCATCTTCCACTACAAAGCAACTCAAGACAGAACCGCATCGCACAAAATGGATGTGTGCTGAGTCCAATGTGGGGTTGTGTTTAAATAATTAATTGTTTAGAAAATTAATTGATGAATTGGCAAAATAATTGTTTAGAAAATGAACGGATTAAATAATTGTTTGGAAAATGAATTAACAACTTGATAAAATAATTGTTTGCTGGTACATGCTGGATGATCCTGTCAGCACCCCTTAATGTGTGGTGGTCGCTGGGAGAAATCACAAACTGATTTTTGACCCTGACCCAATTTTATCTTAGTTTGATGACTCATTTATGTCAATAAATGACTACGACTCATTTATGTCAGTAAAGTTAAAGCGCTGCAAAAATTCCCGTGCCCGTGTCTCAAAAGGATACATAACACTACTATAAAACACTACATCTGCAATACATCATACTGACACAGTACAGGCCACTACAATATACAACACTGCTATACAATACACACTGCACAGACCACAGATACAAAACACACCGCATGCTGACTGACCTGTACCAGCAGCTGTCTGGAGTATTTGTGAAAGTAGAAGGCCGTGTGCTCCTCCAGCGTGCGAGACAGTTGGGGGTCTGGTGCCTGCATGTTGCCTTTAATATCCATGCCTGAAACACAGAGGCAGTTAAACAGACAAATACAAACTCACAAACACATCACTGGCACCGCAATACATATGCAATTACTAGATCCACAGAAACAGTATATTGGACAGCAAAAAATGTACAATGAAAGTGCTTGTGTGTCTTTGGCAGACGATGTTTATTCAGTCTTGGTCGTGGATCAGCCAATCAGCCTCTGTTTATTTTTCTTTTGATCTTACACCACAGTGGGCACAAATCTACCAGTTACTCTCTTATGTGGATCAATACTGATTACTGGAGTCAGAGTAGCCAATAGGAATGAAACTATCACTCCTCAATAGAGATGCACGATATGGAAATTCTGGGGCTGGGGATATAACAATGCAAGAAATGCAAAGTGCAACTAAGTTTCCACATTTATGAAAACAGTAGATGAGCCTAGATGAGTAGGTGAGGTGAGCTCTGTACCTAGAAGCCAGGCGTACAGCCTTCTGTTCAGCGACATGTCTCTTCTCAGTAGAGTGAGGGAGGCTGCAGACACAATGGTGACCACGTCATCCCGGGTCATAGGAATACAGGCCTCTGTTGGATCCTGAGGAGAACAGCAAGATAAGATGGGTGTACCAGGAGAAAGGGTGTGTGGGCACACAAAATCTCTCCAGCCTCGGTGACCGCTGGTTGTCCAACAAACTCCAGAACATTGGCACCTCACACAGAATGAGTGTCAGATAGAAAAGATTGCAGGAGAATTAAGTTGTGTGCTGCTGAAACTAGCATGAAGAAGCAATGTTTCAGTGAGGATCAGGAATGCATGCGTGATTGTGTCCTGAAATCTACTCAACAGGAAATCACACTTTGAGAAATGAACAGCCAAAATGGAAGAACTAGGAAACCAGCCACCTGGCCCACAGCACTGGGCCATCCAATATGTCCAAAATAAAGCCAATACACCCCCCAAAAGAGCCCACATCAAGGTGGCGCTGTCCCACCAAGATTCAACAGGGTGTAGATGCAGAAGAAAATGACTAATGAGAAGAAGGAAAGGTCATAAACGGTGACAATCACTTTTTTAGAAGTCAAATCTTATTTTTATCCCAATTCGGGAAGCCCAGTTTGTGGTATTCATGCTCATCACTGCAGCCTCCTTTCTCAATTTGGGAGAGTGCAGACAATCACAGCCTCTCCTCAGATATCAGATGCTGATCATTTTCACTCATCAGTCCACCAGTTAAGTTTGCACAGACACTGAGTCACTGGAGCACAATAAGACACTGATGTTCCCAAGGGCAGGACATTGCTCATTATGTGCTTCCCTGCTGCCAAAGTCAGCACTGACAAAGTCCAGGCTCAATACCAAACTTTAGGGCCCATCCACACCTTGGAACAGTGCCCTAACAGGATGAGCCATCCAGCAACCTCCAGATGATTTCTTATTACATTTCAGAGTGAATTACTAATCAACAAGGTATATCCAGGGAAACGTACATGACTGACATTTAGACAATCATACACTCCACATACAGATCTAGTTATTTTATCTAGTTATCTCAAGAGACTCAAGTTAAATTCATCACTGAAGAGTAGAGAGCAGAGCTCCACATGGAACCTGCAACCTGGGTTCAACACTTTAACCAGCACACAACAATGCCTACCTACAGATTTTTTTTTTAATGGAGGGGATTGTTTATGAGAGATTCAATTAGGGAAGGGACAGATCACACAGCTACAAAACAAGCGACTATTATGGGATGTAGGGAGACCATGGTGGGCATTTTGTGAATAGCATTCAATGGAGAGCGAACTTGAATCACACAAAGATAAGGTCATTGTATGATTATGTTCTTTGTTATAAAGCATAATAACATAATATAACATTCTATCCACCTCATGGCAAATCGTATTTTGTAAGAAAAAACATAACTAAGCATACACATAGTTTCCTGCCCATGCTTTGTGTGTACCTATTTCAACTCAAATGCAAACCTTTGGGGTCTTTCACCTGCAGGGTTAAGTGCTTCTCTATTGGGAAGTCTGGGTGTGCAAAAAGTGTGTGTTAAGGAGGGCTCACCAGACAGCTATAGAAGGGGAAAAAGTTCAGCAGGATTTCCAGCATGTTCCGCTGCACCAGCACGTTAGAGTCCTGCAGTGACAGGCACACCGACTTCATCTGCAACAGAGACATGCTCGCGGTCACGCGCTTGCTTTAATGTGATCATGTGTGCTCAAAGTTACACAGTCATATGGTCTCTCTCTCTTATACACACACACACACTCACCACCAGCCGATGGTCAGAGCCCAACATATATCTTTGTTGGAGGGCAGAGCTGGTACTGTCAAAGTGTGTGACGATGAAGAGGGAGGCGGGGAGACGAACCAGGGGGCTGATCAGCACACTGCCCCACAGGGCCCCATAAAACACTTGCTGACCCACCAACAGGGACAGCTTCACCAGCAGGGCATCCGTCCTGCACCAGACAAAATATTTAAATCATATTACATAGATTGGATTTGGAAATATTACAATCATATTCATTACCTGCAGTAGGAAAATGTTACAATTATATTACAGTACCTGAACCCAGGACATATTACAATTATATTGCATTATCTGCACCGGAGTCACATAACAGTCATATGAAATTACTTAACTATGTAATTTTTACTATGCTGTATTTACTTTGTAGTGATGTAGAGCTTTGCATTTAGTGTGCAATTTTGTACAGTTTTAGAGCTGTGTTTTCACTTTGTAGTGATTTAGAGCTGTGTGTTCACTGTGTAGTGATTGAGAGATGTTTGTTCACTGTGTAGTGTTTTAGAGCTGTGTGTTCACTGTGTAGTGTTTTAGAGCTGTGTGTTCACTGTGTAGTGATTGAGAGATGTTTGTTCACTGTGTAGTGTTTTAGAGCTGTGTGTTCACTGTGTAGTGTTTTAGAGTTGTGTGTTCACTGTGTAGTGTTTCAGAGCAGTGTGTTCACTGTGTAGTGATTTAGAGAAGTGTGTTCACTGTGTAGTGTTTTAGAGCTGTGTGTTCACTGTGTAGTGTTTTTGAGCTGTGTGTTCTCTGTGTAGTGTTTTAGAGCTGTGTATTCTCTGTGTAGTGTTTTAGAGCTGTGTATTTTGCTCCGGGTCTCTCTGTACCTGTCATAGACCTCCAGGCCCTCCTCGAGGCCAGGAAGCAGGCCCGTGGTGAATGCCTGCAGGCTGGGCAGCAGGGCACGCTGCAGGGGCAGGAAGTAGCGCTCATACAGCGTCAGCAATGCCGGCTTCACGGACATTGCAGCATAACTCAGCAGGGGAAAGAGCCCAGAGCTGCAGGTAGGATGGGAGTCACATTACTAAGACCACACATAGGACAAAGAGAACGCACTACACAACATCACATACTGGAGAGACCATACTACACAACATCACACACTGGAAAGAACACACTACACAACATCAAACACTGAAGAGACCACACTACACAACATCACACGCAGGAGGGACCACACTACACATCATCACAGGCAGGAGAGGCCACACCACACAACATCACACACCGGACAAACTACACTACACAAAATCACATGCATGAGAGACCATACTACATAACATCACACACTGGACAAACCACACTACACAACATCACATACAGGAGAGAACACACTACAAAACATCACACACAGGAGAGACCACACTACAAAACATCACACACAGGAGAGACCACACTACACAATAGCACACACTAGACAAACCACACTACACAACATCACAAACTGGACAAACCACACTACACAATAACACACATTGCAGAGAACACATGACAAAACATCACACACTTGCAACGCACTGTATACAGTAAAGCTGCAACATGAATAAATATATCCAACCATTTCAGACTTAACGTGAATGACATTTAACCAGCAGTACTTCAGTAAACACCTGCTGCCTGAAATGTAAATAACACTTGCAGTGCATAGTGGGTTGAGTTGTTCTGAGTCTTACTGGAAGTGACCCCACCTTGTGCGAAATATTCTTACTGGAAGCAGTTGAGTGTGTTAAATGGAATCCTCCAAGCACTTTCAACCCTCTATACCCACCACCCACTAGTAAGACCCAGAGTGGCTCCAACTGCCACACACTGGAGTGCTATATAAACCTCAAGCTGGTAAATGGCTCTAGATAAAGGGTAAATAACAAATACACTACCACAATCAATCAGGTGAGACAATACTGTGCTGGGCCTAAGCTTAGCTCTCAACCACAAATCCTTCGAACAGACAGGAACAGGACTAGTGAAACATGCAGTGCTGGATGTGAGTGGAGCTGCAGTCAGAGTAACACATTAACATGGAAATGCTGAGAGAGCGTCCTGTCGTTTACAGCCAAATGCGGAGCTCAAACAGGCTAAAGGCCCAGGCAAGAGAGGCATAGCAGTGGTAGCCTCAACCTCAGACTCTCCATCTCTACTGCATGTAGAAAGGGTAGGTACAGTCTGAAATCAAAAATCCTGAAATCTGAAAAAAGCTTATTTTAGTCGGCGTTGATCCTCTGAACGACCACCAGAACCGTTTCTGGTTGGAACTGCTAACCTCTTCCCATAGTACTGTATGGTTAACCTCATCAGGCTCATAGCACTGTAAGGTCCACTTCAGGCCCACAATACTGTAAAATTATCAGTCTGACAGGTGATTAATTGTGTACAGTGATTCTCAGAAACCCCGACATGGTACATCCAGGTAAGTACCTGTATATGAAGAGATCCTTGGCAAGCCATTTGGTGCCGATGATCTTGAAGATGACCTCATAGGTCTCCAGAGCCTTAAGGTGCACACCGCTGGGCAGAGCGGGGTGGAGGCATTGTGCAAGACGCTTGCAGATGATCAGCCTCTTTGGCAGGAGGGAGTACTTCAGATTACTCTGCAGGGCCTGAGAGAGAGAAGCAGGGTGAGAGGAAGTGACATGGAGGAGGAGGAATAGAAATAAGACTTAGACATTTTTGTGTTGTCTTTATTCTACATTATCAACTTAAAGATGAATTAATTAAAATGTTAATGGGACCATTCAGACTATTTCACCAACAATCTTGGACAAACCAACGTACCACACAAATGGCATGTACAAAACATTAAACTTACAAACTGCACACATCATTCACCATTCATTTTATACTACAGAGAGAGAGCAGCTACAATAAGAGAGGAAGTGAAAGCAAGGGTTCGTAGAAGACGGAATTAGAGATATTTATTACAGACACTCTTTATATCAGCAGATGCCTGAGAGACAACTGGTAGCAGCACTTAAACTGAGCCCATGGTGACTACTCCTGTTGTTCACCGTCTGACTTCTGCTTAATCTTTCTTTGGTCACGGGTTTAGCATTAACACTATATGGCAGGTGAGAGAGCTTTGCATGCTGAAGTCACAGTCCAGTTTAGGATTAGTAGAAGTGAGAATTAGGTCTCTAGCAAAGTTCCCCATCCACTTCTCCCCACTGACTAACCACGAGACTATCAGGACAGTACATTTTCATGCACACAATATACCAGATAATGGTATTTATCCTGCTTACAGTCAAATTTCAATGCTGCTGAATCCATCATGAAATATGGTAGCTAGTGATACTCCTGCACACATGGTCATTGGATGATCCAGATAAGGACATAAAGGACAATTTTAATACAACATTGAGCACAGCTTTCCCAAATATACTGCCGCTATGGAAGCTGGAGGTCAGACAGCTGCTTAGTGCTCTTACAGCCAGAAGGTCTCAGCAACCTCTAAGCTGCCTGCTCTACTCCACTGACCGCAGTTGTCTCACCAAGCGTCTCAGAGGGAACTTCTTAGTGTGGTGGCAGATAGTGAAATGGGAAGTGTCCTCACATCAGTACAGTACAACAAAAGAAGCTCCAGAAAAAACATTCAGTGCAAAGTTCAGGTTCTCGTTCCGGCCTAGAATGTTATTAACTTCCTGTTACTTTGTATAGTATTTTGAATAGTATGACAATATGGAGGACAGGAAAATAGGAAAATCTGCAAGAGAATAGTCCAGGATCATGAGAAACCCTCCCCCACACCAAAAAACACACAAGCCCACCCACACACATATGTGTGTCTACATGTGTGCTCACACAGGCACGCACACACCACGTGCACACACACACACACACACACACACAGATATGCACCTTGTTCAGCTTGCCCAGAGAGGAGATGAGGTCGGCCCATTCGCTGGAGGACTCAAAGTTTCGGAGAGCTTTCTCGATGACGGCCGAGTAGCTCCGGTATCGGTAGTCATTCAGCAGCTCCTGTTCCTCTGGGTCCATGGTGGCTCACTGCAGTCCCAGCATGCTCAATGTTAGCTCTTGGAGTGCAAACAAGACAAAGGCCATTTAGTCAAGACCCTCAGCTCTACTTTCCTCCTTAATCTATTCATTGGGCAGCACAGTACTGCAGTGGTTAGCACTGTTGACACACAAGAAGGAGGCTCCGGGTTTGAGTCCCGGCCAAATCATCTCTGCATGGAGTTTGCATGTTCTCCCTGTGTTTGTGTGGGTTTTTGCCGGATACTCAGGTTTTCTGCCAGTAGGTATGCTCCTGCCATTGCCCTTGACCAAGGCACTGACCTCAGCACTGGAGTTGGCTCCCGGGCACTGCACTATGGGTGCCCACTACTCCTAAGTAACCAGGATGGGTCAGAGGACAAATTACCTGACAGGGATCAATAAAGTGCATCATCTTATCTAAACCCCCCTCCACCTGTCTGTATAACTCTACCCAGTACCCACAATCTTAAACGCTTCTCAGTTTTTGCTTTTTCTAGACCAATCAGTACTGAAGCTCTCTAATGTATTTTACACATCCAATGAACTCTTCTGAAAGTCTTCACTTCTCCACACATTTGTTCTAAAACTCCTTTATCTGTGTTTTAACCTCAGTTAAAATGTAGTCATTTAGCAGATGCTTTTCACCAGTGTATTTCTCATGGCAAGCAAACTCCATAATTTGCTAGAGATAGAGGTAACAGTTATGATCAGATAAGTATTACTGTCAAGGCACCAAATGCTACTGAATTTCTTTTTTTAGAGGCTTTTACACTTCCACATTCTAAATATCATACCATTCAAAATCTCTCTGCACCTCCACACAATGCTCTCAAATTATTTTACAGTATCTTAATTCCACAATTCCACCAGGAAGCTCCTGAAACTCCTCTCATTTTCACATGCGCGTATCTCAAAGATTGGGAAGTTATGAGCTACGTCAGAGAGCAGAGTGCATGATTTGCTCTTATATTAAGTTTAAGCTCTGCTGCCTCACTAACACTCTCCTCGCATTCCATGTTCCAGCAGGTGAAGGACATGGAGCTGCAAGGGTTCCAGCAGGTCAGTCATGAATGAGGAGCCCTGTTGCTGAGCTGGTCACTGGTCAGTGTTGGGACAAACAATGGGGAAGAGAAACAAGGGAACACACACACACAATGACTTCTTTCACCAGTGTGTCCCTGACCTTTCTGTTGACTGGACAGCACTACTAAGACTGTCAGATTGCAATCCATTGAAAAACAAGCTGGTATTCAGGACACAAAATGCAAACATGATCCTTGTTTTTCCAAAGCTATCCATGTCTCTTAGAAATGTACAAACGCGTCACATATACACAACTGAATATTTTTTTTCAGCAAAATTCCCACACCCCAGAAAAAGAAAAACTAAATTTCACCATTAACATTCCCATAACAGGAAACTGACAACTTAACAGCTTTAATAGCAAATGTGTAGGACAGGAAACAACAAAAGAGCCTGAGGAGCACAGGAGGAAATATGACAAAGCAGATGAAACGCTACATAGAGATCAGTCAATACTGTAGCATTAGCATGACAGCCCTCAGCCTGCCATCCTAAATGTAAAAGCAAAGGCGTTGGTCAGGCCTGCCCTCCTATATGTGAAAGCAAACACAGGCTTTGGTCAGGACCGCGCTTCATGTGGAAAAGTTGTTGCCCTGGAGGTATTACAGGGTATAATGTACCAGCCTATATGAGGACAGGGATGCCTGCTCAGCACAGCTGGTGGGCAAAGGGAGAGTGAAAGGCATGATTCTCTCTTGGGTAATCACACACACACACACACACAGCACATACATGTACACATACACTCACACACATGAATGACTAACACATATGCAGCACATACACATACATATGCACATGCATGCATGTGCACACACACACACAAAAACACACACAACAAAATACAATATAATATAACTCAAATTATGTTAATGGAATCACAGACAGAATGCTTCAGTTCTTCAGCTTCTGTGTTGTACCCCATGCAGAAATTTCACTATTTCCACTTTGTTATACCTCACACATATTGGTTAATGAAGAATATTAATGTGCATATAAATGCAATCCTTTATAATACAAATTTACACACATACAAATGTATCATATTTGGGCTACAGCAAGACGTGTGCATGACACTATTAACTGGTAACAAAATGCCCATCGGAACGTCCTGTGTTTTGGCTTTGAGCCCACGCCAGACATAAACCCATCTGTCAGCACAGTCCCCCGACCCCACCGACTCTCGCTGCTCCTGCAGCACGAGCAGGAGCGAACAAGCCAGTCTGAGCAGCACAGCGGCTTGCTTTCCATTGCAAATCAGCAGGGCTCCGTCGAAAGACACCAGCACCCCATGCACGCATACACACGAACATACACATCCAAGTGCACACGCACACACAAACGTGCACACTCGTGTTCACAAGCAGAGCAGGGCCCGTAATGGGTTGGCTGGTGCGGGAGAGCAAAACAAACAGACCGTAGCAGAGAATCTTTGGAGGCATAACCTCACATGGTGTTCGGGCCAGTGCAGACAAAGCCAGCGGAAAATGGGAACCAGTCACAGCTGCAACCAAAAACCAGCAAAGATAGAGTAACTACCTTTTTTGATAAACAAATGCCATTGGGATATTGTGGTCAGAAAACCTGTGGTGGGACCACAACAGTGTTGGTTTGAATTCCAGTGTGCAGGGTTCCTTGAATGGGCCATACAAACTCTGAGTATGTAGTCTAAAACACAGGCTTTCTAAATGACCTGGACAATTGCTCTCATTTGCCTCAGAAAAAGCATGCAGCCAGGTAAATGTATGTTTATTTTAATTAGCTAAAGTGCTGCAAGTTGCTGTGCTTAAAAGTGTTTTCAAAGAAAATCAATAATGGAACGTAATGGTACTGCTGGATGTGGACTAATTTGAAAACTACTCATTAGCAACCTTACAGTGATCTTATATTTTCATAGAACTGAGAAAGTATAAGTTGGGATAGTCTTTTGCACATTAATTTAGTCCCCAACCATGATCTCAATAGCTCTGAGCAACATGCAAGGGCATTCCACCAAAAATCTGCATCCAGAACTGAACCACGTTTGAATCCTTCCTCTACTCTCAGAAAAGGTTAGAAGAAATCTGGACTTGACCTGAAAATCAGCAGCAGAGCTTAATGAAACTGGATATTGTTTCTGACAATCAGCATGAGAATCCTCGCTGCTGCTCAGCTCCAGGGTCAGAGGTCAAGCTGGGTGGGAGATTATGTGAGTGCTTGCCTGCCACAGTCAGAAGCAACCATGCCACTGAACTCCTTGTGTCTTAATTCCCAGAAATGCAATTAGAAGTAGGTTTACCATACACAATCCCAAAACAACAGCCCATCCATAAAGTAAGAACTTAATGTATTTTGGGCTGATGCACAGCACTACTGATATTGTATTGCAAAAGGTAATAGAAAATGAATTACTTATTCATGGGAACAGTAAGATATGCACACCACATCATAGTGAGAGCACAAAGAACACATCCTCTTTTGTGTGCTATTTTTGCAATGCAAGTGAATGCAGTCATTCAAATTAACATGACAAAACCAACTAAACCCACAGACACCACATAGATTTACAGATACTGTCTCTAGAATACAACTACCAGCAGTTTTAAAAAAATTAAACAAAAAATGGTTGGGAAAATAGTTATTAATTTATTTGTTCGACCAGCTACCAATCCTGTCTGTTGACATCTATTCTGGTAACTAATTACACAGGATGTCGAAAAGTGAAACTTGCAGCTGCTGTGGGACAGGAGAATGGTATGTCAGTACCTGAGATGTAACTGCTACAGTATGCTTTAGCCTTTTGTTTGACCTGCATGATATAAAAGACCGCACTGTAGATAAGGGCTGCACCTAAGACTGTGTACTTACTGGGTGGGAAGTCTTAGCTCTGTCCATAACTTCAATTGCCAGACAACCTGATGTGGCAAAGTATATTTCAGGAAGACATAATGCTGGAGTTTGGCAGGGGGGTTGAGAAGTACTGAGGAAGTGAGATGTAAAAAAGCAGGTGTTCCATGAGAACACATTGATTATTTTTTGTGCAGGAGACTAGGCTTAGGCCTAAGTCTGGGAGACGCACTTTGGTGAGACTTGAACAGTCTGCATTCCTTCTGCTATGAGAAGTCTTTTTTACTGACTGGTGTGAAATACAGGGGTTGTAATTGAATGAAAATACACTGCGGGTGCTTCCACAACCAAGCTCAGCACAAAGTTAAGCAAAGCCAGCATCTTTCTCTTTTTGAAAAAATAATGCTTCATAGACGCTTGTCCTGGCAACTGAAAATAATGTTGCAGCACAACTTTCACTAAAGAAATACAGTGAGCTGTCAAAGGCAGACCAAAGAATTCGCAGTATTTGTGTGCACAGTCATTTCATCTCAGATCTCAGGGCATTATGTAATCTCATCATTGATGTTAAACCCCAAGACATATGCCTGCAGACATGTGCAGACAGACACACACACATCTAATCAGGTTTATTTGCAGCACGTTGTGTGCTATCAGCAAAGATTAAGCCCACCGACATCATCTGGCTCAGGGCTTCCAGAGCTTTAACACAACACTCATCTTGGTATGACGTCATCGTCTCCGCCTCTAAAGTTGTTCTATCACTCTGTCACTCAAGGTCTCTTCACTGATCAAAATATTCAAACTACAGTTTAACACAAAAGTAAACCTGAAACTACACTCGAGACTGGGAGCCCAATAACCCCCTCCCCCATTCGCAAGACCACTGCCATGACTACAGTAGAAGGAACTACACTGGAACATGACAGTGTGGATTTTACAGTTTAGTACACAGCTGAGGAAATTGATTTTATTCAGCAGATTGCTGATTATATATGGTTGGGCGTTGCGTCTTATATTTGCCATGCACATATTCGTACCGCATGCACAGAAAACTATGCATCTATGGCCTGGCCAGGCTATAGATGCATATATATATATATATATATACTTTAACGTTGTATTACATATTCATCGGTGTTACCCCCCTTGGGTGAGCGGTCCAGTGGTCGTATGGGCCACTATGGCAAGCCATTTTAGCTTTAATTAAACACAAATTCAATTCTAACTAGTTGTAACTAATTATAATGTGCATTTCTGATATCAGAAATTAGATTTTAACTATTTAAAATGCATATTATTGATATCGTAAATTAAATTTTAACTAGTTAAAATGCCAATTCTTGATATCGGAAATTGTATTTTAACTAGTGAGATTTAAAACGTTTTTCTCATTCATTTCAATGGGAGTTGGAATTTTACCTAGTTATCATGCATTCAATTTTTTTGATATCAATAATTACATTTAAATTCTTGATATCAAAAATTGTATTTATGACATCAAGTATTGGTATTTGACCTAGTTAAAATTTTATTTCAGTTATCAACAATTTCCATTTGAACTAGTTAAAATTGAATTCATGATATCAGATATTGGTATTTTAACTAGGTCAAATTCCAACTCCCATTGAACTTTTTAAATCTCACTAATTAAAATAGAATTTCCGATATCAAGAATTGGCATTTTAACTAGTTAAAATTGAATTACTGATATCAATAATATGCATTTTAACTAGTTAAAATCGAATTTATGATATTAGAAATACACATAGTTACAACTGAATTTCTGATATCCAGAATTTGCATTCTAACTAGTTAGAATTGAATTTGTGATATCCTCCAGAAATGAATTAAAGCTAGAACGGCTTGCCATAGGGCCACCGACTAGCTCAAAATTATGGTGCGTTTGTTACGCGCTATCATTCGATTTAAAAACCTCATCACTTGTTGATGCCAGTTTCCGTTCAGAGCTGAAAATGATCGTGATTAATAATGACGTAAAATTTTATCTATCCGTTGAGTAGGCTATCTGGATTAGGCAACATACGTATAGCCTATTAAAATACTACAAAATGCTACAAGACATCAGTATGCACCCGGGAAGCGGTATGGTTATTTTATACATTGTGTTCACAATATACTGTGTTTGCACTCACAGTGAAACCATTTACATAAACGCTGTTTATTTACGTGTCGATTAAAAATTCCAATAATTAAGCGGAAGCGTCTATTGTCGTGCGGCTGTGTCTCACTTGGGGGAAAGATCTTGGAAGAACACGAAACAGGCGACGAAATGGGATAAGCAAATGACTCACCTACTGCAACACGAGCTGTTTTGGTGCGATCTTTTCTTTCCACTGACAATCAACTGTTTTCTGTTCACAAAATGAAAATCTGTACCAGTGCCGTATAAAAATTAAACTAAGAGAGATCTTTTACCGCTAGTGATGGTGTAAACGTGGGGCGTGCAAAAACTAAAAATAAATAACGTGACCGAGTTATATACATCCCTTTTCTGCTGTCGGATGAGCTGCTTGATGGCTGGAATTCTGAACTCAGCTGATTCCGCACTGCAAATACTTCCTGGTGAGAGAGGCGCGGACGAGGCAATGGGTGGGGAGATGAATGATTGGGAGGTGGTCGAGAAGTTGCCGTTTGTAATTTTCTTTGAATGGGATGTCTCCATCCATTCACATTCATTGCGACGTACGCAGGTTCAAGCGTAATAGCGGGGTTAAAACACGACCCCCGTCCCTTCTGCACTGCGCTGTTTCATAAACGTGGCAAAAAAGCCAAGTGGCTATGTCTGCGTTGTTCTACCCGTGTGTTGGTACGTTCCAGGATCTGCGCTGTTTACAAACCTCTCACTTGCCTGTCACATATGTAAGCCAGCCTCCCCTCCCTCTGCTGCAAGAAGATAGATCCTGGTATGGGCCTATTATTAAAAACATGATACGTTATATGAGTTGGCAGTTTTACTGTACTGCATGCGGTATTCTCTATCGTTGGTGGAGGCTTTCAAAGAAGGAACGATAATGAAATAATGGTAGCTCTGGAGTGTAACGTGTAGGCTATGTATATGCCCAATTAGGACGAAGTCGAAGTGATTTGAAACAACGTATGTACCCGACTCCGTTAGTGATATTCAGTACAACTACATTTCATAGTTTCCGTAATTTGTACATTTTTCATTATGGACAGGATGATTAGTGTTGTGTGACACATTGCATGTTTATTTTGAGGATCGTAGAATCTGGAAAAGGAAAATTCAAACAAACCCAGGGGGAAAGGTGGATCAGATTATTCGACCTGAGTTTACCAATACAAACCAGCCTCCTCCATTTATTTCACTTATGTGTGTAGACATCACCAACCTATTCCTCCTCATAATTGCTGGTAAATAACTTTAATTAAGAAAGAAATGAAGAATAAATATAAGAAAGACATAAAAGCCACATATTAGACATTTAAATTTTTTATAGTTTCACTTTAGATACAATTTGGGGAAAACATATAGAAGACAAATTTGAAAAAGTACATAATTATTATCATTATTCCAAAATGTAACCTTATACATACCTCCAATGTTACTGTATGTTATAACTCCAACCACACACAAGCACGCACAAGCCCTTGGCCACAAATGTGACATATTTGTAAAAGATTAAATCCAGAAAAATTAAATGCTTTCTGTTAAATAATATTGGGGTCAATGTGTTTGAATGCACTGGTAGGCATGCAACTTCAATCACACCATTTCATACAAGGCAGCCATATATGACAAAATTGATTCATCTTATTTTTGTAGATGGGTGGACTATTAGCCTTCACAGCACTTGATCGTAGGGGCTCCCTTGAGGCAGTGAGCTCAAACTTACAGTGCCTTGCAAAAACATTCAGACCCTTGTACAGTTTTCATATTTTAATTTAGAAACTAATATTTGTTGTTAATACAATATACTCCACACATGTGCAAATTACGTGAAAAGAGATACTTAAAATTTAATAAAAGCACAGATTAAAAGGCAATGATAAGGAGAAAGGTGTAAAAAATATCCAAATGTCTGGACATCCCGGTGGGCACTGTTGCCTCAATAATTAGAGTGGAAGTCACATCTTACCACCTGACCAAGCATATGCCATCTCTATGGTGACTGAGCAAAAGTGAAACTGGTGAAGGAAGCCAAAAGTGAGGCCAACAATTACCAGAGCAGAGTTCAATGGGTGACAATGAAGAAAATGTGTATCACTTTCCAAAATCATGAGCACTACACAAACCTGTGCATTAATTCAGGTGGCAAGAAAGTAGACATTATTTTAAAAACCCATCTCAAAGCTGCCTTGAGTTTAAAAAAACAAAAAAAAAACATTGGATGGACGTGGGAAAAGCTGTGCCTTCTGATGGCACTAAAATCAAGGTTTTTGGTAAAAATGCAATGTATTAAGTCTGGATCAAATCTAACGTTGCACATGTTCCACTTAATTCCATTCCAACAGTGCAGCATGTTGGAGGCAGAATCATAAATATGTGGATGTGCAAGCGTATCTTTGCCAGGGACTTGAATTGGAATCAGTCTGAAAATTTGAACTTTGCACTACACAAGCAATGTCCCAGAGACTTGGGAGAGCTGGAGCAAATATGCCAAGAAAAATCTCCCCCTTCAATTGTAATAGTTTATGTATTTTCATCATAAGTTGAGAGCAATATGAGCTTTTTTGCATGTGATATAGGAGAACCTTATTTCTTGAGCAACCTAAGGAATCTCTCATTTTTCTCATTGTAACATATTTCAAGCACATTGGTTGTAAATGAAGTCTCTCCCTTTCATTAAAAAAATCTTTTTCTTCCCGTGTCTTTTTGCCTGTAACAAGCATTAACACAGTCGTAATAACGACACTATTAATAACATAGTTAAGGATCAAAATGTGTTAATGGAGTCCCTCTTCCTAAACAGTTAACCCAATTATAATCGGGTCAATGACAAATAAGGTTTTCAGCATGAAAAAAAATAAACATACACTACAATGCATTTAAAACCTATTTTTAAGTTCACGTGAATGTTTTTGCTAGATGGATGTGTTTACTCTCCTAAAAAGGTCAGTTGGTGTAACCATGCCTATTTTTATGTTAATACATTTTATATGCATTTCCAACCACTGTAATCAGCAAACTATCTGAGTTTGGAAAGGCTTAAATACATGTAACTTAATTTTTATTTATTATAATTTTTTTTGGGTATGGTACATTTTTAGCCATTCACTAAGTAATGCTATTTTGTCTGATCGTCAACAATAATTTCCTGTGGGGAGAGACAAACTTGTCACAAAACTTGCAAAAGCTATTTATATCCCTTGTAAACAAGCTTTTTTTAATGTTTTGATGTAGCATTGCAATAGCATTGTGAATTAATAAATATAAAACTTAAAACATTGGTTACCCCACATGACTGTGACGGTTACCCCAACTGATATTATAGTTAAATCCAGATATCATGGCCTGATATTTATTTAGAATTGAATCACATGTGTTCTGCTGGTAATGTAAGAATAATATAGTAAGAACACTTAGACATTTCTGAACTTAAATCTTCTGCAGTGGCATACTGGCAGGCAGATTTAGAAGGCATGCATACATAACACAACCAAGTCTAATGTCTAAACACTACCGATAATTTAAAAATCAATAGCCATTGTTCCATGAAGGATATTCAAGCAATCATGACAATCAGAATAAAATATTTAATTATAGATTTTTTATATAAAACACAACCAATACTGCATTCAACATTCAACCAATACTTTTTTTTGGCATCTGACAGCTGGCTTATTGGCTGACCAACAATCTTCCCCTCCGTCTTCTGTCTTTGGTAACTATAAAGAAAACCAGCTGATTATTCCACAGACAGAGGTCAGAGTACGACAAATCTACAAAAAACAAAACGTAAGTGGGCAAGGCCCCAGGAGGTTGAGCGCCAATCAGTGTGAAAAGTTAATCAGTTCTTCCTTGCCCCATGACAAACCTTTCCTGAAAGTTTGTGGTGTTACGAAAATCCACTCGGAAGTTATGCACCTTTTTGTGATGTGCCACGCCCACTGCCACGCCCCCTTTTGGCCAATCGTGCTGACAAGTTAATCAGCTCTTCCCTGCCCCATGACCAAGCTTTCCACGACGTTATTTGATTCAGTTCGGAAGTTATGTGCCTTTTTGTGATAGGCCACGCCCCCTTGCGGTACCTCCTCTTACAAAGGTATAATGGATAGTATATGAATTGTGACTTTTTTTCTTTCCTTAATAAAATAAACCATGAACACATTACCTTGCTCTTCTTTTTGTAAGGTACTCCTCTCTTGATTTGGGATCACTGTTAATGTGAGCCCTATGCTGTGCTACCTTCTCTTTACTTGACAAAGGCATCTGTAAAAATGCATAAAATTGCATTAAAATAGATTTATTTAATATATGCTTTATATAAAGTAAATACAATTTAATTAACATTATAAAAAACATCAAATATTATGTCTTTGGTCAGCTGGTGTAACCTGTTGTCAATGTTGTGTAACTGGAAATTATGGTTACACCAATTGGTGTTTTATGGTTACACCAACTAATTTCCCATCCTTAAAATTTAACAGGCATGTTTTAGGCCACCTATATTAACTGATGACCTTGACATCAAGTCTATACTATCACGGTTTACTATAAATATAACATTTTAAAACAATATTTTATTTTCAGTTTTCCAGGGGTCATACCATTTGACACATAAATGTTTCCCCCATCAAACCAGTACTCAAAAAGGTCTAATTATTCAATATTTATGAGAGACTTACTAACCTTTCTGCATGTCAAATGAGTCCTTGGGGGTCTTCTTTGTGATGTCAAACGCCGTCACATGGGTTCCTCAATGTCACATGATTTAAAATGGCTTCTTTATATAGGTTACACCAACTGATATTGGGTGAAATCCATTTTTGGGACAAAAGTGTTTTAAGTAATGGAATAATTTGAAAATATAACTACAGTACCTCATCTTTTTATATCATTTTTATATCATAACCCATATGAAATTAAGCCAAAATATTTAATAGTTCATAGTTTTCCTGTAGTTTTAAATATTTTTATAGCATTTTTGTTTTTTGAATTTAGGTTTGGACAGGTTACACCGACTGACATTTAGCACTTAAAAATGCCAACATCAATAGATGGGTGTTTCTGCAACTATGGTCACTTTTGACTCTCCCAAATTAAAAAATCAACCTCTATGAATTTTAATTTTAACCATCAGAGTCTGAGGTATTGCAGTAAAGACTGGGTCAAACTGATTTTCATGTTTCAAAAATAGTAAGGCCTAAAGCTGATGCGGCATGAACATTAATACTAATACTCTAACACAAACCCATGACACCAACAGCATCTCACCACAACAATACAAGTCCAAATATTTCTCATTTCAGCCTGAGGAGTAAACTCATTGCAACGTTGAGGGTTTTGGTAAACATACAGGTAACTAATTAAAACGAGAGCAGAGTTCCTTAATATTTGCAATGTAATATACAAGTCACATTGTCTCTACCGCGACACCTAAAACTGCTGCGGTAAAGACGTGTTGCGGAAATGACATTTTTGCTAATATTGCAGATAAATGGCAGCTAGCAAGGTCTGCTACGTTAGCTTTGACTTTTACCATCTAATATACATGAATTCAACAGTAATATTAATTTATTTTTAAAATGCAGTTCAAAATACACAATTACTAAGCTGTATGATAAGGACACACAATAAATACTTCAGAAGAAAAGATGATCTTTACCTTGTTTTTCTTGATCTTGAGGGTCACCTAGTGTGGGTGGCCCAACTGTCATCCATGTGCTCACTTGCTAACTTCTGTTTCCATAGAAACCAGATTTGTTTGGCTTTAAAAAAAACTTTTATATGGCATTTGTTCAGTGTCACGGTAAGGACTCAGAAGTGTGGGACAGGCGCATTTAGATGAAAATCATATAAATGATCAGTAAACAAAAAAAATCATTTTAATATGGTGTAAAGTCATATTTGTAAGAAACAATTTCATTTGAAATGTCATATTGTAATTTAATTAGCTCATTTTACATCTCAACATTGAGACCAAAGTTGTGTGACATGAACAAAAGTGGTCTTTGCACCCATCTAATGGTCATAAATTTGATTAAATCACATTTAGTAATTATTTTTATGTCAAGATGTGTAATAACACTGTGTATATATTTATCAAGCATCATATGAGAAATTTTAACAGATATCCAAAATTTCACTGCTGGGACTTGCCCGTAGTTGTCCGTAGTTGCAGAAACACCCATGTGTAATTAAATAGAGGAGATAGAGAAGAGTCATTTCATATAATATCAGCATACATTTATTGTTTATTAATGAAAATATTTTGATTTGTACACAAAAAACACATTACGTCACTGAGCCAATCATTAAATTGTAATAAACAGTATTAGATTATCACTTCACTTTGTGAAGGTCATATGCTCACCACACCTGCACCTGCTTCTCAGACACAAACTGTCCCTGTGGCTCTGTCGCACCAACTGGCAGCAAGGCCAGGTAGACAGGAGTGACAGCGCCCTCATCAGGGGATTTGGCGGCATTGGGACCTGCCATGTCGGTTCTCACCCAGCCTGGGCAGCAGGCATTAAGGAGGATCTGGTCCCCGGCCCTCTCCTCCCTAAGCCTGCGGGCCTGGATCCTGGACAGCACCGTAACGCCAATTTTGGACACCCCATAGGCCGTGTTTGGCCAGCCTTTATGGGTGTGTTCACCTTTCTGGGCCTCCTGCACAAACTTCTCCATCAGCATCACCAGCTCTTCCTCTGTGATGTCATTGCTGCGGAACCTTGCCTGGAGTTCTGGGCTGCAACTCTTCAGAGCAATGGAGCTCATTCCACTCGAAACATTAACTACTCTCCCTGCACACAGAGACACACCCATACTCATTATACCCAGTCACAAGATCACAACTTATAATTTGTCACCAGAAACTCTAATAATGGTTGCCTGTCTGCACACTTTACCTCCTGGTTTTATGATAGGGAGGAACTCGTTGCACAAATCTCTGGTGTCAAGGAAGTTTGTTCTCAGAGTGACCTCAGCTTGGATTCCAAAAGGTGTGGAATCATTAACTGGGGGAGGATAGAATGCTGCTATATTAGTCAGGCATAAACACAGCTATAAAATGTCTTACAAACAAATGAAATAAACTAGCAGCGTCGCGTCTGGAGTTTTAGAATACCAAACCCGTTAACTAGGTTGCAGCCTGCACAATGCCAATGGAGTGCATCATTTGTACCTTTGAACGCAATACCGGCGTTGTTAACGAGTACATCGAGGCCGCCGTATTTCTCCTTGAAGAAATCTCGGGCATGGCGCACGCTCGCCAGATCGGAGATATCGAGCTGATGAAAGAATGGGTTTAAGCCTTCAGTTTTCAGGTTCTCTACTGCCGCAGTACCCCGGTCAACATCCCGGGCACTGAGGTATACATCGCCGGGAAACTCCTTACATAATGCGCGCACCACTGCAAAGCCAATGCCTTTGTTGGAACCAGTGACAAGTGCAACTTTATTTGTTGACATATCTGTGGAAAAAAGAACACAATATGTTTTCAGAGCCAAATAACCTAGTTTTTATGTTATAATCGAATGAGGATCAGTACGATCTGTTATGTAGCACCCGGTCGGGCACACCTACTAACAATCTGGCCAAGTTACATATTTTGAGTGAAACTAACATTAAGTACTGGCCGCTAACATTATAGCGTCAGTGCACAGAAAACGAATATGAACATGAAATTAAAATTTTAATCCTCATTGATAGAAAGTTAGCTTCTTACCTGTAGATATCCTTTTCTGTAAACTGAAGGAACTAGTTCAACAACAACGTCGACACTGTCACAACCTAATAATATTTCATTTCAAACTGTGTCGTCAATAAAAAAAAATCAACTTATATAGCGAAGCACCCGGAAGTAAGCCTGTACTGCGCATGTGTGCCGCGTGTGCACAAAATTTGGGGCTCCTCACAGAAGTCAAGGAGGGATATCAGACATTTGAAGGGAAAATACGGGGGCATGAGGAAACTGAATTTACTATTCTCACGTTTCTTCTTAAATATGTTTCTTTTTTCGATAAATTTGAGTAAATAAATTTCACTGCTTACAATGGCATGCTTACTTTGTTGTAAAAATTGGACATGATTGAAATCAATTAAATATTCCCCTTCACGCTGTATTCCTAGTTTTTTTTAACAGAGAAGGGACTGGGAGGAAGTGCTATTCAACGAATAAATATGCCTTAATAGCTTACAACTACACAGTTCAACATAGCTCAGGGATAGACCACTTGACTTTCCATAGGAAATGTCTGTAAGAAAATGCAGAAAGACCTGAGAAAAATAGAATTATTTAAAAGTGGTATCTGACTATGGGATCATTTTTTTAAATTAAATGAGTGAGTTAATTTTTCTAAATTAAATGAGTGAGTATGCCTTTATAATAAACATAAAATACTCATTTTCACAACAACATTATTATATTTAATTATTTTTTTATTTAATACTAACAGATTTTGTATCAAAATGGCTTTTCCAAGACTACTTGTATTTCATAATGTCCAAATATAATTTTCAAGCTCCCTCCTTGTTTCATTTCAGAGTAACACCTCATTTCACTATGACAATCACAATTTTATTTCATAATTATTTTTATTTCATGTTGTAGTGGCACAAGTGGGGCTAAACTTGTTCAGTGATGGGCTAATCCTTTTCTATTGATTACTTTGCCTGGATCTGACAGTAACTTTCTGAGTTCCATTCCAGTCACTCAGTATGTGCCGGTGAAGGTACTTCCCAGGGCATGACAAGTTTCTCTGCCATATTAAATCCACAGGGATTTGATTCTTCATCAAATGTCTTTCAGAACATAACTAACATTGGCTATACTTGCAAATTTGATTTCAATTAGTAACTAATCACCTAGTTTTACCTATAATATCTCTATTAAGCCATTAGGCTAAGGGGTAACACATTCACTGGTATCATGTATACTGTTGACATGAGGTGACATCAACAATTAAAACAGTGCATTCATTTCCAGGTATTGAAAGATCCTCCAACTAGTGCTGGGATAGAGAAGGGAAAGGCCACAGCTGCAACCTGGCCATGGTTCGAAGCAGTAGATGATTATTTGGCAAGGAGGTCTTAACATGGAGCCTTGGTCAGGCTCTTGAAATGGTGTGATAATTCTGATTGGCTGGCAAGTACAGAGGTAGCCCCCATCTCCAAATAATAAAAATAACCAGGTGGAGGGTATAGAGCTCTTGTGTAGATGGTGCTTTTTCTTTATATCCTGGCATGATGAACTGAGCCAAGATGTCCAATAAACACACTCAGGAACATCCGCCTGTAGTCAGATACAGCATGGAGGATGATGGAGTAATATAGCTTTCTGTTGGAGCAGCAGGGCCCATCAGCTGGTCCTGGGCTCTTAATTCTGATATGACATGCATCAATGGCACCAGCTGACCCCTGAAAGGTATCATGGTTTCCCAGGTGGGAAAACCCATCCCCAGCAGCCTTCATCTCTTCCTCTGTTGGAAATGTAATCAGCTGAGCCTTATGATGCCACGGTGCCTCCATGATGGTTCTGATGGACCCGAAAACTTTGGTTTTTGGGATACTGAAGACTCAGCAGACAACACTGTATGAAGGCCCATGTACCAGCCAGAACCGAAACATGAGGATTTTTATAGCCTGTCCCCAACCATGGTCACTGTCTTCATGGAGAAGTCTTATTAAAGTATTTAGTGTTCCTTTTTGAGATAAAAGTTTCTCGTGGTGTCCTGCTCAACATGAAAGTAAGTCTCAAGAACAGGAACAGTCTGGTTCAGGATGGTATAACACCTAAGACTTTGTATGCCACCACAACAAGAGATTGAGCATGTTATTGTGCTGTACTCTTTAGCTGGAAATAAAAATAAAGGCCAGTGGCATAGGTTTGATATTTATGATTTGAAATCTGGGCGACCGCAAGCTAATAGAGTCTGCTGGTTTTTGTTTTAACCTTAATATCAGCAACCATTTCACACCCAAGAAACCAGGTGAAGCGAGTTAACTGCATAATCCACTGGTTTAATTGATCAATTAAGTGCCGAGAAACAACAAATGGGGAACACCCCATGATTCTCAGGAGGGGCGAGTTGGGCCCTAATTCAGGCCGATTATCCTGCTGTGTATGCCAAGCAAAAGGTACAGATACTCAAATCTGGCCGTCTAATCGAGCTAAATTTCTGATCATTCCGTGACATTAATTGATCAATTAACTATCGGGGAGAAAAAAAAAACCAGCAGTACTATGGACCCCGAGTATTTCTGTGATAAGGGTTTGGGCCAACGCTGCCTGAACGCTGCCTGCCCAAGTTGGCACTATGCATTTTGGCAGGCAGCATTCTCCTGGCATTTGCCAAACCCAGATTAGTCCATCAGAGTGCCAGATAGTGAAGCGTGAGTCATTACACCAGAGAACGCATTTCCACTGCTCCAGAGTCCAATGGCAGCGTACTGTACACCACTCCAGCCAATGCTCGGCATTGCACATTGCACATGGTGCTTTTAGGCTTCTGTGCAGCTACTCGGCAACCCACTTCATTAAGCTCCTGTCAAACAGGTCTTGTGCTGACGTTGCTCCCAGAGGCAGTTTGGAACTTGGTAGTAAGTGCTGCAACCAAGGACAGATAATTTTTACGCGCTATGCACTTCAGCACTCGGTGAACCTGTTCTGTGAGCTTGTGTGGCCTACCACTTCGCGGCAGAGTTGTTGTTACTCCTAGACAGTTCCACTTCACAATAACAGCACTTATAGTGGACCGCGACAGCTCTAGTAGGGCAGAAATTTGACAAACTGACTTGTTAGAAAGGTAGCATACCTTGGCAATACCACGTTGAAAGTCTCAGAGCTCTTCAGTATGATCCATTCTATTGCCAATGTTTGTCTATGGAGATTGCATGGCTGTATGCTTGATTTTATGTGCCTGTTAGCAATGGGTGTGGCTGAAGTAGCTGAGCCCACTAATTAGAAGGGGTGTCCACATACTTTTGGCCATGTAGTGTAATATGCAGTTGTAGCAGCTTGCTAAGACAGCTAAGTATAAAGCTACGCTGAAGTCGTGTACTGTCATTTATAATATTGATAGCTATTGGATGTATTTACTGTACATTCTTTAGTCACATTACAGTATATGCCATATGAACACTACCATCAACATATTTACATTAATATTTTACATTTGAAATAGGTTTTTGGGTTTTATATAGTAATTTAGGCAATTATTTTGATGTAAAATGTTATGACAGAGATGATCTTCATGCCTGCTCCATCCTCTAACCTCCTTGACTTTTCCCTAGGGGACACTGTCACCCACTGCCAAAAACCTTGGACTGGTGATGGACAACAGACTGTCCCTCTCCCAGAACATCGCGGCAGTGAGTCGAATGTGCAGGTTCTTCCTGTACAACATCCGGAGAATCCGTCCCTTCCTCACCACCTATGCAACCCAGCTCCTGGTTCAAGCGATGGTCCTGTCCCGCCTGGTCTACTGCAACTCGCTGCTAGCTGGTCTCACAGCATCCGCCATCAGACCCCTGCAGCTCATCCAGAATGCTGCAGCTCGTCTGGTCTACAACCTCCCCAGACATTCCCATGTCACCCCCCTGCTCACTGACCTCCACTGGCTGCCTGTTATGGCTTGCATAAAATGTAAGACTTTGGTGCTTGCATACCAGGCAGCTAAGGGGTCAGCACGAGAATACATCCAGAGGATCATCAGACCCTACACACCAGCCAAACCTGTCCGTTCTGCCACCTCTGGACGCTTGGCACCTCCCCCTCTTCGTGTCTGTACTTCCCGTTCGCGTCTGCTGTCTGTCCTGGCCCCTCGCTGGTGGAATGACCTTCCCGTGGCGGTCAGAACAGCAGAGAATCTGACTACCTTCAAGCGCAGACTAAAGACTCATCTCTTCAGGCTGCACCTCTCCCCACCCCTCCCTAGCCTCTAGTTTAGCTCAATGTACCTAGTTAGGCTAATGCGATCTCGTTAGTTTTGTATTTGACAAGTTTGTTTTGTTTGATTCTGATTAGGCAAATGTGATTTCAGTGCTAGTTTTGTACTTGGCAGGATTGTTTTGTTTATTTGCTGAACAGGTTACCCTACAGGGTTGGAGTCCTGATCTATGTGGTCACTTCTGGCACTACGATCTTTACTTCACTCTAGTGTGTTTTTCTGCACCTCTGCACTTCGAACTGTTGCACTTGTTGTACGTCGCTCTGGATAAGAGCGTCTGCTAAATGCCTGTAATGTAATGTAATAATGAAACACACACTCACACACACAAAAAACCCTAATTTGCACTATTTACTACAGTGAAGTTTCAAAAAAAAAAAAAAGAGTTTCAATATTGATTCATAATACACTGCCATAGTCTATTCTATTTCCTTGGAGCACAAGTTATTTATAGTATCTGTGTCTGTCAATATTATAAAATGTCCACTGCAACCAAAATTCAGTTTTCTATTCCACTGTTGCATTTAGAATTGTACTGAGAATTCAGAATAATATCTATCAGAATCTAGCTGGTATTTATTATTGCTATATACTCAAGGCATTTGGATTTGAGATCAAAAGATGAACATGAGACAAAAGTACAGACACAGCTTTTATTTCATGGTATTTTGTATATACGGAAACTGCTGTTTTTGTGCTGGGTCCCTATATTTTCAGCTGTGCAGAAGATAAGTTAAGGTTTGAACTTATATACACTCTATGGCTCAGAACTGTGGCATATTTTTTACAGTCTATGCAACGGGCATATAGAGCGTACACAAGAAGAGGAGAGTAGGAGGGGCCACGCGGTGAAGCCTGGGAAGTAACGGGAACCAGCCTCTACTGCGCATGCTTGAGGGCAAAAGTCAATGCAACGTAGAAAACCAAGGTGATTTAACCATAGACACATGTACATATGTCAATGGATTTAACAACCAAAGAATACCTCAACGGTACACTTTTTTGATCGTGAATGTCATTATGTGCAGCAGTTTGTGAAACAATTGTTGTTTTGGTCCAGAGGTCTTGGGAAAATATTTATTAAAATGTGGATATTTTATTGCCCTCAACATGCGCAGTACAGACGTACTTCCAAGACTTCACAAGCTTTGGTTCGCTGAAGGCGTGCTTTTCCTGTCTAGTTAAAATTGCATGCCGACAGCCCGTGTTTTCTCCAGCACTTCGCTAGTTTGGCGATGGTCTCGTAAGAAACTGCACTAGAACGGAAAAACAAAGCAGACGCCACGTGACGTCTTTACTACGGTACCCACCGAGAGCATATAGGACCATATAATCAAATACCGAGTTCAGGTAAAGGTGACTCGTCAAATTAACTTTTTGTTTGCTAACAAACTAGCTTGTTGAGGTGATCGCAAGATAGGAGAATGATTATTGCTTCAACTGTAACATTAAACATGAATCGCATAGCCGTGCCATGTGTGAAGTTCATGTCGCTATTGGTATTCTCGTGCCTTGCCGGCATGATACGCGACTGAGCTATTTGTAAATCTGATTTATTAGGTAACGTTTTTTCGCAAACATGTCATACTGAAAACATCACAGCCTTTATTCCTAATTGAATTGGTAGCATGCGCATGTTGTCCCTGCTTTAATTGTGATGAGGTTTCCCATCAGGAGGGGTATCTAGCTACCTCTCCATAGACTCCCAAAATCATCATGGGGGGCCGAAATGGTAGGAGGGAGCGGAGGAAGAAGAGACGGGACAGAAGTCAGAACGTCGATCAAACAGGTAAAGCAGGCTGACGAACAAGCCGTGATTTGCACCCACCGCTGTTCTGCTCACGAGAAGAGTACAAGCAACGTTTTCTTGTTCGCTCATTGTTTGATTTGCTTGATTGGAAGAAACATATTGGATCAATTACAGTGTGCTTAGCTGTAGTTTAAACCTCTAGATCACATGACTGTATGATTACTAGAACAGCTAATCCTTATTCCATAGCTTTGTATAGATTTTCCAGTTGTAGGCTAATGCAGTTCTGTGATCTTGTGGATTAAACCTGATGTTTAAACTCTAGCTACGCACACTGAAATTGACCCATGAGGTCGGCATTGTTAATGTATTTTGAAAACATTACTGTTGATAGACATACATGATTGCATGTATTTTTCCAGTGAACCTGTGCCATGACTCTCAGTATGTGGAACTAAGGAAGTGGCTCAACAAACGAGGCTTTAACTCCAAATCCCTGATCCCAGCGCATTTCTCGAGTATGTTTCCTCCCTTCTCCATTCAGTTCAATTCAGTACAGTTTTATCTGTGTAGTGCTTTTTTTCCCAAGGGCATTATCACCAAGCAGCTTCACAGCAATCCAGGCCTGAACCCAACAAGAGCACATGCAGGGCAACAGTGGTAGCTGTAGAAGGAAGGAGCCTTGAGCAGAACCAGACTCTGAGAGGGAAGCCCATCTGCCTCTGGCTGGTGCCGGTTAATTGGAAAAAGGCTGATTACATAACACATGTATAATAAACATGAAAATGTTAGTGCATAAATGTCAATGACAATTTGTAAATGAAGCTGGGCAAGGATAAGATTATTAATGGTGAGAGACATACTGGAAGGCCAGCAGGTGGTACTGTCAGGCAGAGGACATGCATGATGCTGGAGCTGAACCAACTGCTTGAATGAGGACGGCATACTGGCGGTCTTTAATTATGTGTCAGCGAAGCATTGTGCTGCAAACATTCACTTCTGTCACATTTCATTCTCTAATTGTCCCCCTAGACACTGGGAGAGGACTCATGACGACAAAGGCTATACCGGTAAACAAACTGCATCCCCAAGAATAACATTTGTGCACTTATTTCATTAAAGGGCCTTGCCTTTGTAGTAGCAGCCATGGATGTCATACGTATCATTGAAGTGCATTGCTTAGAGAACTGGGCTTGTAACCTGAAGGTTGCAGGTTTAATTTCCAGGCAGGGCCCAGCCATTGTACCTTGTGTAAGGTGCTTAAGTTGAATTGCTTCACATCCTGCTGCATAAATGAATGACCTAAAAAATAAAAATAAAAAAGGCAATATTGTGTAAGTGTTAGTAGTTCCTTTAACTGGGGGGCTGAGGTAATTTGTTCAGTGGGATAATCACTCTTGCAGTGGTGAGACTTGCAGTAGTCCTGCTCTATGACGCTGTTTTCCTGTCTTATCCAGGTGGGTGGTCTGGTTGTGTCCCTGCCGGAGAGCTGTCTGATGACCTCACAGACTGTCCTTAGCAGCTACCTGGGCAAATACATCAAGAGGTTAGCTTCCTGGAAAAAGGGAATGCCATGTGGTGTGTTAAAGGAATAGGACTTGTGGGCTGATGGTTGCTGTTTTATGAGATCCTGTGTGGTGCAATGCTGCTGAAGCCTTTACACGGAGGAAAATGTCACACCCAATGCGTAGCAGCTTGAGCCATTCCAGGATTTTTTTGGCAGCAAGTGCACTTGATTGAACCATTGGAATCCTCCCATCAACAGGCAGCTTTCTATTACACTTTAGTGCCTTTAGTGTTTATTGTAAGCTCTGGATAAGAGTGTCCTCTAAATGTTTAAATAAAAAAAAATGTATACAATTAAATTCACGTTACGTAAAATCTGAAAAAGCTCAAACTCCTATGAGAGTGTTATTGTAGACCAGTATTATTAAGACCAACCATTCCTTCTGTTCTCTCAACATAAAGTAATTTCAGGAGGCTTCCCTTCAGTAACAGGAGCTTGCAGTGCAATATTATAGTATATGAATGTGGATGACAAGGCATGCCAAAGAATAGCACATGAATTGACACAGTATTATCCTTTGTCATGGCTCTTCTTGAATATGCTGTGCTGCCTCAAATTGGAATATTTTGGCTTTAATGGTAAAGATTTTCAATGTCAGCAACACTGAGGATTTGGTTGGTCTGAAGAATGTGTTGCATTATTTCCATCTCTACCTTGAGCAGCCTGTTTTGCGTCAGTGAATATATCCAGCTGTTTAATTTGGCCAATCTGACATGCATAAAATACAAACTCTAAACTGGTTTAAGTGTGTCTGCAAAGCAAGTAAAACCAGTTAATTCTGTGTCTTTTGAAGTTTTCATTTGTGTTTTGTGCTGCCATAATCTTTCAGGTGGAAGCCCTCAGTGTCTCCTGTGTTAGCCCTCTGCGTCTTCCTCATTTCTGAGAGACATTTGGGGGCGGGGTCACAGTGGAAGCCTTACATTGATGTCCTTCCCAAAACCTACACATGTCCTGTCTATTTTTCTGATGATGTCATCAGCCTGTTGCCGGGAGACCTACATAATAAGGCTTTGGATCAGAGGGGCAGGGTCTTGGAGCTCTTCTCCTCCTCTCTGCCATTTTTTCGTTCACTGCAGCCTCTTTTCAAACGGCCCGTGGATGAAATTTTCACCCACGATGCTTTGCGGTGGGCATGGTGCAGTGTGAACACGCGCACCGTGTACATGGAGCGCCCGCAGACCCAGTACCTCTCACGGGAGCAGGATGTGTACGGCCTGACGCCATACCTCGACCTGCTGAACCACTGTGCCTTAGTGCAGGTGAGGACGGCATGACCGCACGTGAATGCATCACCCAGAACATGCATTTGTCAACCAACACACATGTATGACAGAATGCACACAAAATCACCCATCACTGGCAAGGAGCCATGTGTGAGATCCTGAGTAGAACATCACTGCAGCACACACACATACCAGCCCCTCTCAGACAGAAAAAACTGTAGCTCTGGACATCTGGGCTTTTAATTTTGGGTCCAGCTGAGTCTGCAGTAATATTAATAATAAGTTTCTTGTAACTGTTACTTATTACTGTGTAGGTGTGTGCATGTGCCTGTGTTGTAAGTGTATTTGTTCCACCAGATACAGGCTGGTGCGTTGAAACCAAACATGTTCCTCCAGGTAGATGCTGGGTTCAGCCAGGAGACGCGGTGCTACGAGATCCGCAGCAGACAGGGCTGCAGGAAGTTCCAGCAGGCCTTCATCTGCTACGGTCCCCATGACAACCAGAAGCTCCTGCTGGAGTACGGCTTTGTTGCCCTGGGAAACCCTCACAGCGTGGTCTATGTGGATCCAAGTGAGCAGTGGAGTATCTTTATTAATAAAAAAAGCATTGCATTTTTCAGTAAACCCACATGAAGTGAAGGAATGTGATGGCCCAGGGAGAGGCTGGAGGAAACTCCAGTGTCAGCAAAGCTCTTCACTGGCAATTTAAATACAAATGTACAGGAGAAGACAGAATCAGAACTTCTAATTATAATCGTCTCAGCTTAGAAGTTAAATGAGGTAACAGATGTATGGCGCTTTAGTAAAGTGCGTGATCGGTTATTTGTAAAGTGAATACACAATGCATAGGTGTGTGCGTTTGTGAGTTTTCTTGTTGTCTGCTGCTAAGTGATGCTTCTGTCTCTCCTTTGATTGTGCGTGTGAAGGAATGTTTTACAACACTTTGGCATCAAGGTCTGCCGGGCACAGAGATAGTTATTTAGAGTGACAAATCATTTATATAAATTTAAGCACACACCACATGCATATCACCAAATTGCACATGACCAATATGTACATTACACACAAACTTGCATGCAATGAGATGCTTAAGACAGACACTTGTGATTGGTGGATAGATATTTAAAACACAATGATTAGGTAAAATTAGTATACAAGAGGAGATACAACTTGGTAATTCAGTGAAAGGGAAAATCACATCTCTACAGAAGCACCCATGTTGCATGTAGTGCTATAATTACAAAGTTTGGCACCAGCAGCTCCAGTCGTGTTTCACTGATGTGCAGGAAACCATGAATATAGTAACCCTGACAGTATGATTCCCATTCATATGTGGCATTACAGAAATGGCAGTAATGATACGTTTATTGCTAAGTGTTATTGTTTTAATGCTGTGGAATGTCTTGAATGTCTAAAGTTCTGGAAAATTAGCTGTTTGCATCATCTAAGTTTCAGCTCTTCCTGTTCAGGTGACCTACAGCTCTGTCTCTCTGGAGCAGTGCAGCAGTTTGCCCAGAAGCTGCTGTTCTTGAAGCAGTATGACTTCTTAGCGTAAGTCATTGACATGTTTTCCCCATCCTGCCTGTGTTCCATATTATTTTAGATGAAACTTGCTCAATCAGCTATTTATCCGCCTCTCTCTCTGTGACAGAAACCTGACTTTTGGGCTTGATGGAGCCTCCTGGAGGTTGATGACTGTGCTCAGATTGCTGTCCCTCAAACCAGACCAATAGTAAGATCAGCAGACCTAATGCAAATACTTTGCTGGTGCACAATGAGGCGCTGTCATCTAAGCTGTCTGAAACCCTCACTTCCCTGGGTGATGCTAAAGCCAATTGCCGGTCACCTGCCTTGGGCTGCTGGTGAAAGTCGGCAATGGCAAGGATCAAATTCAGTACCAGACCATGGGGCCTGTCCTATACTCAAACAAATTTTTTCCTCCCATTGTAGAATGCCTAGTTGTATTCCCCAATCATGCTAATTGCTGCAGCCTTCGTTAATAATTTAGGAAGGTTCAAAAACATCTACTCTTCCAGAACACATGATGTCAGGCTGCTGCTTCTTTTCCACACTGCTGTGCACAAGTGGAGCGTACAAAGAGTTGGAGGCAGAAACTTCATGTTAGACGCTTCACTATAGCAAACAAACTGTTTGTGCCCGATTGACAAACGAGTTGCTTGTGAGCAATAATTCACAATCAGTATGGCTGAGCTCTCTCTCTCCTGGATGGATGCCTCCAAATATACATTGTCAGTATCATATTTCTTCAAGGGATCTTTTAAAAAAAAAAAAAAAAAACCTGGTTTTATGTTTAATGTGTGTGTGCGCACGTGTACGTGCATCTCATTTCAGCTCATGTTGGAAAGGTGTCCTATTGGGGGCAGCAGTGAGTCAGGACAGAGAGGAATGGAGTGTTCACTTGGCCAGGATGTTGTGTCAGTACCTTGGGGATGAAAACACTAAAGCGCTGCAGAGGGTGAGTGTATGATGTGTAGATAGTCTGTAGTGTTGAGAAGAACTGCCAAGGGAAGGAAAATGACAATATAGTAATTACAGGTAGATGTTGTTTTATAGGACCCTTCTGTTGTACCCTTGAACAGAGTTTATTTAACCTTACATACCTTGTTACAGTACCCGTCTCTATCCTGGTTCGTGCGTGTATATACAAATTTACAGACTTTAAATATTAAAGACTACTTTGTAGTTAAACTATCATTTTCCTTTAGTAGTTGTATCTATTGGACACATAAGATGATGGTTGTTTAAATGCCAATTGTTGATTGTAAAATGTATAAATATAGGGTTTGAAATCCCTCCAGAATTTGTGGTGAGATGTCTCTGTGTTTGTATTTTGTGTTCAGTTGTCTGTCCTGAAGCAAGAAGCAGGGGCTGCTGTGAGGGAACAGCTAGCTGTGGTGGAATGTCTCAGACTTGAGGCCCAGGGCATTCTGGGAAATTCACAACAAGTCCTGAAGAATCTCCAGGAGGAAGCCCCGCCAAGTGATGTTTCTCTACCCACATAAGGAATGTGTGTAACAAGGCCGGCTGAAGGAGGAATCCACCCTCATGATCATGGTCTATATGTCAAAAGGGTCTCCCAGCCATAGTGGGGTGCCCAGGTGATCTTCCGGGTCAATGGACCATAGCTTTCCAATGTCCAAGTAAAGCAGAGATGATGGTCTGGACTAGAAGTGGAGGACCATGTGAGACGGGCCCTGTCTGAGGGAAAAGTGGGCCCTGATGCTGCCTGAGGACTTTTTGCCTGAGGGGAAATTTAGCATTGCAGTTCAGTCAGGGTCTTCAGTACTTATTGTGCTGGCCCTTCGGTTTCCAGGAATGTGCCTTCCCTGTGAAAGGGGCTGTTGTCAGATCATTGCACAGAGGAATACAATGAACATTTTTTTTAAATTGTGTGTAAGTTCCTGCTTATGTCCTGTATGTGGCACTATGGGAACATGTTGTGGCACTCATCTTTTTCTCAGACAGCAGGTGGAAAAACAATAAGCAGTCTTGCGTTTTAAAGTACACACTTGATTACCTGCTTGTGGACTGGGGTAGTACTGCCGAGCACAATTGTTGAGCGTGTGCACCAAACATGTGGGCGTGTCTCCGAGTTTTACAGATTTAGCAATTCCTCCGTGCAAATTTTTTTCAACTCCGCTAAAGCAGATGGAGAGCGTTGGTGGACAGCAATTGTCAGGTCATACTACAATTTCTCAGATGGATTTGTCCATGGATTTGGCTGGGCCATTCCAGAATACTGGCATTTCTCATTGTAAACTCCAGGTGTGATTTAATGTTGGCCTTTTCAGAAGTGGCTTCTATTTAGCCACTCCCCCACTGGACAGATCTTTGAAGGGCTGAAGAGATTATTGATCTCTGGGCAGTTTCTCATTTCAGCCAATTCTTTCCCATTTTATTACAATGGAAATAATAATGCTCATAGGAAGGTTCAAAGCTTTGCCAATTATTTTTATAACTTTCTCCAGCTTTAAACTTCCTAATGTCGTCTCACAGTTCCATTGGCAGTTACTTGAGCTTCAAGTAGCATGTGTGATCTGATATGCTCTTTCAATTGAGACCTCACAAAGTTGGTGATATTCATTCTGAAATCATGCAGTTGTGACCAACACAGGTGAATCTGAAGTCAACAAAGGTGGATCTTGTATTCCATTTTCACATTAAATACATAAACTGGCCCAATTTAGGTGAATAGTACTGAAGTCATTTTCAGGTTTTTATTTTCAATAAAATGTATTTATTAAATCATATTGTAGAGGTTTACATGCGAGTAGAAAAAAAACCCCACTGAAATATTTTAATTTGACTTTGCAATTCAGCAAATGAGAAATAATCAATGGGGAGTGTAACTTTATAAAGGCACTGTCTATGGGTACTGTACTGGGTATGTTTACTTAACTTCTCAGGGAATAACACCATGTCTGGTAATAATTTTGGTAAAGTATGCTGGGAAAGCAAAATACTTGTTGGCTAATAAGATTTGTGTAACCTGCATCGGGCATCTGAGAAAGCTCTTTTTGGTGGTGGGAGGAACATGCATTAATGTGTGCTACTTTTGCAGTTGTCTTTCTTACCAATTACACAAGCATGTGGGGAATTTGTATGAATTTCTGTTTCTTGCATACTTTATAGTCATGCAATAGTTCTTGGTGCAGCAGCCATAACACTTCTAAGCCTTCAAGGTTGTATTAAACTATACATTCAAGAGCACAGCACAGGAAACTGGTCTGAGTGAATATCCAATCCACTGCCTGAAAGCGACCTAAATATGGTTCAGGTGGTGCTGCGGTCATGTGGGTGAGTCAGCAGGAAGTATGGGAGATGGACTTTCTTGTGGGGTGGTAGTTGAGCAGAAATGTGGCAGAGAGGAAGGGGGGGGGTGGCACAGCTGTGGTCCATAGCACTTCCTGCCCCTCCCCCCAGTACGGCCAGGCCCAGGTGATTGCAACCCACCTTCCTCCATGCAAATCCCTCTTATCTTCACGCACACACCACTCTGGAGATGATGAGCTGGATTGCGGGGGTGTAACAGAAGGAGAGAGGGGGTGCATGTCCATGCGAACCATCTTCACTTAGATGTTACAGCTGAGACCTGTCCTAGGGCTACAGCTAAAATAGCTTTTCAGTTAAAGCAGGGTTCTATAGTGCTCCCATTTTTGAAGCATTTGCTCCTGAAAACTGATGTGTGCCAACTTGAAAAATAATTAAGGAACAACTTTACTCATTGGGATGCTGTAGTATGCTAAAGTGTTTAAACATGGTAGCACATTTGCTCCTTGGAAAAAAATGTTAGCATAGAGCCCAGCAAAGCTGGAACAGTAATGAGCTGACTTCCATATTGAAAATTATACATTACACATATCTGAATGTTGTTTGCTGATATAATCCTGTATTTAAGCAGGTTACTTTATTCTGAGTCACCCACAATTCAGGGACATGGCAGTCCAGTTAAAAGACCAGGGTTACTGCAAGAAGAATTAATGGCATTGACCCAAGACGTGATAATGTTTTTGATTGGCCCAAGCAGTTAAAATGTTTGCATAAGTTTCTGATGACCTGCTGGCTTTACAAAGGCTTGTATAGATCTAAAGCAAGAAAATACATTTCTACGTAACTGCAAAGTAGTTTGTACAGTGACATTATGTCACCATTATGACTTGGGCTTACTACCTAAAGGCCTACCTGATAAAGTGCTTAACATTATTTTTGGTTAGAACTATTTTCCAATGGCTCATATAGCCAGCCTCAAGCCAAAATTGGCATAGTTTCCTTCATTACTCCATGTACAGACATTCTTCAGTTATGTGCATGGAAGGAAACAGGTAACTGCATAAAAGAGAACACCACAAAATGTCAACAAATTGACTAGATGCAGAGGTGGCGCAGAAGCATCGGAGGTGGTTCTTGTTATTACTCGACACTTTACTGATCAACTAAAGCAGCAATTACACAATTAGCTCACCTCACTGGATTTGGGTCTGAACGGGTGGCTGAATTTAAGGTCAAAACAAAAACCAGAGATCCTGTGGTTCTTCAGAACCAGGGTTGGGGACTCCTGCTTCATTACAAGCACAGAGCAAGAGAAGCTAAATGAAGCCTGAGGAGTTTCTCTTGCCTCCACCACTGGAGCAGATGTGCACAACTCAGTGTTTCAAACCCCTGGGGTCAGCACATGAGAAATGACATCATGGCCTAACTGTCTCTTAACCATCAGCTGTGTGCACATCCCCATCCTTCCCTGTGATTCCTGGCCCCACCCAAGTTCAGCCCACTTCAATTAAAAAAGGAAACGTATAAAACATTTCAGAGTATTTATATACAACAATATACCGTCTAACACTTTGACTTGTAGCATTGTCTTAATACCAGGAACAGGTGAAAGCTGTAAAGTGTGAATGGTTCATACACAAAAAAACAACACAAAATGATGGCTAGAAATGTAGCTACATGGACAGACAAGATGACGACTTGGTGCATGTGATCTGGTTCACTGCCGGGCTACTGTGGAATGCTGGAAAGGCTGGTCCTCCTCAAAGCTGAATCACCACCTTCTTTCTGACTTTCTTCTGCTGCACCATCTCCATGGAAACGGTGGCTTTGTGAAAAGGCACAGGGTCCTCAAGCTGTGGTCTGTATAGAATGGCAAACATTGGGTTTATAGCTTTTTTCATGACCTCGATTACTATTCTCCATGCCCTGCTCTATCTTGTCTTTTTATTTTGCCTTTGTGTTTAAACTCATTTTCCTTTTGTTTATTCATTTTATCTGTAAAGTTGTGTTCTAGACATTATCATCATCAGCAGACACACACAGGGTGGCAGCATGCTGTACCTCAGAGTTCCACTGGAGAGCTTCTCAACCACATCTTTCATTATGTCTGAGGGGTGGGTGTTAAGATTGAAACACTGCACCGGATATTCATATCGATCAAGAGTTCCACACTAAGCCAGAAAAAGTACTTCCACTGCAAACAAACATTCCAGTTTGGTATGAGTCGATAATATCAACAATCAAGGTAATTAAAATGAGCTATTATTATCTATGATTATTTTCAGGAAAAAAAGAAAATGCAGAGAGGCCTATAGTCAGGGTTGCTGGCATGTGTTAAACTGGAAGTGTACTTGAAACGAACGTCAGCTAGTTTGTACAAACTAAATGACACGTTTGTGGAGAAATCAAAACTCTGCATTGACTTCAGCCATCACAGTGTGCAGATCCCTGCTGGCTAAACTTGCCGAGACGTTTGCACACCAACATCAGTTTGGAGATTACCTGCAATTGCTCTAAAACAGGGCTGCCCAACCCTGTTCCTGGAAAACTAAAATCCTGTATGTTTTCTTTTCAACCCTAATTTGGCACTCCTGATTCTACCAATTAGCCGTTCAATGAGATGTCTAGCTATTGAATGAGGTGTGCTTTGTTAGGGTTGGAGTGAAAACCAACAGCATGGTAGATCTACAGAAACAGGGTTGAGCAGCCCAGGTCTAAAATGGGTGGGTGTGTCCAGTCTCCTTGTCCTATTGCGTGGACAAATATCTTCTCTTTCTTCTTTTCTTTTTTCCAGCGCTAAATAAACTGAAGTGACTTTGAAGTCATCAACATCCATCTGTCCATGTTTCTGCTCCTTTACCGCAGCCATTGTTGTGTTCTGTTTGCTTTTGCCATGTTCTGCAGCAAACACTGTCCTTTCTGTGTTTCCTGTGGTTATCACAACAGTAGAACCTGAATCTGCGTCAGCCACTGGTGCAGAGTTTCACCAAACAAACAGTTCAAAGCCGCAAAGAACATACACTTTTTCCGATTGTGCTGCTGTTCGGCTGTGAATGTTTTAGAACTGAAACAGGACTTCAAGTAAAGTCCAGTTGCAGAGCACTACAGGTCTTGTGAGAGACTGAAACAAATGCCCTTTTTCTGTGGCCAATGATATACTTTAGCTTGTTGAAATGTTTACCCCACCACCAAACTACCGGAGTACCAGACATGCCCAGGAAACATCCAGCTGCTTGCTAGATTCTAGCGAGAGAGTGTAGTAAAATGAAGCAAACTAATCACAGTGCATTAGAAGGAATGTTCTAAACATTAGAGAAAGTTCTTCCTGGCTTCTATGGATGATTTCCTGTCATTGTGAGCTGGCTGCTCATTAATCAGAAAGCCACTTTTGAAGTTGTAAGGAGAGAGGCAGCACTGGGGAGGAAGTAGCTAGGAGAGGAAAGGCCCTGATTTGGGAGTTACAATCTTGATGGGGGAGTGGCCAGGAGAGATGGAGCCCTGGTGGGGGAGTGGCCTGGGATAGGGGTAAAGGATACGGAGGTATCTCCCTTGACAGGCTCGGGATGCACCCCACACCTCTTCATTTAGGAAGGACAGGGAGGCTCCTTTCAGAAAGAGACTGCGGCTGTCTGGGGGATCCAGCTGGGGGAGGAGCAGCCACCACATAGTCAGAGTCAGACCTGACAGCAGTACACACAAAGGTGCTCTCAAATAAAGCGATATTTACCTTTAAACCGAATAAAATCCGAATCTACAGACCACCCTATAGGCTTTCTTTGTATAATCTAAAACCCCTCCAACAGTGCACATTTGATCAAAGCGCTGCAGCCAGTCCCACACCGTCTGCACATCTCTGTGCCAGTCCCCTGACTCCACCCCACCTGCAGGTTTTCCTCTGAGGTGATCCAGTGACCTCCGACCCCCAGCAGTGTGACGATGTCATGCTTGTGTGGGAGCAGGCGTCGGTGGTCGGGCTCTTCGTCGTAAAGCCTCACTACAAGAACAGAGAAGAACAGGTTCAACGCTCTGTGCTAGGACTACCAGTCAGAAAAAATATTCCAAAAACTGGTGTGAAGAGACCTCTAGAGCCTCTTTACTCCAGAAAAATCTGCCTGGACCTTGTCTATGATCACATAGCATCTCATTCTTTTAAATGTAGGCCTAAATCTTAACTGCCATATTTTGTAATGTGTATTTTACAACTCAAAACACTAAGTTGACTACTACCTCACATATCACACTGAATACCACTGGTACCCTGTCAGTGAGTAGATAGTGGTAGCTAATTCAGGGCTAACGCAAGGATTGCTGGCTTTTGCCTCTCCCACCTTGAGAGGACAAAATCAATTGCGTCCCAGTACTGCACTAACCTGACTACGTTACAGGCAGTTAACAGACACTTTTATCCAGAGGGACTTAGCATAGCTTTTTTTTGTTGCACATTTTTTATTTTTACATAGTATTCATTTATGTAGCTGGATATACAGTGAGCTCCATAATGTTTGGGAAGAAGACATTTTTTCTTGATTTGCCTCTGTACTCCACAATTTTAGATTTGTAATAAAACAATTCACGTGAGGTTAAATTGTACATTCTCAGCTTATATTAAAGGGTATTTTTATACATTTTGGTTTCACCATGTAGAAATGACAATACGTTTTATGTATCCACATGTGAACTGTTTGATTAGTGATCTAAAATTCTGGAGTACAGAGCCAAATCAAGAAAAAATATGTCTGTCCAAATCATTATGGATCTCACTGTATACTGAAGCAATTACGTTTCAGTACCTTGCTCAAGGGTACAACAGTGGTCCTACTTGGAAATCAAACCTGCAACCGTTAGGTTACAAATCCAGCCAGCAGTACTTATAATGGAAAATGAGCATGTCTGTGCCATCGAGCTCAGATTGATCAACCACTTCATGTCTACCTGCCAGGGATCTGTGGCATGTATTCGTAAATGATGACAGTATGAAAATTGGCATGTCTTGTCCTGCCTACACACAAGGGGAAACCCTCACCTCCAGAATCAACCACGATGTCCACACCCAGTCCACCCGTCTCCTCCAGACATGACTCCACCAGGTCCACCTTTCCGTCTGATAGGCAGATTACCCGCGCTGAGGAGGGGGGCAGAAAATACCCACTTTTAGAGTCCACTTTGATAGAGTATCCAATCACACTCGCTAACACATCACACTGTTCAGAGTAACCAATCTCACTCTCTAACTTAACCCAGGGCTCACAGTATCCAATCGCACTCACTAACTCATCACACTGCTCAGAGCATCCAATCACACTGCTCAGAGTATCCAATCACACTCACTAACTCAACTCACTGCTCAGGGTATCCAATCACACAAACTCACTCAATGAATGATCACCTTTCTGCTTTATTCCTTAATTCTCACAGGTTTCAAATTGCCTGTGTGCATGCGTCAGTCCCACCACAGTCACATATGCCTTATGTGACTGTAGTGATACTGAGGGACTGCTCACTGTTTGTGGCCCTGGCTGATAAGAGACAAGGTACAGGGTCTCCTACTGGTACTCATCTGCAACCCAAAGTCATACTGTACTGCCATGAAAAGATGCCAAGCAACAATATCATAAAAATGAATGCTAATTCTTTGCACTGTGTGAAACGGTACTTAATCATAAACACACCTGTGCTGACACATGCTCCCACAGAACCCAAGGTTTAAGGTTTAAGGTCTGCTAAGTGATTACCATGTACTGTCATGTATACAGTTGGGTAACTACTTAATGTATAGATTAACACCATAGACTGTAGAAAAATATGGACAAGGTCCCTGTGACGTCACCCATTGACTCTCCGTGGGCTTGGTGCATTTTCAAGTCCAGGAAGTGCAGTCTGTGGGCTCCGCCATGTTGTACAAATTGGAGCCAGAGACTGTGGGAAATGAAGTCCGGTCGTCCACTAAGCGTGAGATACAGAGGCTCAGGGGTGATGCAAACTGCCCCTGATTCATCCACAAATTATTAGCCTTGTCCAAATAACACAATAACTTAACAAACTGGGTGACATTAGACAAAGAAAAAACATCTAATGCGACTACATTTTCTTGTGGAAAAAATTTACTCCATAACTTGACCGTATTGTTACCATTGACTTGCACTATACTGAAACAGCTATACTGGAGCTAGCTGAACTGGCGCTAGTAAGCAACGTTCTCAACAAGACAAGGAAGTGAGCTTTAAAGATGCAGCCCAGTTTTGGCCACTTGGTTAACACTTTTCCAAAGGTTACAGACTGCGACCAACCTGGGAATCAATCCCACTTATTTCTGTTTACAAGCCACGTTCCTTAGCAACAGCACCCCCACACTTCCCAGTATAACAGTTTTTCTCCATTTAGATCAAGAGCAAACATTCACGATCTGAAAAGAATACATTTTTTTCAGTCTCTGGACGAAGAGCAGGATGGTCCTGCTGGAACCTCAACAAAGCCTCCCAGAGTAAGCCTGTCCTTCCACCGCCAAGGGACAGACTCGCCCTTCTGTCCCAATGTCAGGCAAGACTTTTTAAAACCTTTACCTATCGGTCTGAGGTTGATTAAAATAGAAACATTATCCATCTAATCAATTAGGCAGCACCCCAAACGGGCCCCCTGGCAAAGCCTTGGCTTTCACAATGTCAGCGCCAAGTCAGTCAGTCCCAGACCAAGCACCTGATGAGTTAGTTGCAGGGAATATTTCCCCCTTGGAGATGTGCATTACATGGGTGGCTGACGCTCCACAACAAAGACACCCAGACACACGCACTTACCCACCACAGACTCCTGGACACCTTCAGCGGGGGCCAGAAGAACAGAAAGAGCAGAGAGAGCAGAGTCAGTAAGAAAAGCAGTGAGGCAGAGACAGGACAAGCCCTCATACCTGCCAATCGATGGTGGAGGCAGGGCTACCCAGCACCTGAACTTCCAATTAAATTATAACGGGGGACATCCCAAAGGATTTTGGGTTTATAGTTGGGATTCCACAGAGGATATTGTTTTTATCCTTATTGACATATACTGTATGTACAGTGTCTCTCCCTCTTCCTCTCTCTCTTACACACACACAAACTTAACTCAGTGCTCAAAAGGAAAGCATTAAAAATAAAGGCAGTCATTAAATATGTATAAGAAGCAGGTAGTGGAACAGCAGACAGAATGCACAGGGAGAGATAAAGCGCTTGAAATGAGCAGAAAAGAGCTGTAACTCACCGTGATTTGCACAGAAGATCCTCATTATGGGAGAAGGAGACATGCTAGCCCCACTCTATATATGCAGGGCGCTTTCACACCCGGTCACAGTCTAAGGCTGTCTCCCAGGCCATGCTCAACCCAGAGCCCCACCGATGCCCCCCCGGCCCTGCTCTTACCCACGTGCGGGCGGAGCTGCTCCAGGAACAGCTGGTCCTCGTGGGAAAGGGCACAGGCCAGCACCTTCACCCCATGATAGTGAGCCAACTGGATGGCGAGCACTCCAAAAGGCTGGACACATATACACACAGGTACGCACACACGCGTGCACACACACAAACACACACAAAAAGAGAGAGGAAAGCGATCTTCAGGTATTACAGCAGACATGCCTTCTCTCCTCTAGGCTCAACATTCTCCATGTATGTTCTATTCCCATAGATGTGAACTTGTGAACATGCATCAATACAGCCTAGCTCCACAATGACAGGTCCTGCACATTTACCCAGCACAACCATTTAGGTGCTAACCAAGAGCAACATGTCAGTGAGGTGTGCTGGGGGAACTGGCACTGGTGTGTGTGTGTGTGCATGTGTGCATGTGCGTATGGAGTACATGTGTGCGGAATGTGTGAGACGGTGGGTTTGTGTAGATTATACTGGGGCAGCGGGACAGTAGTGTTTGTGTGTGTGTGTGTGTGTATCTGTGCACGTGTGTGCGTAAGGAGTACATGTGTGTTGAGTGTGTAAGAGGGGGAGTTTGTGTAATTATACTGGAGCAGTGGGACAGTAGTGTTTGTGTGTGTGTGTGTGTGTGTGTGTGTGTGTGGTATGTGGAGTGTTAAGAGGGATTGTGTAATTATACTGGAGCAGTGGGACAGTAGTGTTTGTGTGTGTGTGTGTGTGTGTATACAGTATGTGTGTGTGGGACAGTGAAACCGAGCGGACTCGTACACTGGCTCCATCCAGCAGAAGCAAGGTGTGCCCGGCAGCCATGCGGGCGAGGGTGTGTAGTGCTGTGTACGCGCGGACTCCATCCTGTATCGAACCCGCTGCCTCCACCCAGCTCACTTTCTCTGGCTTCCGCACTGTGGAGCAGACACAAAATCATATGAACACATATGCATTTTCAATAACTTCACAGTGCTAAACCGTCTTGGATTGCAACTCAAATAACATACCCAGGTAATGCTCATCAATCAGGATGACGTCACACAGACCAGACACCTCTGCAGCAAGGGGGAGTACTCCTGTGGATCACAGAGGGGGCCGGGTTAACAGAGCAGTGATAGATCCACGAGTCAGGAGCATGACCACACCTCCAAGTGTCAGAGCCTAAGGTTTCCACAGCAACAGAAAAGATGATAAATGGAAACCTTCATATCATCCCTCTGTTTTGTCTGCACATAAGCACAGCCACCGAGTGCTCTTACCCACTACTTCGTCATCAGGCTGAAAAAATGTCACCTTGGGCCCAACTGGGGGAAAAGAAAAAGAAAAACAAGTGAGAGCCTTAATCATTAACAACTGCGGTTTCATTCACTGACGAACCCGACTTGTTTGCATTGAGCGGGTCAAGGATGCAGCAGTCTGTTACTGGGTCAGAGGCAGCTGGTTTTACAACCGCACAGGGCAGTAAACACTGATAGCAGGTCACGCAGAAGACAAGCGCAAACCTCCTTGAATTACAATTATACAGCGATACACACTGCCGAACACTGTGCTTCATTGGCCTCATGCTGCATTTCACACTATTTCACGCGGTCCAATGCTGCATTTCATGCATTCAAACTACATTTCACAGTCCAACACTGCATTTCACACTGCCCAACACTGTGTTGCAAACTACCCAAAATTGGCTTGCACTCGCATTGCATTTCACAGCGCGTTTTACTGTCCAATGCTACGGCTTCAGATGATCTGTGGTCACGTGACCACTCAAGGAAGGTCTACGGTGATAAAAGCTGTATGATCATAAAACACATACCTTAACAGTAGCATGTGTGCACACCATGTGCACAGCTGCTGTGTTAAAGAAAGGAGTGCTGAACACAGTATGAGCACTGGCTGCACACAGCAGCAAAATCCCAGTGACACAAGGGGATTTCTATCACACAAGGGTGTGACAGCCTCCACCACCCCCATGCGTACTTTACCTTGCAGCACGATGCCAGCAATCTCCCTCGCCACAGGAACCAGGTCTTTCTGGAGCTGCAGGTCTTCCAGGAGCTGGAGACACAGAACAGAAACAGGGTCGATCTAATGCCTCAGGATGCTTTGTTAACGCATCAAAAATATTTTAGACGTTCTATTCCTCTACCCGTCCAATAAAAATACAAAACTGAAACAGGCATCCTTATCTCTTTATGGCCAAACACTGAAGATACAGAGCATGAAAAGACCAGAAGACCAAACATACTACATGATAGTCAAGGGAAGTACTGCGGGTGACTGAACGAGAACATGAAAGCAGAAAGCAGGAGGAGGATTTAGGGCCGAATACAGTTTAAAGGGCCCGATAAGAGGCTGTTTAAACTGAGTTGTATGAAAGTCGGAGGCTGGCTGACCAGAGCAGATAATTCCACCACATGGCTCCTTACACTTATCGCTGACATCAATAAGGGCAGCACCCTACTGATCCAACTACCTGCACCACAGAATGTACCGCCACAATCGCACCTGTCACAAAATGTATCCGCACAATCTTACTGGCATCACAGAACGTACCAGCACAGTCCCACCTATGCCACACCATGCACCTCCACAACGCTACATGTGTCACAGAATGTACAGGCACGACCCTAGAGAAACTTCTCGACCTCTTTGTGGTTTTTAATGACTCCTGGACCTCTATGTGGTTATAGTCTCTTAGTATTATGCACCTATTCTGACTGATGGTACAACCTGCACGTGGAATATCGAACAATTTTTCTCCAGAATACACCACACTTATTCGCAACAGGATGGACAGAACAACATAGCAAATTCACCTTGACGTCCAATGGACTCAGGGCACAGGCCTTCACTTGAACTTTGACCTGGTAGTTTCCTAGTGTGCCTGGGAGGTCCTGTGGTATGGAAGAAATAAAGAAGGCATGGTTTTTATTTGTTGAGTCCAATGGGGATGTTTGAGCAATGGCTGATAACTTCACTTTGAAGCATGAGTACCACTATACAGTATATACAGTAAGACCATTGACTGAATCATTCCATGTTAAATTAGAATAAAATTGATGTGACCCTCATAAATACAGCAAAGAACAGTGATGATTGGTAAAACTACATAAAAATTGTTCTATGAATGCTGATGATTTTTGTACATACCCATGCTATTTACATTTCAATCACTTAGCAGATATTCATATCCAGAGGAACAAGCAAAACTGCTGAAACTTAACACATTTGTGTTAAGTCTCAGCAATATAAAATAGTGGTATCACCAAGGCACAGACAGCACATTTATAATAAATAGCTGTAATATCAACCTAACAAAATCATTTGTATTCTAACAAAAGTAAATACGACAGATAACCCAGCTGCTCTATACCTATACCTATAACATTATCCCAAAAAGAAAACTAATCTAAAAAAGAAAGGATAGCTAAAGGGGGTCAGGGGAGCCATGGTGTTATCTGAAGCAGTGGGTTGTCAGCCTGCTTCAGAAGATGGGCAGGATTTTTGCTGTCCTGACCGCTCATTCCACCTCAGGCCAGAACAGATAGGAGACAGGACCTGGAAGCTAGGTACGGAGAGAGGGAGGAAGCAGGTGCCCAGGACGAGGAGGTCTAGTTGGTGTGCAGGGTCTGATGACCTTTTGAAGATAAAATTGAACTGTCCCTTTAGCTGCCCAATACTAAAGTGTTGAATTTGATGTGACCTGATATTGGTAGCCAGCAGACGAAGAGGAGTGACATGGCTGAGCCTGGCTGTAGATCAGACGGGCAACAGTGTTCTAGACGAGCTGCAGAGTTCTGATGGTGGAGGCAGTTGTAGTACTCCAGACAGGAGATGACCAGTACCTGGTCTAAGAGTTGAGCTGAGTAGGCAAGGAGAGATGGACTCTGGATGTTGTACAGGACAACACCGTTCTGCATGCCTGACACACTGTGGAGATGTTCTTGAAGAAGGACAGTTTGTTCACCGGTATCACTCCAAGATACCTAGCAGATGCCTATATAATTGCCACTTTAAGTTTTGATCCGCTTCTGCAAAATCACAGTACCGTAGCCTCATTATTTGTTACGGAATTTAAGTCGTGTCTGAGACTGGCCATCCACACGTGCTTATAAATTTATTCATTTTGTACAATATTTAAATAAGAGTAATTTACTGTAGGAAAGATGCAAGACATAAAACATCAACCTACTGTAGGTTTGGCCAGGCACAGCACTCACCGTTTCTTGGATGAAAAATCTGACATCTGAGCTTCCACTCGATTTACAGTACAACCCCTTCATATTGCGAGCAGACCCTGGATGTTCTTTCTTGCGGAGGACAGTCAGTTGCTCTGGAGGAAGGAGAATGGAAACACAACTTTACGACCCGGTTGAACTGCCACAGGAAACTGCCACATTACTAGTCTGTTATTCTGCCCTACCTAGCATGCGGCACGTTTACATTTTAACTTCCATTTTCTGACATTTTACGTTTTTGAAAATTGAATGGCTACATCGCCTTCCTTCTGAGAGGATAGCAAAAATGTTATCCGCTGATTTGCGTGTCAGCAGATGTCCGTACAACGACAACTCAATCACCGTGCATGCCACTTTTGTTCTCTAATTTAATGTAACTGGCTCGGTTCTTTTTGTTTTCAGTCAACAAGGCGGGCAGAGGGATGGTCATCTGGATCGTCGTATCGCGAATGTAGCTTAATTTAACAGAGTTAAGCTAAGTTACCTGGCAATATAACTAAAATAACATTTTGAAGCAAGCTACTTGGCTACTTCAAAATGCTATCGATGGTGAAGCAACGTATGTGGCTATGGAATTTTGCCAAGCAGTGTTGAAATGCTAGTCCAAAAATGCTTGTCATGACATCAATAATAAGAGACAACCCTACCCAAAACCGACACTCCTGTTGTTACAATGAAACGTCCCGCTTTCGCTGCCTGCCGCAGATCTTATTTACAACCGTAAACAGCGTACCGGTACGCATTACTTCATTGGACAAACTTAACTGCGGAAAAAATCAACCACGAGTTTTCTGCTTAAACTCGATTGGTCATTGTTTGCTGTCAATTTATTTACGCGTTTTATTTTATTTGTCTTTGAGCCTATCACTTAGTCCAGATGGTTGTCATTAGGAAGCAAGAACCAGTTAGTGAATTTCTCAAAGATGACGTAAATAAAGACTGCCCTTCCCCCGGCAACAACCGATCCAGGTTCACCTAACCTAACCCGCATTCAAAACTCAAATGCAATGAGAGAGTAAAAAACCTGATCCAGAATCAGTTCATTGGATAAACTGCAAACCGGAGACTCCACTTGGAATGTCTTCTGTCGAATTATCAGTGATTCTATTCGTTAAAGGCTTTTGACGACAACAATGATTCATGTATCCGCAATTCTATTGGTTTATAATGTTGTCCATTTGAAATAACGACCCCAGGAGGGTGTGGTTACGTATGTGGAAGGTTGCGTATTGTGGTTGCGTAGCAGTACGGCGGCTCCACGGGCGGAAAAAAAGCCGAGCTCGTATCCGAGAAAATCCTGGCATCGGCTATAGGAATTTACAGTTTTTAAGATATTTTATTCTTATTTAGCAAGGTAGCCGTTTATAATGGAGCGCCAGCTATGAGGTAAGAAGTGTAGTTTTTCCACACGAACTTGGTATTTATATCCCCCCCAATATTTCGCGAGGGGAAATACATAGGATGGGTCTGTCTTGGGAAACATTTGCTGAACGTTAGCTAGTTGGAGTAGGACTAACGTCGGCAGGCTAGCCAGCTACCTAACGCTGGGGTCACCCTGGAAGAAAATCACTGCCGCTGTTTTCCGATCGGTACAATGAGATGCTAGCGCACACATTTATGAGAAATGTCATTTAAATAACGTTAGCCGAGTAGCTGTGTTAGGTTTTTTAAGCCGCATTTTATTTCCAAATGAATCTGGAAAAAGTTGTATGGCAGATTCCTTGCTTGCTAGCTAGCTAAACTAACGTTAATGAATATAGCCTAATCGACAGTGTTTTGATAGCTAACGTAGCTAGCTGCATCAATTTATGCCCCACGAAGATAATGTGCCGCAGTTGGACTATCTTACAACGTCTGAATGGCAAGCATGACAAGCTCAATTTTCTGCCCGTTCATGCAATATACCGTTAGCCAGCTTGCTAATTAGGTACGATATGGTGTGAGGAGTGATGCTGAATTCATTGCTCTCGAAGACTGGACAGTGAGTGTGCAATTTTGTGTCTGTCTATAGACCGCTCACAATAAGTATATTGCTGCAACATTTTAACACTCTCTTGATTGTGTCACAAGTTAGACAGGTTGCTTTTGTAATAGCCAGCTAGCTAAATGGTTTCAAAGAGGGGGTATTGAATTTTCTGTAGTTGGCTTCACACGAATGGTGTGGATGTCTCGATTGTAACTCACCTTGTATGCTAAATAATGTGAGCTAAACACGTTTACATCATTGGTAGGGCATTGCACTGCAGCTGTATGCAGTACATTGTGAATAAGCAAACTGGCTTGCTGTGTCTGTAGCTCAAGTCACTCAATTACCAAGTGATATGTCATTCTGCAACATCTTGCACTTAACATGCTCGCTGACGTTATAATACAGTTGTACTTTGTCTAAGTAGTGACCACCTGAGTGGTCAACTTTTTCAAAATAACCTTAGATAATAGTTTTTTGTAATCGAATTACAACGTGCTCCACACATTGCTGTTCAGTGACAAAAGGTGATGATCAAGTGAGCTTTTGGTTACTTGTCGGCCTCTGGCTCAAAAACGGAAATGGGACAGCATGGACAAAAGTGCACTTTAACCAAGATTTTATCTTGCCCTGACGCATTGCAAAACTGTCAAGTTTTGAACAGTTTGTTTGCACTACTGTTGCTATGGTCCTACGCCTTGGTCCATAAAGATGATTTAGGTTTCAGGTTTTTTATGTCGCGGTGTTCACTACTGCTTAAATGCAATTTTAGATAATGTGTACTGTGGAGTTTCTCTGCAGTGATATCAACTGTCGTGCTTGTGTTGAATTTACTCTTGATGTTTTGCCTCAGAAAACGGGTGTTTTTGGTTCAGTTGTACGGGCTGGGGCATGTAGACGTGCAGAGGTGAGGCTTATTCATCTCACTCTCTCTTAATGTCAGTGTAGAGCAGTGGTTAAGGGAGGTGGGTTTGTAGCTGGGAGGGGTTACGGGTTTTAACTGGCTATTGTTACACTGGTGTTACACCCTTCAGCACATTACTTCATATGAGTTGCAATAGTGAGCAAATATTCATATTTGAATATAAACAACCCCATGTGAAACACTACAAGGGGTGCATTTACATCATTTTTAGGGTAGTACTAATAATATAGTCTATCCTTAATCCAGTCTCCTGCAACTTTAGAGTATTCATTATATTAGTGTTTTGAGAGGATTGCAGTAAAATGTTTTTTTTCCCACATTTTATTAGTCTGTGGAATATGCTTGCCCATATGACTGTAAATAAGAAAACACTGAGGGGATTGTATTTTCCTGTTTTCTTTGAGATCCAAGTATTTAATTGATGTTTTCGTGTACCTCCATTTGGCTTTTTGCTGAGGGAGAGGGAAAAAAAAAGTCAGCAGTGATGGGGTTAAACTGAGATTAACCCTCTTAGGGATTCCTTCATCTTTCATGATTACAGGTGTTTCCTTTTGCTTGTTTTTCAGCAGTGAGTCCAAAGGTAGGAGAGCATATGGTCTGTGGGCCATGTTGCGCTGTCTATGCTGTCTTGACACTTGTCCTTGGGTCATAAATTTCTTTCTTAAACGTATTTGCATCGGGGCGCGATTGTTTTAATTAATGGTTATATCCTTCGTTTGGCCTAATTTCAGGGCCTCTCCCATCTCTTGCCTGTGATAAGTACCTCTGTTAGCCAGTGCAGCTCTGTGTGGGTGTGGCTGTGGCTGTCACTTGTGTTGGTCTAAGAGTTTGAGCATTACAGCTGAAGAATTTTGCCCATCACAAACTTTGTGATTCCATTAGAGCTCACTGATGTTACCATGACCAGTGGTTATCAACAATGGTCCTGGAGGGCCTCAGGCTGGATCTCCTGGTTTTCTTGGTTACTCTGCACTTAATTTACCAATTAAAGCAGCTGAATACACAATAAACTCAGCTCATCTGGTTTCTTGGATCGGAATTGGTTACTGATTTTAAGATGAAAGCGAAAGCCTGCAGACGCTGCGGCCTGCTAGTATCCGGGTTGAGAACCCCTGCTTCGGAGCTTTCAGGACACGCCCTAGTGTTAAGGTGCATGCTGTTCCCCTCCTGTTTGGGTGCCAGGGGCCAGCAGGGAGCCGAGTTGACATTGGTTGTCTGACCGTGTGTGCCTTACCCATGTTAAAGCGATGCCATGCTAGTTTGATATTCATGTATTTTCGTGTTGAGTGGGAGGATTTATTTTCTCTCCTATTATGTTGAAATTTTATGGCGCCTTTTATGTTTGGCTTCAAATTGACCCCAGCAGTTTAACCAATGCAAAATTATTGTGGTAGCAAAAACTGACACTGTGTACTCACTTAATGTCTCCCAAATGATTAGTTTGTTATCCCTAAATATTAACAGTCGATGAGAAACTGCTCATTTTAGAGCTTGAGGTAAGTGAATGTGAATGGGGTAGTTCCATCAGAATCGCCCACAAAAATCAGAGATAAAAAATATAAGATTGTATATATTTTTTTACATTTTATATAGCTACAGAGCCTGGGACTGAAATGACCCCACCCAACACCTTTGTACACAAAGTTGGTAAAGGACTTTATGTTTACTGCATGTGTACTATTTAGCTAATCTGATCATATTGTGTATCAGGATGAAAAAAGGTTCACTGGTGTTTCAGAATTCAGCACTGAATAGGGTCAAATTGACCCCAAACGAGGGTTAAATATTGTCTTCAGTTTCTTATTTACCAGGGCGTCCTTTTCCTGTTTTTATTTCCTCTCTTTTTGAACTTTGTTTCTGACCTTCGCAAAGATCGTCATGGTATAGTTTGTGTGTTTTTTGGTTTTGGTGTTGCTGGAGGGTGAAAAGATGATATTGGTGTATTCTGTGCAAATCCCTGACAAGTTCCCACTCCAGTGCAGAGATTGTGGTACGGTACCACACTCCAGTGCAGAGATTGTGGTTGAGTACCACACTCCAGTGCAGAGATTGAGGTAGGGTACCACACTCCAGTGCAGAGATTGAGGTAGGGTACCACACTCCAGTGCAGAGATTGAGGTAGGGTACCACACTCCAGTGCAGATATTGAGGTCGGGTACCATACTCTAGTACAGAGATTGAGGTAGGGTACCACACTCCAGTGCAGAGATTGGGGTCAGGTACCACACTCCAGTGCAGAGATTTTGGTCGGGTACCACACTCCAGTGCAGAGATTGTGGTTGGGTACCACACTCCAGTGCAGAGATTGTGGTTGGGTACCGCGCTCTAGTGCTGAGCTTGAGGTAGGGTACCACACTCCAGTGCAGAGATTGAGGTAGGGTACCACACTCCAGTGCAGAGATTGGGGTCAGGTACCACACTCCAGTGCAGAGATTGTGGTTGGGTACCGCGCTCTAGTGCTGAGCTTGAGGTAGGGTAATACATTCCAGTGCAGTTTCAGATGGGGTAGCACACTCCAGTGCTTCACTGCATTGATTCCTGCCTGGTTGGAACTGACTGCTCTGTGAGGTTTTTTTTGTCTGTCATTGTGCTGGGTATGTTTTTTTTCCGGGAAGGTTGTTGCCAAGGTCCTCTAGCCGATCAGCAGTCTCTCATTTCCCTCATTTTTCCAGGGACTGGCTCTGTCACGCAGGAAAGAATCCTGCAGGATTTCAGTTTCTCCGCTGCGGGTCTGAAGGGACGGCAGCAGTGATCCCACAGGGCAGCGGTCTGGCTCTGCCCATCAATCAGGGCCGACACCTGCAGAGAAAGGCAGAAAGGAGAGGCCGGAGAGGGGGGGAGGGTGACCACAGCTTTCAGACGTGCCCTTCTGACGTCACCACGCCCTGCAAACCTGTCAGCGTTTGGCAGAAAGGGTGAACTGAGGCCACTTTGGGGACGAGCCTCGTCAAGAGGGGGGCGTCGATTCCTAGTACTTTTAGATTAGCCTCTCCTCCCTACAGGGATTTTCCTCTGTGCGTGCGAGTGACAGTGTTCAGGCAGGGTTTGGCTCCTGCCGCGTTGAAGGGGACCTGCGCCAGAGCGATTGGCTTCGGGCACAGCTGCGGCGCAGCGGCCCTCTCAGGACATGAACCCGTGACCTCCCTTCGTCCTGATCGCAGCAGATCCGGCCGAGGCGGCCTTGGAAGTGCAGATCGTTTCCTTTTCTTTTCCTTTGCAACTTTTCTTTCCGAAGAGGAAGCTGTGCCAGGCGGGGGGGGGGTGTCGCCCCCCCCCTCCCTCCGCGATGCTGGAGGAGGTATCGTGGCCCTTCCCATCAGCCCCCGCTAGAGCGGACCCACGGGTCGCCATCCATCACCGTATTCTGCTGATATGGCCGCTGGTGACTGCTGGCGCTGAGCCTTTCCTTCCTCCTCTGTATTTGGAAGGGAGATAAGGCCTCACAATGATCTCAGGCAGGGTAAGTGCCGGAGGCATCGGGGAAATGAAACAGAGAAGTCGGGTTTCACACATTTCACAAACCAGCTGAGGACTCCAGAACGGTCCGTGTGGTAGTCTGAGTTTGAGTTCATTTTCGGGAGAACTAGCAGTGGGAAGAGGCTAAATATCACAATGAACCCAAAAATCGTACCCCCTGTCCCCCTTACAGATACGAAGTGGCCACTGAACACTTGCTGTGAGTTTATCTTAGATAGCCCAGTGGCCTCATAGCTAAGCTAGGACTGCAGATCCTCAGATGGAAATGACGAAGGCTGCAGTATCATAAGTGTCCTATTAAACACTCCTGTCTCTCCTGTGCATCGGTGCGCTCTGCTTGTGCTGCTTTGTCTGTGTGCTTTTCCTGTGCCACTGCTGTGTGCTGTTTGTGCTCCCGTGTCTCTGTGTTGGTTTTGCTGGTGTCTCATTGCGTCACTCCCGCGTCTCTCTCTGTGCTCTGCTCGTGTTCCCGTGTCTCTCCTGTATCTCCAGCTTCTCTCCAGTGCATCATGGCTGCATGGAGTAGGCAGGTACGAGCGGTTGAGAGGTGAGGATGTTTGTGTTCCCCCTCCGAGGAAAGCTTGGCTCTGGGCAGCTTTGGGCCGCGTGCATCCGGCCCCCTGCTTCCACGCAGTGCACTGGCTCTGCCTGGCAGATCTTCCAGCTCAGCTGGATCCGCTTTTTTTCTCCCCTGTTTTTATCCGTTTTCATGTGGCACCACGGCACAGGCTCGGTGCAGCTCACGTCGCTTTGCTGCTCCCATTGCGGTGTGGAACTTTGACAAAAGGTGAACTTCGCCTCGCCTGCAAATCTGGGTGAGTCCCAGTGTTCTTTCGTGGGGTGTAGGATGCTCATTACTTTACATTACAAGACATTTAACAGACTGTGTTATCCAGAGTCACAGAAGTCTCATCTGCACCGCTTGCATAGTGGGCGCAAGGGAACAGCACGCGTGCTTCATCCGTCACTGAAGCTCAACCAAGGTAATGACACTGGTGCGGACCTCCTGTAGCCCGAGCTCTGCAGCACTGCTCTAAAATGCTGGATAGGCCTACGCATGATCCAGTTTTTTTCATTGCAGCCTTGTATTGCTGCAGGTGCTTCCCTTGTTCCCTTCTGTGCCAGTGGAGTATAGCAGATACATTAGTAAGCAGTTATAATGCTGAAGGACAATCCTTCACTGGCAGAAAAAAAAAATCAGTCTTTGGAAAAAAGGCTGAGGGTTCTTTCTGATATTGTGGAGGGAAGTATGGTTATTTTTTGAGGGAAATAGGGTGATGTTGGTGGGAAGTTAGGGTGATGTTGGTGGGAAGTAGGATGATGTTGGTGGGAAGTTAAGGTGATTTTGAAAATGCACAACAGAACTGCTTCTCAAGTGGAATAGCCTACAACTTATTTACTGTTGCCTTCTTGGTTTGCTTTTATATTCTGTGTTTTAGGCTACATTTTTCATTATCTTTATTATTGTTTTTTTTATTTGCTCTTAAATATTCTTAATATTTTATTTGTTCATTGATTTAAATGTTTTGTTCTGTGAAGTACTTTTGTTTGAATATATAAATAAATATGATGAAATACCACTGAAGGGATGAAGAGCCACAGTTTGCGAGCTGGAAATATATGAAATCAAATCAAGACTTTAAACTGTTGCTGTCAGCCTGTTTGATTCCTCATTTGTAGGCTGTTTGGTTGGTGTCTGCCACAAAGGCTCTTGGACAATATAAGCTTAATGTGCACAGCATTACAACACCAGATTCTGATTGCTGATGGAAAAGCACCATTTTTTTGAATGAAGTTTTGGCCATTATTTCACTTGCTGTTCAAAGCTTGGAATGGTAATGGGGCTGTTAATCCCTTAAGGGAAGTTTGCCTTTGTGATGATTATACTGGGTTTACTGCATTGGGCTCTGGTCCTTTAAATTGTATTACACGAGTAAAGAATGCTACCGTTATTCCTGCGCATAATGTGCGTTCCAATCATGTGTTAAACAATTTCAAGTTCATGAGCCACCACAAGCATTAGGTGAGCTATTTCAATAGTTCCCGACCTGAACTAGATTACATATGAAATCCATCTGTCTATGCATGTATAGGCTATTCTGTTGATTTCATGCACTATATAAAGGATTGGCCAACTTTACTCATTTTTCAAAGAATTTTTAAAGCCAGGGATCTTTTTTTTAAAACGATGAGTTTGGTGTGGGGGCTATTTTAAAACAAAATATGCACAATAGAAACACTTGCTAGATGTTGTGGGAGGAGAAATCCAAGGAGCTGGACCATCCACACAACTGTTGAATAAGGACACTTATTTCAGAAATGTATGTACATAAATTCTCTTGCTCATGACTGAAACTAAATGCAACTCATAACAAATGCAATTAATTGAAAAATGTAGAAAGAGTACAGGGGATGGAAACGGACCCAGTAGACACACAACCTGTGTGAAGCACAGAATCCGTTGACGGCAGAAGCGCTCTGATCACACGCTGCGGCGTGCGTGTGAACGGAGCCTGTTAATACCCCTCGCGCTCCACCGGTCGGCTACACCGCTCCAACAATCTGCCGCCGCGGGTTCTGAACCGCGCCCCGAGAATTTTCCGCCGTCCGTCTCTATTTGAGAGTCGCGTGAAACGCGATTTTGGACGGGAGACGCGTGGCCGCGGGTTTGCGCCTCGGTCGGGGCGGACCGGCGCGGCGCGGCGCGGTGACGGACGAGCCGCGCGGAGGCGACCGTGCGGGGGAGACGGTGACGCGCCGTCGGTGGAGGCTCTGGGGGGGGGAAAGCGCCGCTGACCGTGAGCGGAATGCGAGATTTATTTGTTTTGGGGGGAAATACGCCGCTGCTGTGGAGGATCGCTTACCGGGGCTTTCGGGAAGAGGCAGAGACACAGACCAAATCTTTTTTTTCTGTCTCTCTTCAGTCCCTTCCATTTCCCGTGTCTTTAGCTTCTTCAGCTTTAAAGTTAAGCCTGGTGTTGTCTTCATATTGTGTAGCCTATTTACCGCAAGTGCACAGGGTCAAAAAGGTGATGAAGCCTCTTCATTGAATTTTAAACCATAAATCAATCTTTTTAATGTAGAAACAACCTGTTACCCATCAAGAAATTAGTGAATAACTGTTTTCCTACTTCACAGTCCAGAGAGACCATTTCTTCTTCTTCATATCTACACCACTTGTTTTTACTACAAAAAACACATCATGATTCATTATTATTATTATTATTTGCTATAATATATGTGTGGTGCTTAACTTGGATTGACTTCCTATTTCATAACTGTAGGGGTTAAGAAAAACTCAAGGTGTCTGTATCCTAATGACGTGCGGCTTTTAGAAAAAATAGCAAAAAGGGCACCATTTCACTTTTCCTAACGGTAGGGTCACTCCAGGAAAGTCGGGGGTGTTTCACTGCTGTTAAACTCAGCATTTTTGACCCTGAGGACAATGCGAAAGTTAAAAAGCTTTCATGTGAAACTCAGTACGGAGGGCGGTTCGTTATACAGCTGCCCAAGTGCAAGCCTGACCACAGCTGTATCAGCAATTCAAGAGGAAGCAGCGCACTGCTCACGTTAGAATTGTGAAAGAATTTTCACATCGCAGTATCCTGGTCACACCAGCAGTCACATGACCGTGAAGACCTTCCATCACCCTCCTTGTCTCAGACGTTTCGGTTCTATTTGCTCACTCGTGGAAAGTAAATGCAAGGGGGCTTGAGTTGAACCCGTGACACAGACCCCATTCAGGCTTCCTCAGCTGCCCGACCCGGAGTGACCTCATGATGGGGAAGTTGGGGGGGGAGTAGTGGCACATGACTGCCGTCCGGAGGCCTGTTGGTCAGGGTCGTTTCGGCGCTCTTCCCTTGGGCCCTGGGAGGCGGGAATGTCTCGATCGGGGGGTTGCCATGGCGAAATGTTAATGGGCCCTTCGGCTCCGTCGTGAGAGTGGCAGAGTGCCGAGCGTGCCCGGGAGAAGCTCCGTGGAGATTGCGACAGAACGCCCGGCTCTGAGTCACCAGGGGAAACGAGAATAAACCAATCCGGCGAGTCAGGGCGGCAAAGGGGTACGTTCGACAAGCTAACACTTGCACCTGGACAGGGAGCGTGCCCGGTCTTGCTTAGGAGAAACAAACAAGCTCGCGCCTCCACCTCACCCGAGATCCTGGTTAATTTGTACGGCTGATGCCGTCAGATTCATTCAGCTTTTTTTGACCAACCCTGTGGCTGATTTATATTGCGCCGTTCACAGGCATGCTGTGAACGTGGCTGGCTCCTGGCTCGGTTTGGAAGGGGAAGGGCGATGCGAGAGTCACCGTGCTCCGACCCCGCTCCCCGTCCCGAAGCGCTGCCGTGGCGGGCGGCCCGTTTCCTCTCCTCCCCGGCTCGCCGTTTCGGATGTCGACGCGACGCGGCGGCGTTTCGCGGCCGCTGGCGGCGCGCGCGGTGCGGTGGGTCTTTAGCGCGTTGTAACGTGACGGCTAGAGAGAGGACGTTTCGGTTTGTGCCTGTGTCCCGTGTTCCTGTACCCGACGTTTAGCGTGGGAGAATGGTCTGAATCCCTATCATCTAGCCCAGCGGTTTTCCTTCCTGCCATAAATAGAACCACTTAATCGTAATGAGCTGTTAATTGCCCTTAATTAGGCACTTAACGTACAATTAAGATCCCATTATGTTAGAAATAGCTGTGGATGCAAAAGATGATTAAAAGTCAGATTGTGCAGTGCTTTAATTTTCTGTTAAGTGCTTTTTTTGACAGCTCGTTCCTTCAGAAAGGAGTAAGATGCCTGAATGGATTCAATTATAGACTGAAAGGTGAAATCCTTTTCATTGCTGAATGTGTGGTCACTGAAAATACACTGAATAGTTCAATTGCAGGGTAAAGGGCAATGAGCCAAGTCTGTATAATATGGGAATAATTGTTATTACTGTGTTGTGGGGCTTTATTTAGAAATATAGCCTGTGTATTTATTTGTAGGTGCAATTGATCAAGGAGGATGTGTTCATGTTAGCCTACATCTGAATGTAGCTAAAGGAAATTGTCAGCATCAGCATTCTTTACAGTGAGTGCAGGATAAAACAAATAGAAATCGAATGAAACAGTTCCTTATAGTGGGGCATTAATAAACAAGCCTTGATTGGTCGATCACCGCTGAGACAGACTCCAGATCCCAGTGAACACAACATTCTCTTTGGTTCAGGAAGTACTCTGGACCCTGTTCTGGATTACAGTCACCATGACGATGTACAGCCCTTGCTGTGAACATGCACTAAGACTAAGAGTCTAAAGGATAATTATAATAATAGAATTAATAATAATATCCCTGTTGCTTTTTATGTGCTCAGCAGGAACCCTCAGTACATTTTATGGGACAGTCTGTCTCGTACATTCTTATAGTTATGGCTGCTTATGATTACATACAGTTTTAAAATAAAAATCTTTTCAAACAGCATTGTCAGGAAACTTTAATTTACCATTTGCCCTTTTGGGCACTTGGAAACTTCAAAGACGGGAGATAAGAAGCAGGAACTGGGTGGGTGGGGCGAGGGGGTTGCCATTTGAGGTGTGAATGTGTGTATCTGTGTGTGAATGTGGGTCTACGTGCGTGTGTGCGTGTATGTGTGTGTGTGTGTGTGTGTGTGTGTGTGTGTGTGTGTGTGTGTGTGTGTGTGTGTGTGTGTGTGTGTGTGTGTGTGTGTGTGTGTGTGTGTGTTCTGCTGTCTTTGCAGAAGGCCGTGTCCTGTTTTGTGCGTGGGATGGTATGGTCTGGGTCGGAGAAGAGGCTGGTAGCGATTAAGGCAGCTGGCCCAGTGCTGTAGGAGGGACATCCCATTCCACAGTGCAATTCACCCCTCCCCACCAGATCATCCTGGACTTTCAGACAACTTGCAGCTCTGTTGGGCGGATCTGTGTGTCACATGGGCTGAGTGCCACTCCCTTGGTGATGTCATCCAGCCCTTCAGTGGGGCACATATTGAGCACTTGAGTTCCAGCAGTAGCCTATCTCTCTACGCCTCTCTCTCTTTCTCAGTCTTTCTCTCTCTCTCTGTACCTTTCTCACATATACTTGTTGCTCTTGTTCTCTTGCTTTCTCTGTCACATCCTTTCACTCGCTCATTCTTATTTACTTTCTTGCGCACACAGACACTAATACTCACTAATACAAGCACACAATCGCGCACATCTGCTTTTAGTTGCTCTTTCACTGTACTGCCCTTTGTTTGAAGGTTCTCTTGACTCATACACTGCAAATAGAATGGGTGGCTGATAAAGAGACGGACTTGCTGGGCATGCTAGGATTGTGAGTGTTCCTATGGAGACCCGTAGTGTAGCAGAGCTGGATGCTACTGTGTAACCCTGTGCTGGGTGCTAGCACATAATATTGTGCTGGGGGTTGCTAGTACATAAAGCTGGATTTTTTGCTCTTTGAAGTTGGTATGCCCAAGCCCCTACATCCACTATGACCCAACATTGTAGGCGATTGGTTCTCAGTGTGCTAGCCATCTCTGCAGTATTTGGAATGCCATTTTATTGATAAAAAATAAAGTTTCATTGTGAACCTGGGTGGTTAGCGTGTCACTAGTTAGCTAGCTTGTCTGAAATTAATACAAAATATAGCCCAAAGCTACTGTTCTCAGTCATCACATTAATGCAGGATTCTGTGATTTTTACGCAGAAAAAAAAAAAGAAAAAAGAGCCAAAGTGCAGGGGAAAAATACGCTGCCTTCTGTAAACACCTGTATTCCAAGGTCTTTTTTAAGATTACAACTGGAGATGACCCAGACTTGAACTACAGCTAAATAAATATCCTGTTTCTCTGAGCCAGTCCTCAAGCAATTTCTGTTAGCCTATAATTTTGGCTACTCATGTTGAGCAAACTAGCTAGAGCATGGCTTCCTATTTTTGACTTTTCATTCAAATTGATCGCTTGCTCTGACTCTTCCAATGCTACCAATGGCTGTGTAAATATTATGATCAATAAGCAACACAGCCATTGGCAGCATTGTGAGATTCTAATGTCATGTCATGCTCTCGCTAGCATGCTCAACACGAGTAGCCTAAATTAAAAACCGAAATAGCTGGTTTTGAAATATTATTGGCTTGTGTAGCAAAAATTTGTTTTGATCAGAATGTCAAAACAGTTTGCAGCTTATATCATCCAAATGTTTCATCTCACTTCTTTTGCAAGTGTCATGATGAAATTATGAGCAGCAAACCTTTATTATGTTATTGTTCTGAGTCGGCTTATCATGGCAAAAATAGTTATTGTTATCAGAAAGCCAATGAATTATTGTAAAATGCAAATTTTGAAATTAAATTTCACATTGAAACTATGTTCCAGAGACGCAGCATTCCCTGGGCTTGCGCAACCACTGGTTCTTTTATATATACCGACATACAAGTGCTAATGTCGAAGTATCATTGAAGTAAAGCGAATTCTGCTTTTGACTCCAAATGTAATGAACGAACGCAGCCGAATGTGCAAACGGATAATCTGAAAATATCCCCAGATGAACTGGGACGATGGACAAACAACTGGGCCCGTGTTTGCTGTTAGCTTTACGGCCTAGCCGTGGAGCAGCCTGAGGTCCCTGAGGCCACTTGCACCCTCGGGGTTGAAGGAACGCAGTGTCACAGCGTCGGACGCAGCAAACCGGTTATGACCGGTACGTGGACCGGTACGCTGCCTGTCGGGTGGGGGGGGGTTCCGTTACCAGCCCCCAGAACGTACCTTCTCAGTGTGTGTCTGCCTGCACTAGAGGGGATGTATTGTGGGTAAGCCTTTGCAGGGGACATTCTTTCATATTATTACAGATAACCAACTGCAAACCCGTAACACTAAGCCCTGTGAGTTACCTGGCTGGAACTGGACACACATGTCGGGCTCACTTGGAACAGTTCTCAGTCACTGCAGGAGCTGTTGTGCTTTTAAACACTTCGCTTTTTAAGCAGGTAGTGGGCTTGCAGAGGGAAGGTTTAGGGGCTTTACCAGACTTGAATTGCTCAATGTGCATGTGGGCGGGTCACTGAGTTTGTACTGGGACCTGGTGCTCATGGAAACATGAATCACATCTGAGACAAAGTTACACATTTGAGTATTTCTGTATGGAATTGGAATTGCTGGGGATTTTTTCTCAGTCAGATGAGCTTACTGAGCTCATATCCAGCTCTCACGCTCTGACAAGCATACACACACGCACATGCACACGCATACAACATACACACATATGTACACACTCTCATCTCCTCTCTTTCTGCCTCTCTCTGTCTCTGTCTCACTCGCTCACACAGCTGCTGATGCTCAGAGGGGTGGTGGTATTAAGAGGTGGAATTAAGGAGAGATTATTCACAGAAAGTCGTGGTTCCTGTGCAAACACACTGCCATCAGTGCATCTGAAGCAAACGAAGCTGGCTTAGTGACGTGATGTGGAGATGTGATGCACAAATGTGATTGCTCTGAGGGATTGCAGAGTGCATCTCAGAGCAACTGCTTCACTGTGGCTGAAATTGATCACAGACAGGGAGCGAGACTTTGTGCACACAATGTCTAGACTGCACTTTCAGCCGACTGTTGGGTTGCCAGGTATTTGGGTTATCGGATTGTTGTCCTACGCTATCCCTGTTGCGCAAGATGCTTGATATAGAAAAGTAAGCTCTGTACGTTACCCTTGAGAGTGTTAGCTAAGTCTATTAATTACAATAATGATAATGGATAATAATCATAATAATAACAGTACCATGCTGTCCAGCTGTGATTAGTTCTAAAGTAGAGCTCTGTCACAACTGTATATAGAATCACCAAAGCAGTCTGTGCAGTACTTTGTGCCTAGTTTTATTTAGAAGATTTTTATTGACACTGTGCATGCTTTGGATGGCTCTTGAATACTCACCTTGAATATTTATCTTGAATATGCCTGCCAAAGTAAAAAAAAAAAAAAATCTTACCCGCCGCTGTCAATTTTACCCGTATTTGGCTGATGGTAGGTGTTAGCCTAATTCTTACACCCTGTGGAAGGTCATTCAAGCTCTGAAACATTTAGAATTTTGCCAGAGATGAAATTCCGAGCCTGTAATCTGCCGTCGCTTCAGAAGCCTCAAAATAATCCTTTTCATTCTGGAAAGTCAAGTCGACATCTCGCTGTCCGGGAAGAGCTCTGGCTAATCTTAAAAAAACAAGAAAGAGGAAGTGAATTGGAACGTGCCTGAGCGCGTGTCCCTCTGTCTGTCCCCCTCAGGAGCCTGCCGTCCCTCTGCAGCTGACGGACGAAGCCATGGCACAGTTTCCCTCGCCTTTCGGAGGTGAGCGGCTCCGGCGCGTCTGCGCGTCTGCGACCGACGGATCTGCAGATCTTCGGTTTGAAGTCTTTGATTCACGCCTTCCTCTTTGCTCTCTCTCTCTCTTTCTCTTTCTCTTTCTCTTTCTCCTTCAGGGGGCCTGGATGCCTGGGTTATCTCTGTAGACGAACGGGCCAAACATGACCAGCAGTTCCACAGCCTGGCCCCCACCCCGGCCGGCTTCATCACAGGTGAGCGCGCCGCGATCGACCGCCTGAGCTGTACGGAGCGCCTTCCACCTCAGATCTCGAAGCCCTTTAAACCGGCTGGCCACGTGAATGCGTAGCCCCGCCTACGTAATGCAGCCATTTTGCACCGGAGCCACACCCCAACTTCTCAGTGTGTCGTTGCATGAACCAGAAACCCAGGACATGATTGCATTTATTTTATTTTTTTGACGTGATGTCCAGTTAAAACAGGTGGGGGGTGGGGTGCCAGGGGGCTGTAATTCTGGCTGTCGGTGACTCATTCCCTGCCTCTCTCAGCCTGACTGAGCTCTCTGTTTATGCCCTGTGTTCCACACAAAAACAGCTCCAAAAAAGGCTGGATTTTGAAAGCCACGCAGACCGCTTCCCTTTGGCTGTGACCTCACTGACACGTGCCCTCCCCCCCAGTGGCACATGCGTTTCCTGAAACCTTGAATGCGAACTTGCTACATGTTTGTCGGCGATGTTTTAATAAATTGCTGATTTGCAAGGAGAAATCTCAGCAGCTGTCCAGTCTGTCTTCCACCCTGCAATGGTAGACATTTAACAGTTGTCTTTTAGAGGTAACTTTCGGCGGGGGACTGTTCCACTTAGACGCTCCTGACGGTGTTGTCATTAAAAAAAAAAAAATCAATAAATGCACCAGTGCTAGTAGAGGCTGTCATTTTGTGTGCAAGATAAGCACAGAAGTCTGTCTCCGCTTTCTGCCGGTGTTTATTTTATGGGTGCATTTCTTTTCCCCCCATCATCCAATTTTGGAGGGCTGTTTTTTTTTAGTGGGAATTTTGCATTCACATTTTCCCTGTGGTGCATAGCTCATTGTTGCATTGGACCACCCACCCCTTCCTTCCCCTAATGACTGATTACAGCTACATGGAGATGGAGACCTCTGATTGGTTAAATAAAAAGTCACACTGGAGTGTGACTTTCAGTGCATATACCAATACTTCACCTCATCAATGAACACATATCTCTCATTGGAGCGTGACTCTCACTACAATACCTCACCATTATCAAAGAACACACACATCTCACTGGACCGTGATTCTCATGCTTACTTTTTTGGAAGGAATCGTTAAGCACTATCTTAGGAGAGCGAGACAAGTACCTAAACTTGTTGAAAAGTTGAAAAGGCCTGTGGATTGAAAGATAGTAGATCCGTATTGCATCAGGAGCTTATCCCCTCCCTGGTTTTAGGTTTGTGATGTAAAATAGCAGTCTGGATTTTTATATTTATTTCTGAGGTGGCAGAATGTTGGAATGCCACACTCTCGCAGATTGAGTGGTGTTTTCCTCTCGTTCCATCTGGTCCCGAAGACAGATTTTTCTCTCTCAAATCTCCTGGTGAAGGCAGTCCTGGCAACACTCAGTTACACGCCTCATGCACTTCTCCATTATTTACAATTACAGTGCACTGACGGTGTGACTGAGACCATGTGACTTGAGATAGTGTTCTGCAGGTTGTGAAACTGCAACAGTGTTCTGAAGGCTGTGTGACTGAGCCTTTGTTCTATAGGCTGTGTGACTGAGACTGTGTTCTGCTGGCTGTGTGACTCAGACTGTGTTCTATAGGCTGTGTGGCTGATACTGTGTTCTACAGCCTGTGTTACTGATACTGTGTTCTGCAGGCTGTGTGACTGAGATTGTGTTCTGCAGGCTGTGTGACTGAGACTGTGTTCTACAGCCTGTGTTACTGAGACTGTTCTGCAGGCTGTGTGACTGAGACTGTGTTCTGCAGGCTGTGTGACTGAGACTGTGTTCTGCAGGCTGTGTGACTAAGACTGTGTTCTATAGCCTGTGTTACTGAGACTGTTCTGCAGGCTGTGTGACTGAGACTGTGTTCTGCAGGCTGTGTGACTGAGACTGTGTTCTGCAGGCTGTGTGACTAAGACTGTGTTCTATAGCCTGTGTTACTGAGACTGTTCTGCAGGCTGTGTGACTGAGATTGTGTTCTACAGCCTGTGTGACTGCGACTGTTCTACAGCCTGTGTCACTGAGACTGTGTTCTGCAGGCTGTGTGAATGAGACTGTGTTCTGCATGCTGTGTGACTGTGTGGTGTGAGTTTGTGTATTATACATGTGCGCTGTATTGGGTAAGTGTGTGTTGTATGTGTATTATAGATGTGTGCTGTATTGGGGTGATTGTGTGTTGTATGTGTATTATAAATGTGTGCTGTATTGGGTGAGTGTGTGTTGTATGTGTATTATAGATGCATGCTGTATTGGGGTGATTGTGTGTTGTATGTGTATTATAAATGTGTGCTGTATTGGGGTGAGTGTGTGTTTTATGTTTATTATAAATGCGTTCTGTATTGGGCTGAGTGTGTGTTGTATGTGTATTATAAATGTGTGCTGTATTGGGCTGAGTGTTGTATTGAGGTGCACTCCTGGCTGCATTCTTTTTCTATGCTCCAGTGTGAATAAGTGTGTTTCCTCCTCCTCTGTCCCCAGGTGACCAGGCCAGGAACTTCTTCCTCCAGTCTGGCCTGCCTCCCCCCATCCTTGCTCAGATATGGTGAGCCCTGTCACCAGCCTGTGACTGACATAGCCGTCCCGCACTCTCATACGCATACTGCTGCAGCATACTGCTGCAGCATGGAGCCCACTGCCCTGACCTCCTGCTCTGTTCATCAGATTAGTGCTGCTACACCCTGCTCTGACCCCGCTCACCACATCTAACACAGTCTACAGAGACTGCTATCCTGACACAGTGCAGATATATCTCTCTATCTCTCTATCTATGAGTGTGCATGGCCTTCTAAAGGGCCTTCCCCTTTCTTTTTCTTTGTGCATTTGGTGTGGGAGTTTCAGACAGGACAGGCTGTGTCCTTTGCGCTTGTATTATGTTTCAGTGTTTCTCCTCATAAATTTCTCAATGTATTTCTGTCACACTGACCCACCCCTAATCCTCATGCCCATGTTCTTCTTATTCTCTCTCCCTCTCCCTCTCTCTGTCTCCCTCTCCCCCCCATTCAGGGCTCTCGCTGATCTGAATAATGATGGTAAGATGGACGCCCACGAGTTCTCTATCGCCATGAAGCTGATCAAGCTGAAGCTGCAAGGTCACCCCCTGCCCCCGTCGCTGCCGCCTGCCATGAAGCAGCCAGCCCTTTCCCTGCCCCCCGCCCCACCCTTTGGTAAGGATTCTGTGTGTGTGTGTGTGTGTGTGTGTGAGTGTGAGTGTGAGTGTGAGTGTGAGTGTGAGTGTGAGTGTGAGTGTGAGTGTGAGTGTGAGTGTGAGTGTGAGTGTGAGTGAGTGAGTGAGTGAGTGAGTGAGTGAGTGAGTGAGTGAGTGAGTGAGTGAGTGAGTGAGTGAGTGAGTGAGTGAGTGAGTGAGTGAGTGAGTGAGTGAGTGAGTGAGTGCGTAGCATGAGGTGTGTATATAGAGTTAGTGTGCGGGGCAAGCGGGACACTGTTTTGTAACGAGGGCATTCTCTGCAGGTATGGCAGGTATCCCCGGGATGCCAGGTGTACCGGGAGTCCCCCCCGTGCCCCTGCCTCCTCTCGGGGGAGTGGGAATGTCCCCGCCTCTCCTGTCCTCTGTGCCCCCGCCCGTGCCCCCCATGGCCAATGGAGCCCCTGCCATGATCCCGCCCCTGAGCAGCTTTTCACACCCAGGTATGGCACACGTGCGTGCATACACACATCCGCCGCATGTACATGCCCGCATGCGTACACACGCTCACTCACACGCATACACACATCCTCCCCATGTACACTCCCGCATGCGTACACACGCTCACTCACACTCATACACACATCCGCCGCATGTACACTCCCGCATGCGTACACACGCTCACTCACATGCATACACACATCCGCTGCATGTACACACCCGCATGCGTACATACACTCACTCACACGCATACACACATCCGCCGCATGTACACTCCCGCATGCGTACATACACTCACTCACACGCATACACACATCCGCCGCATGTACACTCCCGCATGCGTACACACACCCGCACGCATGTACACACCCGCATGCGTACACACACTCACTCACACGCATACACACATCCGCCGCATGTACACACCCGCATGCGTACACACACTCACTCACACGCATACACACATCCGCCGCATGTACACACCCGCATGCGTACACACACTCACTCACACGCATACACACATCCGCCGCATGTACACTCCCGCATGCGTACACACACTCACTCACACGCATACACACATCCGCCGCATGTACACACCCGCATGCGTACACTCACTCACTCAAACGCATACACACATCCGCCGCATGTACACTCCCGCATGCGTACACTCACTCACACACACGCATACACACATCCGCCGCATGTACACTCCCGCATGCGTACACACACTCACTCACACGCATACACACATCCGCTGCATGTACACTCCCGCATGCGTACACACACCCGCACGCATGTACACACCTGCATGCGTACACACACTCACTCACACGCATACACACATCCGCCGCATGTACACTCCCGCATGCGTACATACGCTCACTCACACGCATACACACATCCGCCGCATGTACACTCCCGCATGCGTACACACGCTCACTCACACGCATACACACATCCGCCGCATGTACACTCCCGCATGCGTACACACACTCACTCACACGCATACACACATCCGCCGCATGTACACTCCCGCATGCGTACACACACTCACTCACACGCATACACACATCCGCCGCATGTACACACCCGCATGCGTACACACACTCACTCACACGCATACACACATCCGCCGCATGTACACTCCCGCATGCGTACACACACTCACTCACACGCATACACACATCCGCCGCATGTACACTCCCGCATGCGTACACACACTCACTCACACGCATACACACATCCGCCGCATGTACACTCCCGCATGCGTACACACATCCGCCGCATGTACACTCTCGCACTCCCGCATGCATACACACTCCCGCATGCACACACACACACACACACACGTATGTACGCACTTTCTGTTTCTTGATACCACATGATTTAAAGGGAAGTATTAAAGGGAAATGTGTATTTTTAAAAAGCAGTATTTAGTGTTTGAGTCCATTTGCATTCTTATGTAAATGACAGTGTTATATAGATGTTAAATATTAATGTAAAGAAGATCCTGCCATATTATTAGTGTATGTTAATGCTTGGAGTGTGTCTTCAGTGTTTCAGTGTTCATTGATTTGGTAGTTTCAGTATGATCGGTGTGTATGGTAGTTCTCATGTTTGTTTAGTTGTGTGTTAGTAGTTTCAGTATGATTGGTGTGTATGGTAGTTCTCATGTTTGTTTAGTTGTGTGTTTGGTGTGTTAGTAGTTTCAGTATGATTGGTGTGTATGGTAGTTCTCATGTTTGTTTAGTTGTGTGTTCAGTGTGTTAGTAGTTTCAGTATAATACGGTAGGTGTGTATGGTAGTTCTCATGTTTGTTTAGTTGTGTGTTCAGTGTGTTAATAGTTTCAGTATAATACAGTAGGTGTGTATGGTAGTTCTCATGATTGTTTAGTTGTGTGCTTGGTGTGTTAGTAGTTTCAGTATGATCGGTGTGTATGGTAGTTCTCATGTTTGTTTAGTTGTGTGTGCTTTTTGTGTTGGCAGTTTCAGCATGATCAGTGTGTATGGTAGTTCTCATGTTGGTTTAGTTGTGTGTTTTGCATGTTTTTTAGATTCAGTATAATAGGTGTGTATGATTTGCTGGTAGTCTATAATAGGTGTGTCCCTCTGTCTCTCTCTCAGCGTCTGCACTCAACAAAAGCTCCTCTTTTAATCGTTCCAGTGGCTCGCTGCAGAAAGGCCAGTCCTTTGAAACTCCCAGGTGAGCCCTGCCCACCCACACATGCAGCATGCTATCATGCTATAATGCGCAGACTGCTCATCTGTGTGTGTGCATGTGTGTATGTGTGTGTGCAAGTACATGTGCGCCCGTGTTTGTGCTTATAATGTCATTGTGTTGCGTGTATGAATGTGCGTACTGAATACGAGTTCATTGTCTGTCTGCATGTGTGTGTCTGTGCATGTGCATGTACTGTATGCATGTTTGTGAGTGTGAGACGACTGGGTATGAGTTCAGTTTGTGTATGTATTTTTGTAGCTGATCGTATGTGCATGTGTGTGTGTCTGTGTGATATTACTGTGTGAGAGAGTACTGGGTATGAGTTCAGTTTGTGTATGTATTTTTGTAGCTGATCGTATGTGCATGTGTGTGTCTGTGTGATATTACTGTGTGAGAGAGTACTGGGTATGAGTTCAGTTTGTGTATGTATTTTTGTAGCTGAGCGTATGTGCATGTGTGTGTCTGTGTGAGAGAGTACTGGGTGTGAGTTGAGTTTGTGTTTGTATTTTTGTAGCTGAGCGTATGTGCATGTGTGTGTGTCTGTGTGATATTACTGTGTGAGAGAGTACTGGGTATGAGTTCAGTTTGTGTATGTATTTTTGTAGCTGATCGTATGTGCATGTGTGTGTCTGTGTGATATTACTGTGTGAGAGAGTACTGGGTATGAGTTCAGTTTGTGTATGTATTTTTGTAACTGAGCGTATGTGCATGTGTGTGTCTGTGAGAGAGTACTGGGTGTGAGTTCAGTTTGTGTATGTATTTTTGTAGCTGAGCGTATGTGCATGTGTGTGTCTGTGTGAGAGAGTACTGGGTGTGAGTTGAGTTTGTGTTTGTATTTTTGTAGCTGAGCGTATGTGCATGTGTGTGTCTGTGTGAAAGAGTACTGGGTGTGAGTTCAGTTTGTGTATGTATTTTTGTAGCTGAGCGTATGTGTGTGTCTGTGTGAGAGAGTACTGGGTGTGAGTTGAGTTTGTGTTTGTATTTTTGCAGCTGAGCGTATGTGCATGTGTGTGTCTGTGTGAGAGTACTGTGTGAGAGAGTACTGGGTATGAGTTCAGTTTGTTTGTATTTTTGTAGCTGAGTGTATGTGCATGTGTGTGTCTGTGTGAGAGTACTGTGTGAGAGAGTACTGGGTGTGAGTTCAGTTTGTGTTTGTATTTTTGTAGCTGAGCATATGTGCATGTGTGTGTCTGTGTGAGAGTACTGTGTGAGAGAGTACTGGGTATGAGTTCTGTTTGTGTTTGTCTTTTTGTAGCTGAGTGTATGTGCATGTGTGTGTCTGAGAGAGTACTGGGTATGAGTTCAGTCCTATGGGTGCTCAAGCTGCCTTTTAGTTTGTTTCCTTAGAGGGAAGCTGTTGTTCTGCACACACTCGATTAACTCGACAACTGTGATGGCATGATGGCCATGCAACTTCCTCCCAGCATGCCCTGCCCCAGACGATGACCGCACTGTAAAGGTCACATTAGGACACCGATGGAGGTTTACACCAACCCCCTTTAGTGATTGAGTTCTGTGTGGAAAAAGTAATCCTTGAAGAACTGTGTAGCTGTGATTGTGTGCAGTCTCACATTTCACATTGGCCATCATTTTGGATAGTGGCGATTTGATTGTGACATGAGGTCTTTGGTGAAACCTGTTTTTGTTGCAACACTGGAGTCCGAGCAGCAGGCAGAAGTGAAACTATTCCCCTCAGAAACTAACGTTGTGGCTGGCACTGAGCTCAGGAACCTTCTCCAAGGTCCCTTAGGTCAAAGGTCACTCACCTCAGAAACACCTGTCGCACCTGTCCTGTGGCATTTACTGGCACATTGACACAGTTCTGTTAAGCTTTCAAACTCAGCAGAGGAAGCAAGCCGCCTCCGCCTTGTTTCTCACTAAAAGGTTAAAGCGGCCGGCTGGTTTGTCCCATTAAAGAGCTGGGTTTCTGTGGTGTGAAGTGCCAACTAGGTCTGTCTGGTATGAAATCCTGCGTGCCTGGATGGACACGTTGTCCCATAATGTCGCATCATCACGTTCAGCTGGCACCGCCTCGGGCCGAAAGGGCGGGAAACCTTCGCGTGTGTGTTCAGGGAGGTCTCCCGTGCGGAGGGCCCTTGACGCCGTGTCTCTCCCTGTCCCCCGCAGCGCGGCGGCCGCCCAGCCCCCCTCGGACTGGGCCGTCCCCCAGTCCTCGCGGCTCAAGTACCGCCAGCTCTTCAACAGCCAGGACAAGATGATGAGCGGCCATCTCACGGGTACGCCGGCGCCCCCTCTCTGCACCCTCGCGTCACTGCGTCCCGCCGCCGCCGCCGCCGCCTGTGTTTCGCACCCTTGGTAGGGGGCGTCGAGGCCTTCCATCGCAGAGCTGGAGTCAGTGTCTCGCCCTTAAGATGCGCACAAAAAAGCCTCGCTCTGCATAGAAAACATTATGACTGCCACATTTACATCAGTCAGCAATGGACGGCACATTGTAGCAGCACCAGCTTTGGGGTTCATGAAGTTTTGCTCTGCTGTGCCTATTTTAATAATAATAAGAGTACTAATAATGGAATGCTGTAATGTGTAAAGTTAGACATTGGTTTACAATCACTAAGCATGCACTCTAATCCAGAGCAGCTTAAAAACTGTAGTTAATTTTTGTTGGTCTCAGTAATACAAAAGTCAATATAACCAAGAAGGCACAGAAGGCCCATTTATAAATGAATGTAAATTTGATTGAAGAAGCCTACAATTAGTAATCAAAGGTGAATAACGCTACACAACTAATTATCTTTTTACAGCTTTCCATTTAACATTGTTATCCCCGAAGGAAATTGAAAGAGAAAGGAAGTGAATAGCTAAAGGGGGTCAGGGGAGCCATGTTTGAGTGTGAAGAGGTGGGGTTTCAGTCTACATGGGAAGATGGACAGGGTCTCTACTGCCCTGACCACCATGGGAAGCTCATTCCACCACCGGGAGGGGGGGCAAGTACAGACAGGAGATGTGCCTGGGAGTGCCCGCACAGAGAGAGCAGGGGGGTTTCTTGAGCAGGGAAGTGACACGTGTATTTTAAGACTGTTGGGACTCATCCTGTAGAGAGGGATGAGTTCACCAGGGAGGAAATGAATGTGAAGAGAGATGGACTGGAGAAGAGGTGTAGCGATGGGATGGGATGGGTAGTAGGTAGTTGGAAGGTGTGATAGCAGTTCAGTGAGGTCAGCATCTGTAAGAGAACAGAATGCAGAGAGGATAGGGGGTATAAGTGGGGAGAGAGGGATCAAAATGCAGTAATCAATATTATTACTGCAGTATTTTTAAAGTTAGAAACATGAACAATGTGAAATATTGAATAACATTTCAAAAATAGGATAGCTTAGTAAACAACTCTAATATGCAACCTGCACCTGTTAGGCTGCTATACAAAATATTCCTGCAAAATATTTTGAAATCCCAGTTTAAATTAAATTATAGAATATTCCTCCCAGTAGGGCTGGGCGATGATTACAGAATGTTTTTTCAGCGTAATAACAATAATCTGCCTCACACGGCGTATCTCCTTTTTTTTTTTGTAGTCATATCTGATGTGATGTAAGCATCCAAACATCAGAGGCCACATGAAATGCTTCCCATTTGATAATCATTGATCTGATTCGGTCTTTGTATGGATCTTTCTGCCTGGTGTGAATATGCTACTCTGGCCCGGATCAAAAAAAGTGCAAAAGGTTTGCAAAAAACCAGTGGTCCCGGTCCGCTTCATTCGGACCACGGTGCACATCATTTCTGGTGTAAAAACTATTTCTCTAAAGTCTGAACCAAATAGAGGAAATGGGGGCGTGTACGCAGTGTATTGTAGGTCCACAGGGTTGTGGACCTACAATACATTGTTTTTAGCCAAATTACGGCAAGAATAAAGTTTACTTCTTGCTAGTTACAAATGAGTTGTGCGTGCGTGCGTGCGTGCGCACATGTGTTTGTCTCAGTGGCTTAGCAACCTACCTGACTACTTTGCCATGATACTCTTCCAGAGTCAGTATACGGTGTAGTATTGCTCACCTCCTTCTGGCCCTGAAGACAGCAGCATGTAGATTCCCAAGTGTATGCGCCAGGTTTATTAAGTGCATACGTCTTGACAAATGTTCATGACGATTTATTTCCGTGTAGCGGTGCTGACTGGAACGCCAAACACAGCCATTAATGACAAGGTCGCGATTAAAGGCCAGCGGTGCTTCATGTTGCCTGCCTTGCTTACTTAAAAAAAAGAAAAAATGAGATTATTTTTGCATTCTGGCCAAAATCATTCCAAAGGTCCACTTGTTATTTGGTTTGAAAACCAAGCCAGGTGCTTAACACGAATTGCTTCTGTATATGTCCAGCTGTATGAGTGGACGCTGCGAAAGTTGTGCAAGTCACTCTGCTGAATGGCTGTAGTGTAATGCACTGTGCAGTTTATCGCATGATGCAAACTGCAGGAAATTCCCATTCTAAATGGAAGGGGTGGGGATTGTGGATTGAGTTGTACAGGAGTCGTGGGGAATGGGAGTTGGCGGAAGACCAAGAACAGGTTGCTGTTGACTCCGGTGTTGATTGTGATCGCACATTAACGTCCTTTGAGCCCAGCCTAATAGCGTCTTATATTTCACTACAAAAGAGAGACGAACCGTTCTCCGCTAGGCTAGGGGGCTGTGCCGCTGTAATAAAACACTTTGCGGATGCTGCAGTGTTGTATGATATTACGCTGCTTTTGGTAGTCTGCCATCAAAAGGTGCCTGTTTGCATTGCCCTGCCAGAGAAGTAGCTAATTTTATTTTTCTTGTAGTTAGTTTCATAACCCTGGTTTTTAATTGGCCACAGTTGTAAATTTGTTTGTTTATACTTTGTCTTTTTAAAAATGAACAAAACAAAATGTTTGGTTAAAATTTAGAAAAGAATAAAAGGCCTTTGACTTGGTGGTGTACACCTGTTTCCCTGTCTTGATTGTCTCGCTTGTGTATTGATTTCATTTTTGCACATGCTCCATGCACGTGGACATCTTTTAACCCTTTCCCTTCTGGTAATAGACCATTACAGCATGCCCCTTTGTGGTGTAATTGACAAGACGTAACAGTAGGTGTGAAAGTGTTGTTGCAGGAAGTTCAAACTGACCATGGGAGTTGGATAAACTGTCATTTTCTCTTGGGCTGAACATTTCTTCACCCTCCCTGTACAGTGAAAAGCTATAGGTGCTGCTATTTACAGCTCTGGACAGACTACAGTTTGTGCTTGGCACTACCATAATACACTACAGCAGTAGAACTGCTATTAGAGGCGGAGTGTCGCTGGGTGGGACGCTTAAGGGGACGGGCCCATTGGGGACAGGTGTGGCTCTTTGTGAATATTCGCATGGCTGGCTGCATTGTGTTGAGGTTGCTCATTCTGTTTCCTCTCTGTAGGGCCTCAAGCGAGAACCATCCTAATGCAGTCCAGTTTACCACAAGCACAGCTAGCCTCCATCTGGTAAGACATAAATCCTGTGTGAAAAACAGCTGCAGCGGCAGACACTAGTTTGTAAGTAACGCTAATACTCCCACCTGCCAGCAACTGTCCACACTAGTTAATGTAATGCTTGACCACGACATGCTGACACTGCCAGCCATGCACCACACTACTGCTCTGACCACTGCTCCACACTGCTGCTCTGACCACTGGTACACAGTGACCACTGCTCCACACTGACCACTGCTCCACACTACTGCTCTGACCACTCCTCCACACTGACCACTGCTCCACACTACTGCTCTGACCACTGCTCTACACTGACCACTGCTGCTGTAGCCACTGCTCCACACAGCTGCCGTAGTCACTGCTCCGCTGTGCTGCTCAGAGCAGTCTCAACTAAAGCTTCCTCTTTGTTCCCGTATGAAGGAACCTGTCGGACATCGACCAGGACGGGAAGCTGACAGCAGAGGAGTTCATCCTGGCCATGCACCTGATCGACATGGCCATGTCTGGTCTGCCGCTGCCCCCCGTCCTACCCCCTGACTTCATCCCGCCCACTTTCAGGTGACTGAACACTGCCCCGGCTGCTCAGGCTCATTGGCTATCACTGATCAGTGCATATAACACTCAGTTTCCCTTTACCTCACACATCTTTGATTCTTTGAATTGATTGCCTTTCGCTCGTCTGTGGCAGTGATTGTGGCAGTGATTGTGAGTTCATTGCTCTCGCCTGTGCAGGAGAGTGCGCTCGGGCAGTGGGATCTCAGCGGCCAGCCTGCACGTGGTCGAGCAGTGGGTCCCGGAGGAGCCTGAGGAGGAGGACCCACAGAGCATCGAAAAGAGGCTGCCAGGTCAGGGGTCAGGGGTCAGGGGTCGGGGGTCACAGGAGCCAGACACCACTGGATTAAGTCATCCCCAATGTCACCACATACTCTAATATTATGTTGTTTTTTTTCACTGCACTGCTGCATTGTGGTAAATTGTAGCTCCTCCTATTTTTGTTCTGATGGCGCGTCATCCTGCCGCTTGCTCTGTCCCGCAGTTACGTTTGAGGATAAGAAGCGGGAGAATTTCGAGCGAGGGAACCTGGAGCTGGAGAAGAGGAGGCAGGCCCTGCAGGAGCAGCAGAGGAAGGAGCGGGAGCGGCTGGCTGCCCTGGAGCGGCAGGAGCAGGAGAGGAGGGAGCAGGAGCGCCTGCAGCATGAGAGGCGCAGGCAGCATGAGCTGGAGAAACAGCTGGAGAAACAGCGGGAACTGGAGAGACAGAAGGAGGAGGAGAGACGCAAGGAGATAGAGAGGAGAGAGGTGAGGAGGAGAGAGTTGATGAGAGGAAAGAGGTGAGGAGGTGTTTAAGTGTGCCGAGAGACAAGATGTGTGTGTGCGTGTGCTTGTGCGTGCTTGCCTGTAAGTAAGGGTGTGTGTGTCTGTGTGTATGTGTGTGTGTGTGCGAAAAGGTTTGCGCGTGTGTGCGTGCATATGTGCGTGTGTATATTTGTGTGTGTGTAAGGGTTTATGTGTCTGTGCATGCGTGGGTGTATGTGCGTGTGTGTGTGTGTAAGGGTTTATGTGTCTGTGCATGCGTGGGTGTATGTGTGTGTGTGTGTAAGGGTTTATGTGTCTGTGCATGCGTGGGTGTATGTGCGTGTGTGTGTGTGTAAGGGTTTATGTGTCTGCATGCGTGGGTGTATGTGTGTGTGTGTGTAAGGGTTTATGTGTCTGTGTGTGTGTGTGTGTGTGTGTGTGTGTGTGTGTGTAAGGGTTTATGTGTCTGTGCATGCGTGGGTGTATGTGTGCGTGTGTGTAAGGGTTTATGTGTCTGTGCATGCGTGGGTGTATGTGTGTGTGTGTGTGTGTGTAAGGGTTTATGTGTCTGTGCATGCGTGGGTGTATGTGTGCGTGTGTGTAAGGGTTTATGTGTCTGTGCATGCGTGGGTGTATGTGCGTGTGTGTGTGTGTGTGTGTGTAAGGGTTTATGTGTCTGTGCATGCATGGGTGTGTGTGTGTGTAAGGGTTTATGTGTCTGCATGCGTGGGTGTATGTGAGTGTGTGTGTAACGGTGCATGTCCACTGCAGCGTCAAACATCGCGTGTCGACGCGTCGCTTCACGTCGCCTGGCTGCTTGGGGGCCTGTCAAAACAAATGTGGTGGGCGCTGGTGGGTGTTACGAAGTCCTGCTGAAAATGTGTTCCCGTTCATGCAACGTGTATAAATATAGGAGCATCACAACTGTCCAATAAGCTTGCAAAGGAGTGGAATAACCAGAATAAAATTAACATTACTCTCCAAGTATAACTGACTCATTTTAATTAGTTTTGGTTGGCTAGCGGAGTTTTGGCGATAACAGAGCTATTAGATATCAACCGTATTCCGCCGATTTTAAATCCAGATAACATCCCAATATATCGCAAACCCGCCGTGGACCGCAACAAGAAGCTAGTAATAGCTGCTCTCTACCTCGTATAACACCGGGAATGCAGCTACAGAAATTATCAGTTTTTCCTTCACCCTCAAAATGCGCAGAACTTTTTTTAACAAACAAGATCTTGGCTAGCCGGCTGAAGAAACAGCAGCACAGCCTTCACCTGATTGGCTCAATGGAACGCGCTCGACGGATTCATTTGCATACAGTTGAGCTCGTCGCGCTGCTACCCGTCGCTTCAGCGCGCTGCTACCAGAATGCATTGCGGGGCCGTTGACGCTTGTCCCATAGGAAGTGAATGGGAGGCGTCGAATTACGCTGCTGTTCGGTGCAGTGTGGACATGCCGTAAGGGTTTGTGTGTGTGTGTGCTGTGTGTGGTTGTGGGTTGTGTGTTGTGCATGGTTGTGTGTGTGTGTGTGCAGGGGTGTGTGTGTGCAGGGGTGTGTGTATGTGTGTGTGTGTGTAAGGGTTTGTGTGTGTGTGCACGCGTGTGCGTATGTGTGCGCGTGTGTGTAAGGGTTTGTGTGTGTGTGCAGGGGTGTGTGTGTGCAGGGGTGTGTGTATGTGTGTGTGTGAAGTTTGTGTGTTTGTGCATGCGTGTGTGTGTGTGTGTGTAGGGGTTTGTGTGTGTGTGCAGGGGTGTGTGTATGTGTGTGTGTGTGTGTGTGTAGGGGTAAGGGTGTTTAAGAGTGCTGTGCTTCTCCAGGCGGCGAAGCGGGAGATGGAGCGGCAGAGGCAGCTGGAGTGGGAGAGGAGCCGCAGGCAGGAGCTGCTGACCCAGAGGAACCGCGAGCAGGAGGGCATGGTGCAGCTGAAGGCCCGCAAGAAGACCCTGGAGTTTGAGCTGGAGACGCTGGTACCCACCGCCGCATTTACACTCAGTACATTACCCCACCACCTCTCAGACTCATCACTATTCACAGTAAAACCCAGTGTCGTTACTGAGCAAGGCCTCGGTCAGCCACCTGCTAGCACGGCTCAGAAACAGTAAAATCACTCGTTTGTGTCTTGTGCTTCTCCATGTTTATTCTTTTTTTAAAGGTTTTTACTATAGTCCCCAGTTAAATCTCAAGGCCCATGCGAGGCAATAATTTGTCATTCTTAATGGAGACCCAGTGAATCCAGGAACCTGACTGTTGAGGCTGTCCAGTGTGGAGAGGGTGCTGAAGGAGAAAGGGGGGGGGTGGATTTCCTCGCCGTGGCGATGTAAAAATGACCAAACTGTCTTTCGGGCCTTTGCTCAGGCCCAGATGAGCAGTGCGCAGACCGCCATGGCGGGTTTATCCTCGGCGGAAGAGGGAGGTTTGCTCACTCCTTCTTGCCGTCGTTTCTCCAGAACGACAAGAAGCATCAGCTGGAGGGGAAGCTGCAGGACGTGCGCTTCCGCTTGTCCGCGCAGCGGCACGAGATCGAGAGCACCAACAAGACCCGCGAGATGCGCATCGCCGAGATCACGCAGCTGCAGAGGGAGCTGCAGGTACAGCTGCGCCTGCACCGGCGCCGGGCCGCCTGCAGGGGGCGGTCTCAACACCAATGCTCTGATGCACTGATGCTTTGCTGTGAATGTGTGTGTGTGTGTGTGTGCACGTCTGCCTGGATGTGTGTGCAGGTTTGGTCGAACTGGATGAATTGGTCCAATAACACATAACCGTATCCCTTGACACTCATCCAATTCCCAGAATGTACAGCGGTGAAATATTTGAGCTTGGGGCAAATGTGCTGTCTTTACCCGTTCTCCATGCAGTGCTCTGGGCAAAGTTTGTGTCTCCCTTCCTAAAGTCTTTTTCATTCGTTTTTTCTTTTTTTTTAGTTTTGGTACATTTTGAACCAAAACGATCTTTGGTCTTCTCATGGGTCCCAGTATAGATAAAATGTACTGTTTTATAGCAAACAAAGCAAAAGGTTGCCATCAGACATTTAATGACCCTGTGGGATAAAGTAAGTTCTGTAACTGGTAAAACATCCTTTAGGGCAATAACTTTGACTAAATGTTTCCTGTAAGTGTCGATTAGTCTCTTACTTAGATTAGAACCACTCTTCCTTACAGAATACTTTCTAACTCTGGCTTTCTTGCATGCAGAGCTTACACCAGGCCCATTCCCCCATCTCAATAGGCTTTTAGCTCTTTAAGCGATTCTGCTCCAGAATACGCTGGTGAATTGTGGAATGCATGGTGGGTTCATTGAAAGTCTCAGTTTCCATGTCCCTGAGCCATCAGTGCAGTCCTAAACCATCCCCACCCAGCCACCATGTTTCACACTGTAAAGAGTGCTTCAGCTGTGGAGTTCCTCCCAGCTAAATCTCCCCAATAACTCTGTAAAAAATGATCATGGATGAACCTCACTGCTTAAAGGACCACATTGGTATTTTGCCTGTTATAGCCCATTTGTTACAAATGTTGTGTACTTCATATTATTGCAAGCCATTTTCCAAGGCATGCAACAGCTATTTTTAAAATGATTTTTAAATGCATTTTTCCCACCTTCCAGGCTGCCATTGGTTTCCATTCATTTTGGTACTGTATGAAAATCTACTTGCAGAGACTTGCTTGGGTATTCTGTACTGTATGTATCGGAGTATTCTGGAACAGAATACCTTAAGCACAGCTGTAAGTCTGATACATTGACAGGAACTGGTATGAGCTACGTGAGAAAACCAGAGCTGAAACATTTCTGTAAGACAGGGTGGTCCAGAATTTCTCCCAGGCAACATGAGAGATTGATCAACACTTAAGGAAAATGATTAGTTGAAGTTACTGCTGCTAAGAGGTATTACCAGTTATTGATGCGATGGGGGACACTTATGTTTTCCTGAAGGGATATTAAATGTTATGTTTTTTTATTCGGTAGGTAATATAAAATATAACTTACTGCTTTATTTGCTATATCAAATCACCTTTTATTTTTACTTGAACTGAAGCTGTGATCAATATGCGTTTAATTCAAAATGTGCAACAAAAAAAAAGATTAGCATGGGGGACGTTTTCACTGCACTGTAACTGATTAAAACAACCAAAGTAAGTAATGATGGGCTAATTAAGGAATTAAGAGCAGAGGTTGGAGCCTGGTGCTGGACCAGCTGGCACGCGCACTGGGTCTGGCCCTGTGTGAGTCTTTTCCTCCATCTTGTCTCCCCCAGGAGTCTCAGCAGTGGCTGGGCCGGCTCATCCCGGAGAAGCAGTGTCTGAACGACCAGCTGAAACAGGTCCAGCAGGACAGCGTGCACAGTGAGTCCACTCTATTCCCCCGTGTGAATGAGAACCGTGCCAGCCTGTGCCCATCCGCGCTTTAAGTGTGCAGTAAGCCAGCTCATGCTCTGGGTGCACGCGCTGAATTTTGAAGACGTATGATCGAGCGTCTGTATGATGTACTGTGCAAAGTTACCAGGTGTACAAAATGACCAGATCTGCAATGGGACCAATTATGTACACGCTGACCCATGCAAAGTAGAGGTCTGCATCTGGCTCGTTTTTACAGGCCAGGCCAGAACTAACTAAAATGGCTGTTTTTTTTTCTGACTGTATGTTTATGCAAGCAGACAGTGTCTTTGTTAAACAGCTGTCGGGGTCATTCTCAACCCCCATTAAATCAATGTTATTTGGCTAACGAAGCTAATGGCTAACGAAGCCGGGCATGTTCCCCAATTTATCACATAAATTGCTTTGAGTAGCTCAGTGGACCTGGGTCTAAAAAATGTGCACTATCCCTTTAAGTTTACATCACAAATTCTTTATCATACTGCTGCACTGTGCAAGTTCTAATATTCATTGGATGAAAAGCAATAAAATACCGTTGACGACGGTGTTGAAAAAGCGTATACCACTGCATGAAATCATGCTGGTATATTGAAAAGTAAGGTACACTGCCAAGCCTTTCCCTAGTAGTTGATACGTTGGTTATGTGGTTTATGTGTATGTGGGCGTATCGTAGCACTTGATGGTTTCCTGGCTGGGTTTAAGCCGCTTTCTTGTCCAGGTGACTCCCTGGTGACTCTACGGAAGTCTCTGGAAGTAAAGGAGTCGACCCGGCAGCAGCTCCGTGACCAGCTGGACGCCGTGGAGCGGGAGACCAGATCCAAACTGCTGGAGATCGATGCCTTCAACAGCCAGTTAAAGGTACGGCACACAGCCTTGGACACCAGCTAAATGTACAGCACACAACCATAAATACCAGCTAAAGCTTCAGCACTCGGCCTTAAACACCAGCTAAAGGCAGGCCCTCACTCACTGACAGCCACAGTTATACAGACACTGACAAACACTCAAACTGACTGAGTCACTGGTTGACAGATGGACAATCGAACAGTCACCGTGACAGACGATTCTGCTATCATTTCCCTGTTCCCCTGTATGTGTGTGTATATGTGTGTGCGTGTGTGTGTAAATAAGTGTGTGTGTATGTATATGTGTGTGCATGTGTGTGTATATTTAAGTTTGTGTGTGTGCGCGTGCTGTTGCTTTAGCCTTCAGCTTATTAAAGCTGCCACACACAACATCTCATTTTCAGGCAGCTTTGTGCTTAGTGTCGGTTCTAGCATGGAAAGAGAATTTGAGAGAGCAAGTACTGCCTTAACTGGTCCAAGTCCAGGAGTAGTACTTACCAGGATGTGGTTAGGCCCTGTCGGCTGATGTCCTCAGGTCTGACAGCTTGCATACACTGCTGGTAGCCCTGTGATGACCGAACAGTTACAACCCACAGGCCTCTTGTGTGACAGACAGACAAACGCTCACTGTCTTTCTGCACCAATGTCACTGACAAAGGTGGAAAGTCTACGTATAGAAAGTAGAAGTCCTCTCCAGTATTTTGTTCCAATCAGCTGGATTTGTTAATTGCCGCAATTCTTCAGTCAGGAAGTGGAACGAATGAGTGAAATCAGCTAGCTGAGTTCATGGGTGGGAGAAACGCAGGACAGGACTTCCTCTGGTCACTGACCATGTTTATATGCACACCTTATTTTAGACCATATTATTGTAATCTTTAAAAAAAACACCTTGGAATATCTACATTTGACTTCAGGAAGGGAATTGGGGGGCTGTCCACCAGGGGGCAGCACTGGCCCTACTTGCTGGTATGGCCGTGGCTGTGGTTCATTGGAATGAATGAATGAATTCATCTGACAATTTAAAAACAAGATTTCATAAGACTGCATAGCAGACAGCAGTTTTTAAAAAATGGTCAGGGATAGAAACTCAGGAAAACCAGCAGGTTTATTTACATTACCTAATCATTGGGCTTAATTAAAAAGCCTGGTGGTGAGGCCTGGTAGGAAGATGGCTTTTTGGACCGTGTGGCTGGTTTTGATGCCTCTTCTTTTGGGTGTTTTTTTTCCAGAATAAGGCGTTTACATGGGCTCTGTCATTACTGGTACGCTTGAGTACCGCCAATGAGGTTGCAATAATGACGTGCATGTAAATGTGGTCACTGTATCACTGCATAGCTCATAATCAGATCATAAGAACACTGTATCCAGCCTGGACACATCAGACACAGCAGACTTTGTGAGAACCTGTGTATGCATGTGTGTGTTTGTATGCATGTACGTGTGTATGTGTGTGCGTGTGTGTCTGGGGGAGGGGTTGAAATAGGGAATGCAGCCTGTAGAGTAGCCACATAATCATATGTTCTACTCTCATTTTGTTTCTGCTGCCCTGCTCTTGGCATACTGTGACCAATCCCCACTCCCCTGGCCCCCTCCCCTGCCCCATGGCGACTGTCCCTCCTCTTTGACTTGGCTGTCCCCTCTCTTGGCTCCGTCCCTCCGGCCTCGCCCTTCCTGTCTGGGGGTCAGTCACTGGGGCAGTTCTATCAGGACCACATGGCCCGGATCGAAGCCCTGCAACTGGAGCTTGCTCTGGAGGCGCAGAGGGGGCAACAGGTAGCCACTGCCCCCCACCAGCCCTGCTCGGCTCTCTGCTGCCACTCGCCCCCTGCTGGTGAACATATTGTAGTGCACCCCTTTTTGAAGCTGTGCTGTGTTTTTTCTGAACTAATCAAAGTCAAACGGACAGATCGAGGACAGATTTGATGTAACGTTGGACTCACTTTGCCTGTGCTGTGTTGCACAGAGCCCAGGCCCACACCAGCCCTGTCTGCCCTGCAGGGCACTGAGGGGAGACACTGAGGGACTCACACCAACACTAAACATGGGAAGGAACTCAATCTCAAACTTCCGCCCAATAGGAGATACGATTATCCAAAAGACCCAGGGCTCCAGCCAAGGGAACTAGCTAATCACACACTTCCTGATGCCCCAGGGGTTTTTGCAGTCTGGATATGTCTTGAGTTCTGCTACACCTGCAGCTTCCACCCTGTGTGTCCCTCAGGACAAAGACTGTTTACCTAGACCTGCTACTGACAGGGCAGTAGGGTAGCTGGGCTCTACTAATATTGATTTTTTTTTTTACTATAAAACCTAACAGTGCACTATTTAGGAGAGGTTGGGTTGTGGGCAAGTTTAAGAAGACTATAATCTGGCATTCTAGGGCTCCTTGTAATTTCTCTTAGCAACAGAAACTGAGTGGGACGTTCTTAGTCAAGAAATAATAAAGTAACTACTCTCAAGGCAGATGATTGGAAGGAAGTGTTGGTAGCTGGTTTGTCCCAGAGTTATTTGGCTGCTTTAAACATACATGCCTTAAATATCAGCCAGGTTCCGCAGTACCGTGGCATTGTGCGGTAGGGTTGCACGGTATCATTTTTTTCATACCCCACGGTAACATTTCTTCACGTATGCTTACGGTATGTGTGGTATTACTGGTATTTGTCCATAGGTTACGTTTGCCTTGCACGCAGGGTAATTAGTTCTATTTACAATAATAGTTCACATGATTACACGGAAGCAGCACTACTTTGCTGTTGATCAGCTGTCTTGCCAAAAGCCATATCAGTGATATCAGTGATATCACATTTCACGGGGCCTGAAGTTTGGATGTATACAATCTCATCAGGTTTGATTAAAGAAAAAAAAGCTGATACACCACATGGATGATTATTTATCTTAAAAAACATTTGAAAATCGTCAGTATGGTTTACCACCGAGCCATAGCTTAATTAAAAAAAAAATGCAAATGTGGCTTGAAAATGGTTACCGTGGGAATAAAGAATAAAAATATTACCATGGTGTTGGTACACCGTGCAACCCTATTTTACGCCATTTCCGCTTGAGTCATGGCACAGTCTCCCTTGGCGTGAACTTATGATACTAAAAGCCTGGCCAGTTTGGCACTCTGAGATACATCCAAACATCTTCTAGGGATGTGCTTCGTTGTTAAAGAATGGTCAGCTATTTTTGACTGATCCGGATCTTGTAAAAGTGGGGCTCAAGCTGGAGACAGCAATTCAAGCCAGAAAAACCATTAGCCTGTGATGTAATATTTGCTAGAAAGTGCTATGGCCAGTCAGATTCCAGGAAAGCCATTCTCACAAACCATAAATTTGGTATAAAGCAGCTTGTTAGCAACTTCCCTTTTTAAATCACATAAACAGTTCACATTCACAGTTGAGATATTAACAGGTGTAGTTTATCTCATAGGACAAAACCTGAAACTCTCTTAGGCTTTTGTTAACACAGACCTTATTTTCTACAGAAATCAAAATCCCTATGGGGAAAAAGAATTGGAAATTTGCAGAGAGAACCAACGGCTCAAAAATGCTAACTCACCTCTAGGTTTTAGGGCTACAAACTGTAACACTCCTTAGCAGTGGTAACCAACCCTGTTCCTGGAGATCTAACCATCCTGTAGGTTTTCATTCCAAACATAACAACGCACACCTCATTCAACAGCTGGAGATCTTGTTGAGCTGCTAATTAGTAGAGTCGGGTGTGACAAATTAGGGTTGAAATGAGAACCAACCGGATGGTAGATCTCCCAGAACAGGATTGGTTACCGCTACTCTATATTGACCGAAGGAGCAAATTGATGCTCGTGCAGGAAGGAAAGTCTAGGAGTTTGAAGTTCATAGTTTAACTCCTGGAATCAGCTTAATCTTGGGCTGATTGTCCCGTTGTAAAAGCTTTCACTTGTTAACTGCTCTTTTTAATGTGCTTACTGTATACCCTTAACTGATCTGATCTTGAGTCTGTTGCTCTACCACAGGATTTTGTGTTGCTGAATTTAGTGCAGTTGTCATTTCTGTGGTGCTGAATTTAAACTGGAGTTGTGTTCTTTGATGCATGGTAGTTGGGCTTTTTGTTCTCCACAATGGAAATGCTTTAGAGCTGGGGGTGTCCAACTCCAATCTCAGACAGCCATGGTATCTGAAGGTTTTTGTGGTTTCCTTTTAATCAACAAGCAGTTTAGGCCTTTGGAAACTAGTCGTGTAGTCTCTTTGCCGAATCGGTGACTTAAATTAAGCTTTTAAGTGCTGAAACGCAGACATCGTGGCTGTTCAGGGCCTATGTTTCAGATCCCTGCTCTTAATCTATGTGTGGCATGATTGCATGCATTTATCTGTGATTTGGATTTAAAGCATCCCGCTTATCACGTGCCATATTCTTTACTGTGTATGAGGTTTGTGGAATGAGATTTTAATAAAAATATATTTTTTTGAATTGCTTTGTCTGCAACAGCAAACCAGTCACAATACTGGTATGATTGACATTACCGAATGAATCTATTTTTGGTGTTACGAGACCAAAAAAAAAAAACATATGTATTGAATACAAACATTCCAATCTGTTTGCATGAAGCAGTAAAATAAATTTTCTATTTATTTTTTATCCTGAAGTCTAAATTATATAGTATATTGAAAACAAATAAATATGTATTAAAATGAAAAATGTCTCACTCATGACTGTAATTGAACACGTTCACTAAGATCATCATCAGAAATATTACCCAAGAAAAGTTTAGCTGTTCCCCAGTATTTAAACAGGGAAATATTTCCACTTCCAGGCAATCACAACACGTGTGCATACGCATGTGCGCACACTTGCCCAATCCAAGGCTTCGCTGCAGTTACTTCTGCGGTTGTTAGCTTACAGTGCACCTGTGCACTGCTGGGCATCAGTGAGGACAAGCAGATTCATTTCAGGGCTCAAGGGTAGCTCCGCTTCATCCCATCAAGAACTCAAACCTTTAGCTCTCCAGTCTCGAGTCCCATTCGCTAGCAGCTCATCTGCACAGTGTGTGGACAGTGTGGGCCAGTTGTACTTGCAAGGGGAGGGTGGTGGTGAATGTTGAGCTTTGAACAGTGGAGCCCCAGGTGTCCCCAAACTCCCCCCCACCTCACCTCTACCCTGTATCCGCTATCCCACGCTTCCTTGCAGGAGCTGAAAGAGATCCACAATAGGCAGCAGAGGCAGAAGCAGAAGGAGGTGGAGTCGGGGGTGGAGCTGCAAAAGGAGGTGGAGTCAGGGGCGGAGATACCGGAGAAGGGCACCGTGGACTCGCAGGAGGCCAGGTGAGTACAGGCACCAGCAGGGGGCAGTGTTGTATTTATGGTTTGGGAGAACACGGACAAACACACGTACACGCTCCTCCAAAGTGCAGTTGCTGAGCTGCTCAGTCTTTGAATTGAAGAACTTGGGAACAAGTGGCACGAACATGTTACAAGCACATCACAGTGTCACTGATGTACAGTGACTAGTTAAGCTCTAATTCACTGGCATGGTCAGAAATTGTGTGTTGATGCAACTCCCCCCCCCCCCTCCAGGCTGGACTCTGTAGAGGACGGGGTGTCGTCCGTGTGGGGGGAAAAGATTGGGGAGGAGCCCCCAGCACCGCCCCCCCAGCCCTGGATGACACACGTGTCATTGGAGGAAGGGCGCAGCTTGAATGACGTGCAGGAAAAGCTCAGCAAACTCTTCACCCCACAGCCTGAAATCGGCAAACCGGCTACACAGGCACCTTGGCCAACGGGAGGTGAGCGTGTGTGCATTCTTGTGTGTGTTTACATGTATGTATGCGTGTGCATGTACATTGAGCTGCATAATGTTTGGGACAAGGGCATATTTTTTCTTGACTTGGCGCTTTACTCCAAAATTTTAGGTTTGTAATAAAACAATTCACCTTTAATTAAAGTACACATTCTCAGTCTTTTTATAGAGTTTAGTTTCACCACATAGAAATTACAGCACCTTTTTTACATAGCCACCCAGTTCAGGGTACCATAATGTTTGGGACATATTAATGTTATATGAATGAAAGTAGTAATTTTTTTTACTACTTTCATTAGTCTCATATCCTTTGCATGCAGTGGCTGCTTGAATTCTATGACCCATAGCCATCAAGTGCTGAGTATCTGCTCTGGTGATGCTCCCAGGCGTGTACTGCAGCCATCTCAGGCTCCTGTTTGTTTTGGGGGCTAGCTGCCTTAAGTTTCCTCCTCAGAATATGAAACGTAAGTTCAGCTGAATTCAGATTGGGTGAATGACTTGGCCAGTCGGGAATTTTCTAGTTTTTGGCTTTGAAAATGTTAGCTTTAGCAGCTTAACAGTGTGATTGGGATCATCCTCTGTAGGATGAAGTGTCATCCAATGAGTGCAAGGGCATTTGCTTGAACTTGGGCTGATAAGATGCTTTAGTATAGAATTCATTCTGCTGCTGCTATCAGCAGTTACAAGCCCAAACCATAACACCTCCACCACCATTTTTCACAGATGAAGGGGGTGCTTTGGATCCTGGGCAGTTTTTGGCCTTTGGGCTCCACACTTTGCTTGGTTTTTTTGGGAGTATAAGAAGCAAAAGGTGTGCTTTGTCTTGATTGTGAATTCTTCAGACATATCATGGCTTTGATTAACGTTTTTGCTTCCAAAAGTCCTAACAGGCCCTTTGCGATTACTGAGCTCACCAGTACGCTCTTTGTTCTTAATGATGTTCCAAACGGTTGATCTTGGTAAGCCTGAGGTTTGGCCCATGACTGTTTCTTTCTTATTTTTCAGTCTCATAATGGCTTTCTTGACTTTCATTGGCATTACTCTGGTCCTTACGTTGACAAATGCCGATAACAGACTCCAAAGTAGGTACCTACTTCAGAGTAGGTACTGAAAGCTGCCTCATAAGGAACTAAGGAAGCAATTAAACACACCTGACTAATCAGAAACACCTGTGAATCCCAAACATTATGGTGACTTGAAATGGGGGCGCTATGTATAAAAAGTGCTGTAATCTCTACATGGTGAAACCAAAATGTATAAAAATAAAAGCTAAAAATCTGCACTTTAACCACGTGAATTGTTTGATTTCAAGTCTAAATGTGTGCAGTATAGAGCCAAATCAAGAAAAAAAAATGTCTTTGTCCAAAACACTATGGAGCTCACTATGCATACATTGTATGTTTGTGTGTGAAGCAGCAGTGGGTGTGACTCTGTTAAGAAACTGAAGTTATTGATAAATCAGGCAGGCAGTTATGGAAACTGACTTCTATCTCATCACTTGAAATCTCCCTTTCTCTCTCGCTGTTGCCTTCTCTCTCTCTCTGTCTCTCTGTTGTTTTCACTCGATCTTTCTCTCTCTCTTTGTCTCTCTTTCTCTCTGTCTCACAGAGAAGATTCCAGTGACAGGGTTCTCCCAGGACAGGGTGAAGGTGGTGTTTTATAAGGCACTGTACCCTTTCCAGGCTCGCAGTCATGATGAGATCACCATTAATCCTGGTGACATCATTATGGTAAGGAGCGGGGCCAATCCCATGGTCCATTTTGCTTAATGATGCATTTTATTCTAAACCAGGGCTGAAGAACAGCTGATTTGCTGTGTCAGGACAGTGATGGTTGAGTAAAATATGTTTATTTTCTGAATCGAGCAGTTTTTACAGGTAACACCTTTGTTTAATGTTCAACGCTCTAAATACTCAACAGAAGTGTATCAATCGTTAAAACGCCTCACTTATCAAACATACATTTATTTATTAGATTTAATTTGGTAATTATTATGAAGTATATTAATAATCAATTCAATCGTCAATTTATTGAAAGGCAGAGCAACATTTGGACATTTATCAAAAAGTACAACTCGCAACCAGATTAAGATTAAGAAATTTAAGTCGCAACAAATTATTCAACTTGTAGTCTAAAGACGAAGGTAAACTATCATAAACAAAAAAATGTTACAGGCATGGACTGGTTAAAGTCAAAAGAAATTAATGAGAGAATACCAAACCGCAGCATGTTTCTCACAAGATCAAGTCAAAGTTTCAAAACGAAAAGACAGCAGAATATTCTGAATAGCCAGGGTTGTAAGTGTAAAAATGCCAGATGAGCTGATAGACAAAAATGTCAGACACTGCGCACACCCAGCACCAAGAAACACCAGACCCAGATGCACAGTTCAGATTCCCCAGGTGGCAACAGCAGATATCAACCCCCGTATGTCAGCTCTGAGAAGAAGCGAGAGAAGTAACAGCCTTCTTATGGCCACACAGCAAGTTTGCCAGACCACATTATATTGTCTGTTTCTCAAAGGCAGTAATCTACAAACTAATAATCTAAAACATTACAGGTTCACGCATAGATTAGACCACAGTAAAATCTTGCAAATAGGGGCAAAAAGGCACAAAAAAAAAGGTCAGCTGTCATTCATGTCACTAAGACTTGTCTTGAAATCCATAAGCGCATGTGCCACACTTTTCCCATTCCTGTCCTAAACAAACACTGGGACTAATTACAAACGATTACTCAACTCTATACATGAACGACAGTAGGTAGTCTGCACATAAATCTGCTGTACAGTTGAAATGTACCAAGATTGGTATTATTTCATTGATTCTACTCATTGTCAGTGGTAGTCTGATCCAAGTACTCGCATCGGGGATCAGAGAATTAATGCAATTATCAAATTCTTGTGCCGTGACATGAAAACGGTGCAAAAAAAACTTAAAAGTGGTTTAAATTATTAAAGATGGCATTAGGTAGTATATTTTGAGCATAAAGTACATGCCTTTATGCTAAGCTATGAGGTGCATTTTCACCCAGTATAGAGCAAAACCTTTTCTTATTTTCGCAAGAAGCATTTGTCAGCCTTGGAAATCAGCCTAGGAAAAATGATAGCAGTGAAGCTCTTTAGATAGATGTTAAAGTATTGAAGCATTTGAAATAATGATTTGGCCCAGGTCTGCCTCACATGCCCACAGCCCTGGTACTAACCCCCCGATTCTCTCCCTACGCGCCCTCCTCCCGAAGGTGAAAGGGGAACGGGTAAGTGTGGGTCAGCTCACCCCCGTCCCATCATGCCCTGCTCTCGCCCTCGCGCCTCGCTCTCATTGGCTGATCGTCTGAGCCAGACTGCTTGCTCCACATCTGTTTTTGTTTAGCGCTGTGTGTTTATTCTTTTGAATAAAGGAACATGATGCTGAATTGAGGAAGGAAAAAGTGGTAATCCCTCTTTTGGGATCCGTCCTTAATGAAAGGATTAGCAGGCGTTAAATAGTGTCGTTAATTCAGCATAGGATATGTTCTGTAAAGGATACACGTGATATGTTGCTTCTGTGAGAGCGGTGATGTCTGCATGTGTCATGTAGCAGTATGTGTCATCAGCGTCATCTTCGGACACACAAGCGTTATAGGCTTGTGTTCCTGAAGCCGTAGGCAGCTGTAAAGCACACCGAGAGCTCAGTGTGATCAGAATAACGTGATCCAGTAAATGGATGTTTCAGCGCACGTCTCTTAGAACTGAAGTTGAGCTACATGGTTAAAGGTGAAATAAAGGTTACAGGTAAAAATTTTGAAAATAGAAGAGGGAGAACAGAACGAGGATGTTGACCACCATAAGGTTGAAGTAGCCAGAAATTTGGACTGTTATGAAGTGCAGTGGTCAACCGTTCCTGTTCATTACCGAAAGGCCCCATTCTGTGCCGTTGCCCTGGGAAGGCAGGTCATGACAGGGCCAATCTCCATGGGAACGCATCTTTGCCTGTTGAACGTGGCTCAGTGCGTTTGTCCTTTCGCATGAATAGCGGCGCTGAGTAGCGTTAAGCGTTCAGTTTAACGCCAGGGCATAAACTTGTCTCATGATTTTCTACCTGCTGTTTGTAAAAGATAAAATCTCTCCACTGAAGTTGAATGGAAGGGAAGGGAATCTTGCTGTGTAGAATAAAGTATCTCTCAGCTGGGAGAGGAATCGCAATATGTGGGTAAACCTGGCTGTGTGGGCTACCTGAGGTTTCCTGTCTGTTTCACCACACCATCGGCATTGATATAACAGTACAGACCTGCTCTGTTATTGAGACTCTGCTCCTGAATGCCATGCTAGTTCTCTACTGTGCGTGCTTAAGTCTGATTGGTGGTTTAAGATTCGAGCTAGTATGTGCAGTGACCTCTGACCTTTGACCCCGCAGGTGGATGAGTCTCAAACGGGCGAGCCAGGCTGGCTGGGTGGGGAGCTGAAGGGGAAAACCGGCTGGTTTCCCGCCAACTACGCCGAGAAGATCCCCGAAGCGGAGGTCCCCGCCAGCCTGAGACCCGCGGCCGGCTCAGGATCCCTTCCCAGACCCGCCGCCAGCGTCACGCCCAGCTCTGTCGCCACCACGCCCACGCCCACGCCCACGCCCTCTCCCGCACAGACCCTGCCCGCAACCGCCACGCCCACCCCGCCGACAGGCACCACGCCCTCCCCGGCCCCACCCACCCCAGCCGCTGCGTCCACCTCATCTTCCGCTTCCAGCAACTGGGCCGACTTCAGCACCACGTGAGACCTGTCTCCCATTTAATGCCATATGACTGCCAGGACTGAGTGAGGTCCATTCATTCAGTGCTAAGAATGCCCCTTATCTGCAAAACCGCCATCTTCAGATGGATCTGCCTTATGAGAGTAATCCAGTCCTGACCCAAGATGAGCTTCTCGAAGTATGCTGCAGCTATAATGTCTTACCCTAACATCTGCAGTCTATTAAGAACTGGCTAAATGTTAGCTAACCGTTGAACGCATTTTTTTGTGATGGACCTCTTTGGATCATAAGATGAATCTCATCACGGCTAATATCAAACTATAAAATTTGGAAATGTTGGAAAATGTATATCTAAAGTTTTGGTAATTTGGCGATTTTTTATTTAAAAAAAAAAAAAAAAAAAAATCTGTCATAATTTTCTGTTATGTAGATTCCAATCACATGTCCAGAACCAGCAGCATGCATTTTGCACCACGTGTTGGTTCACATTTCTGTGTGACCCCTGCATGGCCCCCACATGACCTCTGTGTGACCTCTCTGTCACGTCTGCGCAGGTGGCCGTCCAGTGCAGCAGCAGAGAAGCCCGAATCAGACGGCTGGGACGCCTGGCCCACGCAGCCCTCCCTCTCCGTACCCAGCGCAGGACAGCTCCGCCAGCGCTCCGCCTTCACCCCCGCCACTCTCACTGGCTCCTCCCCCTCACCTGTCCTTGGACAGGTACAGTTCATGGAGAGGGAGAGAATAAGAGCCTGAGTAACTGCATGAGTGTTCAATTTATGTTTGTTAAATAACGATATTTATGTCTCCCTCTCTCTCTCTTCACTCTCTTTCCTTCTGTTCTTCCTCTCTCTCTCCCTCCCTCTCCCCCTCTCTCAGGGGGAGAAGGTGGAGGGTCTCCAGGCCCAGGCTCTGTACCCGTGGAGGGCTAAGAAGGATAACCACCTGAACTTCAATAAGAGTGATATAATCACTGTGCTGGAGCAGCAGGACATGTGGTGGTTTGGGGAGGTGCAGGGCCTGAGGGGCTGGTTCCCCAAATCCTACGTCAAGCTCATCTCCGGCCCCGTGCGCAAGTCCCTCAGGTGAGGAGAGCCAACCGGTTTTCGTCTGTACAGGCTACAGAGATTTCATTAGCCATTATCAGTCTGCTTTACTGCAAACATGCATTCATCAACTAAGGCTTTTTGTCTCTCTCTCTCTCTCTCTCTAGCATTGAGTCAGGTTCATCAGACAGCCCCCCCAGTGTGAAGAGGCCTACCCCCTCCCCCAGCAAACCCCTGGAACCCGGGGAAGGTGAGACGTCGACCCAATCAACAGGCTCCACCAGCAAATCATCATCGATTCCATCGACCTGCCAAACACCCATCTCCCAATCGCAGTTCCGTATTTGCTGATAGTAAATAAATAGCTGACGGAGTGCATTTTGTGTGTTCTTAGCGAAGTAGTATGAAGTATGTGCATTACGAAAACGCATCTGGCGTGCTTTCCCAGAGTTCACTGCGATGTACACGTACGAGAGCAGCGAGCAGGGCGACCTGACGTTCCAGCAGGGGGACGTGATCACGGTGCTGAAGAAGGAGGGGGACTGGTGGACCGGGGCAGTGGGGGGCAGGACCGGGGTGTTCCCCTCAAACTATGTCAAACCCCGGGACTCCGAGGTGAGAGCGGTCCCGTCAGCGGAAGCGGAGGTGCATTTCTCATTTCGCGCCGGTGTGTCTAAATGTAGGTTTGCGCACGCTGGACGTATTGACGCAAGTGGAGGAAAACTAGCCTTGCAAACAAATGGCTTCGTTCCACTTTGGCGCAGCGAATGATCAAGTCTCACAGTCTGTTGTATCCCTGTTTTGTTAACCCTGCCATCACTAGGGAGCATGTCCTCATGCTGAGAGCGAAGGTCGCACAGAGCGAACTTGTTGGGATTTTTAGTGCAGATACTAACCCTCGCCCTAACCCATTGGTAGATTCAATCCAGGTCAGTGGTTCCCAGACTTTCTGATCCTGTGACCCAGTTAATAAGTGAATGCACCCTTTATTAAAAACTTTGAAATAGTCAAGTATGGAATTTCTTATTTTTAAGTATATGTCAAAACAGCTGCTTGTGCACAGAGAATACAGCAATGTTTAATTTAACTGGTGTGAATGTCTGTGGGAAGTGTTTTCTGTATCATAATTTTTAATTTTATTTGCACCTGCTGCTCCATGTTGTAGGCCACTGACAGGCTGGTAGGGCTGTTCTGATGATCAGATCATTCTCATGCTCAAACAACGTGGTCTTTTCAGTTTCCTTCTCCAATGACACAAACTGCACGTTAGAAGTCTAGCTTTAGGGTGCAGATCTGAGCCCTGTTCTCTCTCATGCCCCAGGCTCTGGGACCTGCTGGGAAGACGGGGAGTCTGGGAAAGAAGCCAGGTGAGTGGGCGGGGTCTTAGTTGCAGGAATGCTCTCGCCAGCAGAAGGGTCTTCCTCTCTGTGCTGGATTTCACTGTGAATAAATGTGCAGGTCTTCATCCAGTTCTGTGGTTGGAGTAACTGAGGGGGGAAAAACCATGGACTGCATTAGGGGTGCTTTTTTGACCTCCTGTCATCCCACACTCCCTACCCGCAGAGATCGCCCAGGTGATCGCCCCGTACACCGCCACGGGGGCGGAGCAGCTCACCCTGGCGCCCGGCCAGCTCATCCTCATCAGGAAGAAGAACCCAGGTGGCTGGTGGGAAGGGGAGCTGCAGGTAAGGCACGCCCATGTTGACGCTCCTCTCTCTCACCTGTTCCCGTTCTGCTGACTCCCTGATTCCCTCGCTGACCCCTCCTCTGCATCCCCCCATCAGGCCCGGGGTAAGAGACGACAGATTGGCTGGTTCCCAGCCAATTACGTGAAGCTGCTGAGTCCCAGCACCAGTAAGACCACACCCACCGAGACTATGCCTCCGAAATTGCCAGCGCCCAATGCAGGTACACAATTTGTTGCATTCTTACAGATAACGTGTCTATACGTACTTCTATACCTGTACCTGTGCTGTTATACCACATATACACACACCTTTACCTGTACTACAAGCGGTCACATATACACACACCTTTACCTGTACTACAAGCGGTCACATATACACACACCTTTACCTGTACTACAAGCGGTCACATATACACACACCTTTACCTGTACTGCAAGCGGTCACATATACACACACCTTTACCTGTACTGCAAGCGGTCACATATACACACACCTTTACCTGTACTGCAAGCAGCCACATATACACACACCTTTACCTGTACTACAAGCGGTCACATATACGCACACCTTTACCTGTACTGCAAGCGGTCACATATACACACACCTTTACCTGTACTGCAAGCGGTCACATATACACACACCTGTACCTGTACTGCAAGCGGTCACATATACACACACCTTTACCTGTACTACAAGCGGTCACATATACGCACACCTTTACCTGTACTACAAGCGGTCACATATACACACACCTTTACCTGTACTGCAAGCGGTCACATATACGCACACCTTTACCTGTACTGCAAGCGGTCACATATACGCACACCTTTACCTGTACTGCAAGCGGTCACATATACACACACCTTTACCTGTACTGCAAGCGGTCACATATACACACACCTGTACCTGTACTGCAAGCGGTCACATATACACACACCTTTACCTGTACTACAAGCGGTCACATATACACACACCTTTACCTGTACTGCAAGCGGTCACATATACACACACCTTTACCTGTACTACAAGCGGTCACATATACACACACCTTTACCTGTACTGCAAGCGGTCACATATACACACACCTTTACCTGTACTGCAAGCGGTCACATATACACACACCTGTACCTGTACTGCAAGCAGCCACATATACACACACCTTTACCTGTACTACAAGCGGTCACATATACGCACACCTTTACCTGTACTACAAGCGGTCACATATACACACACCTTTACCTGTACTACAAGCGGTCACATACACACACCTTTACCTGTACTACAAGCGGTCACATATACACACACCTTTACCTGTACTACAAGCGGTCACATATACACACACCTTTACCTGTACTACAAGCGGTCACATACACACACACCTGTACCTGTGCTGTTAACAGTCAAGTGTTGCATGACGAAGATGACAAATTTTCAACGGAAAACAGTGCGGCACGACACTTTTTTTGAGTGTCGCGTGCCTCTAGAATTTTGTTTTGCAGAACTTCATACTCTGTCACACAGTGCTGATAGGACAGCCAGATGGAACACTGAAATTTATTGTCATTGATACGTGTTATTTCACCGAGTGCTGCCATATTTTCGGAAATGTAATGTTAAACTGTCAAACAGACTGGCACTCATCAGCAAGGGTCGTGCGACAAAGTAGAAATCAGGCTATAGCAGTCACATATACACACACCTGTATCTGCATTGTTAACACTCACGTATATACACACCTGTATCTGTATTGTTAACACTCACATATACACACACCTGTATCTGTATTGTTAACGCTCACATATTCACACACCTGCACCTGTTATGTGAAGCCACATGTACCACATGAGACGGAGTGTGGCACAGTGGGTAAGGAACTGCGCTTGTAACCGAAAGGTCGCAGGTTCGAATCCCGGGTAAGGACACTGCCGTTGTACCCTTGAGCAAGGTACTTAACCTGCATTGCTTCAGTATATATCCAGCTGTATAAATGGATACAATGTAAAGTGCTAAGTAAAAGTTGTGTAAGTCGCTCTGGATAAGAGCGTCTGCTAAATGCCTGTAATGTAATGTAATGTAATACACACACCTGTACTCATGTACGTGTGCTGCATACATTAGCATTCACACACCTGTACACCTGCATTGAGTGTGACTGTATTAATGACAAACACATGACTGATCTGAGTAATGAAGTATATTGAGGTGTAGCATGGGGTACACACAGCCAGTGGAGTGTTGAGATGCAGTGGAAGGGTAAACCAGTGGGATCCTGCTCATCAGGCTCACCAGTGCAGGCTGAAGCATTGGTTTTGTCCAGTAAAACTTTCTGAGAAGGATAGGCTGTGTAACTCTCTGGGGCCCTCTCTTATTTGAATGATTGCTTCTGGAGTACAGTGTGAAAACAGCAGCAGAAACACTGTTTTACTACACGCTGTTTCACAATGGCCTAGTCATGAATGCAGCTAAGCCTTTTGGAATAAATCTCTCTCTCTCTCTGTCACTCTTCCTACTCTCTCTCTCTCCAGTGTGTCAGGTGATTGGCATGTACGACTATATTGCACAGAATGATGACGAGCTCCCCTTCGGGAAGGGCCAGATCATCAATGTGCTGAGCAAGGAGGACCCTGATTGGTGGAAAGGGGAGCTGAATGGCACAGTGGGCCTCTTCCCCTCCAATTACGTCAAACTGACCACCGACACCGACCCCAGCCAGCAATGTAAGTGACACCATTTACACTATACACCTTAAGAGCCAGCACCCTGGCCAGTTTGATGATCCTCCAAAACAATAATGAAATGTAAATATATATTATAATCTTTCTCTGTTGATCTGTGTACATTGTTCCTTACAACACACTGTCGTTCCTTTGCTGTTAGATCCCGCTCCGCCCAGCCCCTTCCCCTCCTTGTAGCATAGCTCTTTGTCATCTGTGTGTGTGTGTGTGTGTATGTGTGTATGAACAGTTTTTTTGGTTTTTCCTAGTTTGTGTGCTTGCACATTGCTTTTTTTGAGTGTTGGGGTGTGGGTGAAGGGGTGAGAGAAATTGGTTTTGTATTTATGTTTTTTTTGTTTCATTTAGTTTTTTTGCTTATGTGCTGTGTTTTCCTCCTCTCTCTAGGAATCATATGTTGCCCATATCCCACTCAACCTTGAAAGTCCTCAAAGAGACCCACTATCCCCTATACTCTGCCCCGAGGGATGATGGGAGATGCAGACCCTGATCATGTGACTCCTGCATGATTGGCAGCTGGCCCTCTGGCTAGAAGAACACACTGCAGAGTAGTTATGACCTCATTTTTAAAGCATAGATGCACGCAAGACCAACTACAACAAAAAACACCGCCTCTTTCAATTTCCAACAGCAATGATTTAAATTAATTTCATGAATTTGATATCCTTGGACTGAAAAATATTATTTAAAAAAAAAAAAAAAAAAAACTGAAAAATGACTAGTAATAATACTTGCCAGATATTGTGGATAGTGGGTCTTTTTGTGGCTTTCTGTTAAAGTAATATCAGTCTTCTTTGTATGTTGTTGTCAGTGTTGTTGGTTTTAAAAACCGTCTTTGATTTATGTCGAACAACAACTAAAGAAAGGACGGCTTAGTCAAATGGACGTTACCCTCCACCCTACCCTATTAACATTACCCCCTCCCTGCACCCCCATTACAACCAACAGCTTCACAGAAAGACCCACTATCAGCCAACAAACACTCCTTGTGGTTACACTGTTCACAACACACCTCACCCAGAGGTCTCGCCTGGAAAGATTTTGCTTGTCACAACCGACCTGTCACACTGGTGAGTCGAGGAGTTCAAAGGTCACGTGCCTCAGAGGGTAAAGGTCCAACCCTTTTGCAGGGGTGGGGAGATGGGAGGGGAGCCAGAGTGAAGTAGGCTTGTCTGGTGCTGCCCATAGACAAATTGCGGGCGGGGCAGAACTCCTCCACTTGTCCAATCACGTTTCCCTCTGCTCTTTTGTTTGTTGTTATGCCAAACATTCTTTTTTTAATTATTTTTGTTCTGTTTGTGCTCTTGCTGTTCTCATAATTTTGTTGCGCTTTTGTGACGGAGTAAAGATTGGTGTTTTAAACCAAACAATTCTTTACCTCCACAAATGGAGAAGGACGGTTGATAAGAGCAAGTGGGTTCAGTGCTCTGTTCTTTATGTGCACTTATACGTGTAAGTACATCCTGAAGAGGTGGAGTAGTTCTGTTTTAAATCACTTTGTTTTGATGACTTCAACTAGTTTACATGTTTTTATCACATCCTTTTTTTTCTTTCAAATTTAAAAAAATATCTTTGAATCTCAACATCTGAGTCTATAGAGTTGGATGGCTCTATATCCCAAGTCACTCTTCAGTGGCCTAGTCTATTTTTATAAACAAATAAATTTGTAATAGATAGTGTTTTTTTAATATCTGATATTTAGTGTTTTAAATTTTTCCCCTCCACTGAAAAAGAACAACAGTTTTAAAAGACAGTTGCCATATTTTACGTAAGACCTAATTGTGAAATTATTCACATTAACACCACACCCATTTTGGCTGTAGATAAGCTCTCTTGTCTTGGGATCCTTTTCCTGTTCTGTGGTGGGGAAATTCCTTTTTAAAGGAACAGAAAAAAACCAGTCTTTTCAAAGACGGCGAATGTACTTAACACGAGCAGAACTGTGTCCGCCATGCAGGTGCAGCGTTCAGACAGCCGAAAGATGTGTGCAGTTACTAGTAAGCTATAGGGAGCATCCTGCCCAAGTTCTGGCTGTCACAAAGCTTCCTCACACCAGGTCTGCTATTGCGCTCCTCATACAGTTAAAACATGCCCTTCATTTAAGAAATATATAGCATTATACTGGCACCATATTGCATTTATTTTTATTTTTTTCTTTCTCGCGTAACAGTATTGTCATTTTATTGTAACTCTGTCATGATAATTGAACTTCCTGTGTACAGCTACAAGTTTAAAATTTGTTTTTAATTTTTGCTTCTCGTTCCCAAATTGGTTCCACTGTTGTGACAGTATTCAGTCTTTGCTGCTCTGTGATCGATTGGTTGGGCTTACCATAATTTCTTGAGACCTCCAAGACAAGACAACGCAACTTGGAGGCATTTTGTACAATGACCACCCTGGGTTTGAGAAACACAAAAAATCCAGATGAAATGTGTCATATATATAAATATATATATATTGTATCTGAATAAACTTGTGTATTTTCTCCACTTTTACAGTGCACACAAGCAATCAAAAAAGGAACAAATTCAAACAAATAAATCCCATTCCGTTTGCACTTGGTTACTGAAGCATTTTGTCAAAAATGAATGTAAAAAAAAAAAACGATATATCAAAACAATCCATAGCTTTAACAAATCTGTAACACTCTCTTTATAGAAAATGACATGTATAAAATACCTATTAAAAGGCTCAATGGCAATGGTAGACTTAGCGTGTTTGCTTTTCTTCGGGTGGTTAAGCGCGAGGTTGTATCCCCAAACCGGAAACGCACTCATCCTGGACTCCCAGTTGGCAGTGTGTGTCTGCTCTGAAGTTAGGATTACTCAAAAGGACAAATGGAGGAGATTGGTAGCTATAGATGTATACTGTACAGTGAGCTCCATATTGCTTGGGACAAAGACATTTTGTCTTGATTTGGCTCTATACTCCACAGTTTTCGATTTGTAATCAAACAGTTTACATGTGGTTAAAGTGCAGTTGCTCCGCTTTTATTTGAAGGGATTATACATTTTTATACATTTTGATTTCACTTTATAGACATTACTGTACTTTTTATACATAGTCTTCCCATGTCTTTTTCTGCTCATACTGTATTAATCCCCAGTAGGTAAATTAGTTTTTCCTCAAACATTAATTTGGAGAGACTGTAACAGCAAAACAAAATCAGTATAATAACAGTGCACAGAAAACCCCAGTAAACACACCGGCATAAAGAAATTACAGTGCTGCAGCATTCACGAGCATAATAACTGTGCTGAGCATTAGATTTGATCACCAGGCCCCTGTAGCTGGTGGGAAAGGGAAGGTTATCTTAAATCATTAGCCATGTGCATAGCACCCCATATAAATGACTGCCTAAACCTCTCTGTGGAGGAGCAACCACTAAGGGTGTTGATCTCTATCATTAGTATTGGGTGCAGAGAAATTTGGTGTTGTCACTGGTAAAAGTTGCAAGCAAGCAGTTTTGCAACTGAGCTGTATGTGGCATGTAGCTAGCAGGCCAGTACATATTTTATGGGTGCCACAGACTGGCTCATCCAGTTAAAGCTTGTTCCAGTGTTTGTGTGTTTGTGGATGGGACCCGTGGTTTATCGCCCAATACTGACCACACCAGTGGCCCGTATGGCCAGCAGCCCTGGAGGGAGAGACATAAAGGCATTGCCAAAGCGCAGGGAGGGGTTCGTTTGACAGGTCTCGTCTCAGACCAGTGACTCCTCTGATTGATCAGAGACCTGCAGTCTGCCAGCGGAGTAGGAAATGCTCTCCTCTGATGCATTAACTTCACAGCTGAGCTGTTAAACTGCATACTGGGGGAAAAGTGGTGGCTGGCAGAGCTGGCTTTGGTGGAGTGCTGCCCGCTGGTCTCCAGAATGTTCCAGGGTTGGTTCCCAGCTCTGCTGTTGCACACCTGTGAGAGGTGCATATCCCACAATTTTTATGTGTGTATCCTGCCGTGCGGATTGGATAATCTGCACAGCGTTAGCTGCCGTTGACTCAATTTTGGAAGGTAAGAGTTTGCTACTGACACATTCATATGTCAGCTCCTACATGGGTGTGATTTTATTTTTGTTCAAATGAAATTTCACAGCTTTGTTCTAGGACACATCTGCAAACAAAATGCCCTCCCAATGAAACATTGACTCCTATGAATCATCTCCACAATGATTTTTACACAGATACCTACTTTTCCCTCATAAATGTTCATTGGGCTTGTGCTTGTGGTTGGTCATGTGAACTGCATTCACCAATCAGAGCCAATGGCATCAGGTGTTTACTGGAAGAACAATTAAAGGCCAGTAATGACCTTTAATTAAAATGGCACAATGGTATTGTTGGTATAGCAGTACTACAAAGGCTGAATTACACCCAAATCAGCATTAGCAGAGGGCTGTGTAGCCCTGGGTAATGGGGAATTGTGTTCCTTCACCTGCAGCAGTTCAGAGCAGATTCAATGACCTCTGTCTCAGCTAGATGGACTGGTGATTAGAGTGATGCATCAGGCCAACTTGCATACAGTGACACCTGTTCACATCAGGGCTCTAACAGGACCAGGCCAATGAATACTGGACTGAAGCCAAATAGTGTGACCAGAACTATAAACCACACCCCCCTTCCTGGTCCTGCTGGTTATAGTGCAGACATAATACATCATCTGCAATATGGGATATGCACCTCTCACAGGAGTACAACAGCAGAGCCGGGGGGCGACATAGCTCAGGAGGTAAGAGCGGTTGTCTGGCAGTTGGAGGGTTGCCGGTTCGATCCCCTGCCCTGGGCGTGTCGAAGTGTCCCTGAGCAAGACCCATAATTGCTCCCAACAAGCTGATTGGTACCTTGCATGGCAGCCTTTCACTGTTGGTGTGTGTGGGTGAATGAGAGGCATCCGTTGCAAAGTGCTTTGGATAAAAGCGCGGTATAAATACAGTCCATTTATCATTTACCATGTAGTGGTCAATGAGTTTGAAATTGAAGAGATAGTACTCTTACCTTGAATCTCTTCATTGTCCTCAACCCATTTTTATGTGTTTTGTAGAATAAAAATGAATTTATCTGAATAATTAATTAGCAAGTAACCACCTTCTTTGTCTCACATTGTCTCCTTTTCACATTATAAAATGCAAATAAGGAACTTGATTCAGACATATTTATTTAAATATTACAAAGACTAAATTTACCTTAAAGAGGAGAATCTCTTGTTAATTATATACAGAACCAGCTTTGCATCATTCAATAAAGGCTAGCAGATGAAGTTCAGACTGCAGTACACATACACATTTAAAATATAGTCAACACATTAATCAATATTTGGACAGAAGACCTGAACTTGAAAAGAGAAAAAAAGTGTACAATTATTCACAACTGTTCAAATAATTTTCTGATTTAAGAACATGCTGCCCAAGTTTAGGATATAAAGAATAATCTGTATCAACCATTTATTGCACACAATTTTAGAGCATCAAAATGGTTGATGCTGATTATTCAGTGAATGGATCTGATTAATAATCAAGGAAATAAAAGGGTTGAGGGTAATGGCTGGTTTTGAGCGAATAATCTTGCACAGGGTATTCTATGATTGATAGCTGAATGAATTGTAGTCCTGGTGAGATTTTTATGTTTTGTTTGAGTTATCAGGCATCCCCTGTTGGGAGGAAGGGCAGCCGAGCCTAGGATTAGCTCTGTGAAGTCAGGGTCGTAGGAGTACGACCACACTCCTGTACAGTGTGGTGACCAGCTGAAGATTTTGTGACTCCAGCCGCAATAGGCAATGTATGACATTGTCAGGGCCCTTGTTTTTGTATTTTTTAAAAATGATTATGTCATGCTATTGATACAGTTCTACCTTATTTCAACAACAACAATAACCTGTTGTCCATTTCTCAGAGTTTGTGTGAGTGAGAGGGAGAGAGGGGGAGAGGGAGTAAGAGATAAGAGCTGACCCAGGGTGTGTGTGAGAGAGAGAGAGGGTTAGAGGGAGA